>NC_041818.1:2826751-3140834 GCF_900964775.1 Scleropages formosus
CAGTGGGGAGGAGGTGTTTCTGCCAATCCACACACGCTACGGTCTGTTGGTGAAGAAATCCAGGATCCAGTTGCACAATGTGGCACTCAGCCCCAGACCTAGTAGTTTGTGAATCAGCTTGGCGCCATAATTGAGTGCTTAGATGTTTGGCATGTTTGGCAGGTGTTTTTGAGAGCAAGTGGCTGGTGGTGAATTCCTTGCCTGTTTGCAGTATGGCTAAAACAATTGGTTTTGTGCGGGCAGGAAAGCGTAGCACTATGCAAGGACAGACGTGCCCTGGTAGGTGGGGTAATGCATGGGACTGGAAGCTGCCGGCTGATGTGGGCAAGCAGCTCCAGGTTCTGCTGGTTATTGCGGATACTTCATTGTGTCCGGACATGGTGTTATACTCGGAGTGTGAGCAGATTGTGTACTTTGTAGAGTTAACAGTGCTGTCCGAGGATGCTATAGGGAAGGCTTACAAGCGGAAGCTGTCAAAATATGCAGATCTGGTGGCAGAAGCAACAGACCGTGGTTGGCGGGCTCAGGTGAGACTGGTAGAGGTAGGTGTTAGAGGATTTGTGGCTCAATCAGTTACATCATTGACATGGGGTTTTGTTCTTCTGGATTAAACCGCTTCATGTGGGACATTCATTCCAACATTTCGCTTCTCTTGTTGGAAGCATCGTCAGGGAGCGGCCACATCTTGTAAAGGTTAGATGTGAAACGGAGTGTTTGACGAGGGTGGGTATATTTATGGGCGGGAACAGGGTCGGAGGTCGTAGCGGGTGGTCCTAATAGGTGGTGCCCCCGCTGTGTTTTCTCTTTGCGCTGTTTCTTTCGTATTACAGGACGGCTCGCTGAACTGAGTTTTAATGAGAGGCGGTTGGGTTCTTGTAGGACTGGTCCGAAGACTCGAAATGAGTGGTGTCCAGGCACTTGATAGTCTGAAGCCCTCCTCCCAACTGAAATTGTCGGGGTGTTTCTCTATCTCGATTGCCTCCCTCGCTATGCGGCTGCTGTACCCAGGAGCAGGTGCAAGCACTGTGATCTCCTCAAAGCGGATCTCATGACCGGCCTGCAGTGAGTGTTCAGCCACTGCTGAGTCGATGTTATTGTTCCTGGTGGGTCTTATGTGTTCTTGGAGACGTGTAAAGATAAGTGGACCTGTCTGCCCGATGTATGTTTTTCCACAGCTGCAGGGTATTCAGTACACTCCGCTGGTCTTCAATGGCAGGTTATCTTTAACTGTGCTGAGTAGTCTTTTTGTAGTGGATCCGGTAATGAAAGTGGTTTTTATGCCGTGTTTTATGAGTAGTTTACTTATTTTATCGGTGGTGCCTTTTACGTATGGGAGGTAGGCAATTCTGGCTGGTTCGATCGTTGTATGTTTCGTATTATCTGAAGTTTTTCGGTTTTCGTGTTGGCGAATGATGTTTATGACCTGGTTGCGCTCATAACCATTCGCTGAGAGCGCTTTCAACTGAAATAGCCACATAAACCTGAAGTGGTTCCAGTTGTACTTGTGAAATTCATTCATTCATTCATTCATTCATTCGTTTCCACTAACCACTTGTCCAACCACCTGGGTTGTGGGAGTCCGGAGCTTATCCCGGAATCACTAAGGAGGGTACACCCTGGACAGGACGTCAGTCCATCACAGAGTAACCACAGGACAACAGCAGGGTCTTGTAATGTCCCACCTTTTAATCTTGTTTTTTTTCTTTTACCAAACTGGAAAGATACTGTAGAGAAATAGATGATGGGTGGGTGGACAGTAATCACAGAAGACACTGGAACAAATCCTTACAGAAGTGCAATTTGTCTTTTGCTGAGCTCAGTAGAAAGAACCATTTATGTAGGGCAATCATTCACAAACTGTGGCAGTCTAGAATCACAGGTTCACCTGAAGCACATGTTTGGATTGTGGGAGGAATTCCAAAACAAACAAGGGAGAACATTCAGACTGAGTTGCATTTGAACCCAGAGCCCAGATGCTGTAAGGCACGTGCTGTTTGGCGAATGAATAGGGGAGTGATTTGTGGCTGAGGAACACATTATTTCTTTTTTTTTCTGTTTAAATTAATGGTAACAAATAGTTCTTTATATAAGAAGAGTCTGTATAGACAGTAGGTTACGCTGATCATGCAAGAGATACCTGTTGTGCCATATTTTTTCTACGAGTCCATGCTTCAAAATCCTAGCAAGCATAATTAAAATCAGAGCCATCTGATGCCAAAGTAAGTCTTGTAACCTTTTGGACGAGTATTTTCACCTATTTTTTAATCATTGTGCGCCTGCTTTCGTCTGATTTTTGAACCCAGGCTATCAGACCTAGGTGTGTGTTTTCACATTGTGTTGAACGAATGTTAACTAGCTGGTTAGATTCTGTTGTCTAGTTGGATGTTCTGCTGTCCCTGTTCATCTTCTGTTTGCGGCACAAAAGTACCTGGTGTTTTTGGGTTTTGACCTTTTACTGTGTGGTCATTTAATTACCAGCTGAGAGAAACCTGACAGCAAAGTTCTAAAATTTTGCCGTTTACCCATATAGTCTGTGCTCTGAACAAGGTATTTAGATTGTTGAGACAATCAGCACTTCGTCCAACTTGTATGGGCCTACTGGAAAATAAATTCTGAAATAATTAGAGTACTAGCAAGGCATGCTTGTGTGAAGTGACTTTATGATTTGTTTGTAAAAGGCATTTATTATTGTAGTAATAGTACTGTATTGCCACAGCAACCCTTCGCCGTTTTGTACATGGGCCGATTTTTTTTCTGAAATCTGTATAATGTGCTGTGTGTAAAGCAGTGTCCTGGGTTTCTCACATGTTCAGTTGCATGTGTCCATTTTTGCCTTAAGAGTATAAGACAAGTAAAAGACAAGGGACTTTTCTTTTCACACTAAACCTTTGCATTAATTTGTGTCAGTGTTTCAAGAGACTAATTACAATGATTTACTCATTTGCACAGAAGGTTAATTTTAAGTAGGGTAAGTACCTTGCTCAGGCGAGATTTGAACCTGCAGTCTCTCAATGTAAAAGCAGTAGTTTCAGCTGCTATGCCATTAGCTGCCCCTACACAGTCCCTCTAGTGTGCCTTCATCCTTATTGGAACTGCTTGGTAAGGAGGGCATCAAACTTGAACACGTGTGTGTGTGTGTGTGTGTGTGTGTGTGTGTGTGTGTGTGTGTGTGTGTGTGTGTGTGTGTGTGTGTATCAGTCAGAGGGTGAAATACCACAAATAGCTGTAAAACACTTCACATGCAGCTTTGCTTGCTTTACCTGAATTCTATTTTCTGCTGTTTTTTGTTTTAATGAGAAAAGTCCCTGTCCTCATCAGAGAGAAGTTTCACTGTACATGTATTTCCTTACTGTATTATGGCAACAATCAATCACAAATGATTGATGAATGTTTACAACATTTAAACTGTACACCACGCACATACAGCACAACATACAGCAGTGTGGACACGGAACGCACGTAGCGGTCCTCTTACTACTTGTGTTATACCTATGAACGGGCAAAAGGAGCGCTGCTCCACTGCACTTCTTAATTTTGGTCATGAAATATTAAATCACAAAGACATACTCAGACCATACTTCTCCATTATGTGGTGCAGGTGCAATGTGCTGTCTTTTTATTCATAGTCCTGTCTTTCAGTCTGAACCTCCAACATGTTGGTGTTTGTTGAAAGAAAAGTATAATGTGCAAAATAAGCCCAACCCAAAACTCCTGTAACCAGTCCTAAACTACCCTGTCCCAACTTTTTTGGAATGTGTTGCAGACATCAATTTCAGAACAAAAGTATATCTTCAAAAAACAATGCAGCTGATTAGGTACAACATGAAATACCTTGTCTTTATACTGTTTTTGTTTCAATACAAGTCAAAGTAAATTTACAAACCACTCCTTTTTGTTTTTATTAACATTTTTCATACTGTCCCAGCTTGTTGGAATTGGGGTTGTACATGGTTTGCAAAGTCTTACAAAATAGGCCTAATGCATTTCACTACGTAATTGATAGGCAAATATACGCGCCAATCATTGAGTTGTAATTTGGATATAAAGGTGTATGCCGGTGCACATGTAGTACTGTACAATCATCCTCACAGTCTCTCTCAAGTGCATCTAGACTTATATAAAATAAAACTTCCTTGCTTTGACTACTTCCCCCCACATCAAATTTGTATCCGCTGAAAACATGTTGCTAAAATTCAACAGATTTTGGATATACCAAAAACATTTAAAGTTCAAGAATGTTCAGATTCGATCTTTGTCACATCCCTGCATAACAATGACAAATTGAAATAACAAGGTGTTGTTAAACAGATGAGAAGATCGTGTTACAGTCTATAAAAAGTCTCCAGAAAAGTCCTAGTCCTTCAAGAGCAAGGATGGGTCAAAGCTTGCCAGTTTGTCAGATGTGTCAGCGAATAATCCAGCACTTTGAGAACTTTCCCCAAATACAAACCAGTAGGATTTTGGGCATTTCACCCTCTATGGTGCACAATATATGAAAAGATTCGAGGAATCCAGTCAAATCTCTGTGCGTAAAGGGCAAAGCCAAAAACTACTTCCAAATGCGCATGATTTCTGATCCTTCAGACATCACCGTTTTAATAACTGTCATGTGTCTGTAAGGGATATCATGACATGGGCTTGGGAATACTGCGGTAAACCTTTTGTCGGTCACCACCGTTTGCCACTGCATCCACAGATCTAAGTCAAGGCTTTACCATGCAAAGCAGATCTATATATCAACGCTGTCCAGAAGCACCACCGACTTCTCTGGCCTCGGTCTCATCTGAGATGAACAGTAGCTAAGTGGAGTCGTGTTTTGTGGTCCGATGAGTCAACATTTCAAACTGTTCTTGGAAAAAAACAGCCGTTGTGTTCTCCGGGCCAAAGAAGAAAAAGACCATCCAAGCTGTAATCAGCGTCAGGTCCAAAAGTCAGCATCTGTCATGATATGAGGGTATGTCAGTGCCCATGCCATGGGTAACTTGCACTTCTGCGCGGGCACCATTAATGTAGAAAGATATGTACAAATTTTGGCGCAATATATGCTGCCATCCAGATGCCATCTTTTCCAGAGACGTCCCTGCATTTTCCAGCATGATGACGCCAAACCGCATTCTGCCCGGATTACAACTGCATGGCTGCGTGAGGCATGGTGGGTGGCACAGTGGCACAGCAAGTAGCACTGCTGTCTCACAGTGCCTGGGTGGTGCGAGAGGATGTGGGTACGATCCCTGCTCAGCCTGTGTGGCGTTTGCATGTACTCTCTGAATCTGTGTGGGTTTCTTCCAACAGTCTAAAGACATGCTGTTCAGGTTCACTCATAGTGTGTGAGTGACAGAGAGAGTGTATTCCACTGATGTATATATGTATGGATGAGTGACCCATTGTAAGTAGTGTATCTAGCAGTGTAAGTCACCTTGGTGAATATGGTATGTGGGCTGATAACACTAGAGTTTGTTGGAAATTGCTTTGGACAAAAGTGTCTGCTAAATAAATAAATGTAACATAAGAAGAGTGTGGTACTAGACTGACCTGTCTCTGATTGAGAACATGTGGTGCATTATGAAGCACAAAATACAGTAACGAAGGCCCTGTACAATTACACAGCTGAACACCTGTATAATGGATGAATGAGGGAAAATTCTGCTTGTTAAACTTAAACTGGTGTCTTCAGTGCCCAAACACTCAAGTGTTATTAAAAAAACACTCGACTGTCCCAGCTTTTTTAGATCATGCTGCAGGCATCAATTTCAGAATAAAATTCTATCTTCAAAAAACAATGCAGCTGATTAGGTACAAAATGAAATACCTTGTCTTTATACTGTTTTTGTTTCAATACAAGTCCTAATAAATTTACAAAGCACTCATTTTTGTTTTTATTAGTATTTTCCATACTATTCCAGCTTTTTTGGAATTGGGGTTGTGCATCATTGTGGTCTTTGTTGTCGCACAAGACTATTTGAGTTCGCATATATGCAGCTTGTTTTGAGAATTTAACTGGAAATACTCATACTGATATAAATGAATGCTAATATTCTCAATAATATTTAATCTGACCATGAACCAGGGTTTTTCAAAAGGAAGATTTCTCCTGTGAGTAAGGTTTAAACCAAATATTTCTTTTTATATTTTAATTATGTGCATGTGGATTAGTAAAGTCACTTTCCATTTTATTTTTCATTAAAACCACATCTGTGTTTGCATCCGTACAGATTTATACATTTAAATCTGCATTCGATGGATGCAGATTTTGATCAGCGCTGTCACATCCCTAATTGTAAACTGCTTTGGCGAGAAGTGTCAGCTGCATGAATCAAAGTAAATATAAGTGAATAGCGTAGTCAGCTGGCAATGTTTTGTTACTCTTTTTTTCAACTCAATGTGGACTGAAGTGGTGGGGGGGGGGTAGTGGCACAGTGGTGCAGTGGGTCTAGGGTTCAAGTCCCGCTTGGGGTGCCTTGTGATGGACTGGCATCCTGTCCTGGGTGTGTCCTCTCTCCCTCCGGCCTTACGCCCTGCGTTGCCGAGTAGGCTCTGGTTCCCTGCGACCCTGCATGGGACAAGCGGTTCAAAAAATGTGTGTGTGGACTGAAGTGTTCATGCACTGTAAATGTGTAAGAAACGTCTGTAATATGGCAGTCCTGGAGCAATTTAAAAAAAAAAAAAGTCATTGCAGTTTATTCAACAAAATATTAAAAGCTGCAGTTTTTGGAGCAGATGGTGTATTCTTCCCCATTTGTCTTACTTGGACAACTCATCTCTTCACTACACAAAATACTGTATATTCTCTGTGATGGACTGGTGCCCCATCCAGGGTGTACCCCTTCAGCCTTACTCCCAATGATTCTGGTTTATGCTCTGGCCCCCCGTGACCCTGACTAGTACAAGCAGTAAATTACAGTGGATGAATGTTTTATATGTCCCTTATGTCCCTTATAGTATGTTTGTCAGTCCGTTACATAGGACATAGTGATGAACATGAATGAGAAGAAAGTGTAATTCCTTCTCATTCTTTACTTGAAAAGATGTAAAAAGAGTTTGTTTATGGAGCAGAATATAGAATGTATTAAATAGAATACAGAATACCTCACTATGCTTCTTAAAGTTAATTCAGTTGAAGTTCAGGACCATCAAAAGCCAGCAAAATATAATCTGTCAGTCCCACTAACTGAAGGAGGAAAACAGATGTGACTTCTTTGTAATGTACCTTGGCATTGTTTCTCCAGGTTGGATTATTGCTTAAGTTTACTGTACATGTGTTTTATGATAGGTGTTGAAGAGGAAGAACGTCAGCAAACCTTGCACTTCCTGTTCGAAACCTTGATGTTTGTTCATTTAGTTGAGTTCACTTAATGTTTTTAATGATAACATTGCAACGCACAACGAACAAAGGAGAAAATGTTGCATACACTGGAGGCCACAGTCATACATGCATAATGTGTACATACATGTTGATGGTAATAAAAGTTAGGTTTTTTAAATGGAGAAACATTGTCCTTTGAGGTGTAAACATCACCTCGTATGGGTGATATGACAAACACATATGTTGACATTTAATTGCTTCTGCTTGGAAACCTACGTATTCCTTGTGTTACAGAAAAGATTATACAATATATCGATAGAAAACATGTACTAGTAAAATAGCAGTTTTATTTTATGTTGTGGTGTTGTCAGTAAGACCAGCCTAAGATGCTGTAACTGGTGAAACACCTCGACTTCCTCTTTCATGGTCTGCTTTCTTATTGTCATCATTTGATTCATATATAAGGGGGGCGTGGTGGCGCAGTGGGTTGGATCAGGTCCTGCTTTCTAGTGGGTCTGGGGTTTGGGTCCCGCTTGGGGTGCCTTGCGACGGACTGGCGTCCCGTCCTGGGTGTGTCCCCTCCCCCTCCAGCCTTACGCCCTGAGTTGCTGGGTTGGGCTCCGGTTCCCCGCGACCCCGTATGGGACAAGGGATTCAGAAAATGTGTGTGTGTGTGTGATCCATATATTCATCATCAGTCATAACGACATATCCAGTGTATACTATGATGGTGCAGCAGATAAGGCTGGTTCCTTAGTGTCCATGTACTTGCACAGAATAAGGTAATGTACGGTAAACCCCTTCGTACCCTCCCTTACCATGAAAACCATACAGGTGGTTGCTATGAGTCAGCTTACACTCAGTGGTTCTTTCCCTACCCTACTTACCCCACTTGCCCTAGTTATTTCAAAGTCATTTACATGTATTCATTTTGCAGGTGCTTTTCTCCAAAGCAATGTACATCTCATAGAAAATATAATGTGTGCATTACATCAGCATAAAGAGACACTTAGATGCAGACGTGTGTTTATAAAGTACAGTTTGTTTCTTTCCACCATATGAGCCAATGTTCATCACACAAGTAGCTGCATAAAATTTTATTGAAAGATCCATGATTCCAAATCACACACCCATTTTCGGAACCGCTCGTCCCATACGGGGTCGCGGGGAACCGGAGCCTACCCAGCAACACAGGGTGTAAGGCGGGAGGGGGAGGGGACACACCCAGGACAGGACGCCAGTCCGTCGCAAGGCACCCCAAGCGGGACTCGAACCCCAGACCCACTGAAGAGCAGGACCTGGTCCAACCCACTGCGCCACCGTGCCCCCCCAATTCCAAATCACCTTCCTGGTAATTTTTTTTTTTTTTGGAGATATGTAAACATTCACATTACATTACAGGAGTAGCTATGTAAAGGTTTATCTGGGCATGACCTTAAGGTTATAGTGCATGAACAATACACCTTACATGATCTTAAGAGATCATGGACGAAATGAGTCCGGAAGAGGTGAGCTTTAAGACCCTTTTTAAATGTGGACAGACATTTAGCAGTTCTGAGTGAGATGGGGAGGTCGTTCCACCTTAACGGATCTACAACCGAGAACCTTTGTGCTTTACCTTTCATGCGTGGGACCACCAAGCGGGCATGTGGAAGACCCTAACAGTCTGGTTGGGGTGTAGCGGATGATCAAGTCTTGTAGATATCTGGGAGTAGTTCTATTGATGCTTTTGTAGACCATAACCAGAATCATGGCGGTTTGAAAAAGCATAGGGTGCGAGGCATGGTACATCCTGGAAGGGATGCCAGTCCATCGCATGGAAATCACATGCACAACCACACCCACACTAAGGGCAATTTAGAGTCAGCACTTCAGCTGAAGCACATCTCTTCAGACCGTGAGTGGAAACCAGAGCAGCTGGTGCAGACTCCACTGAATGTGGGGAGAATTGTGCCTCTGTATGCATAACTGATTTCATCATTGAAATACTGCCTCTTTGATCATTTGCCACCTGCCATTGAGGTGCTGCCCCCATGGAAGTTTATGTTCACTGTGCGGAGCTGCTGTGTTTAAATGTTTAAGGTACAAACATCAGAAGCTGTAGTCGCTTCTGCATATATTAATGAACCCTTAACCATGATAGATAGGAAACCAGTATACCCACATAGAGTATGGGAGGGATCCTACAGAGTGGAAAGCTGACATCTGTACCCCCGGTATGGATAGCTGTGCTTCACATTGCACTTGGGGAAAAAGGCCGTTCCTCTAAACAGAAGGCATAACCATCCCTCTCAACATTTACACGTATCACACCATAGAACACCAACTAGCGCAGGAGTTTTGGCCAAGCTGGAGGATGAGAAAGTGGATCTTTCAACAGCAGGGCACCTCCACCTGCCCTGTTCTTCATCTGTGGCCACAAACACTTTAATGTCTGTTTCCTGCTGAACCACATCAAGATTTATTCTCGTCTTTGTTGTAAGGAAACGTTAAAGAAAAGGAAAATTTAGTCCTTTCTAGGTCAGGCCTTCTTCCTCGGAGTGTTTGCGTCAGATGAACTTCGGTCCACTTTATCTCACATTCTCTCCACATTTCACGCAAGGATCGGTGTCTTTAGTAAAACTGGTGGTTAAACCATTCTTGTTTGGTAATTCATCAGTTTGTCATTGTTTGATAGACATAACCAGGAGCTGTGACAAACTAACAATAACATGCATACAGGAACATTAAGTGTGCATCTAACTTACCAGCAACTCCACGGATGCGTCATTCTGCCATTTTTCACTTTAAAACTTTCTGCTTTTAGTTATTTAGGCTTTTTTTCATGTATCCATTTGCAGAGCTGAACATTTGATGATAGAAAGTGTTCCTCTAAAGAGTGTAACACCAGGTCCCTGCCAGACAACTTGAAGCAGCTATATTTTTGCCATCCTGCTACCTGCAAGCTGTCGACACTCACTTATTCTGGAAATAAAGTATTGTGTACTAAGGGTCAAAATCGTCCATCAATTATTTATGATCTTCACTGAGATCTAAGGCTCAGCAGAATATTTTGTCCTGGTGATTAGTGATAGTAATCTGTTAAAAAAATGCCTGTCTTTATTTTGAGTCATTTTGAAATTTATGGAGGAGTGCTTTTTCAGTTATTCACCCATTAATCTGCTAATTAGGGCCCTTTGCTGTCTGTACTGTGGTTAAATGGGCCTCACTTGCTTTGCTGATCTAGATAAAAAAAAAAAAAAAAAAAAACGATGTGACAGAAAACTTTCTTTAATGCAGTCTCATGCAGGAAATGCTGTGTAACCCTTTCTCCCATTCAGCACAAAAAACAAACCATGTCCTTCCTGCATCAATGTCAGAATCATGGTGAGCAGGTCATCAGGCAGTCCTGTCCGTGTGCAACTGAATTGCCCACGTGTGTTTTCGCTCATCCCATCAGGCCGGTGCCTCTTCCCACAGGTCTTGGTCCCTGTGGCTGACTACAGTGGAAGCTGTAGACAGCAGCTGAGAAGAAATTCAGTGGTCCGTTGGATGAAGTCAGAAGCCAGACAGCCTGAATGAGCCAAGCGAGCAGTGAGCGAGGTCCCGGACGGGAGCACCACTGAGGATGGACAACGCTGGCGCCCTGGAAGGACATTGCCCGCCAGGCCAGCGACAATGGGAGTGAGTTCCTCTCTTCTTTAACACACGTGTTGTCAGCGAGGTACATTGAGTCACATTTGACCTTAAAGACCCTGTATGGTCTTCACACTTAATATTTGTTTGTCTAACCTTAATGAGTAATCTTGGGATTTGGTATGACTGAGCTGTTGAGTCAATACACTGTAAATTTCCATTAATTTTCTATATAGCTATATAATATTGACTATGGGGGCACTGTCTTTCTTCATTTTGTGAAACTTAAATTGTTTTATTTGTGCTACACCTGTAATAGCTGGAAATTTTCAATAAGATTTTATGACATCTCTTTCTAAGATTAGTAGAATAGTGGTCATTATTCCAGTGAAATAGCAATTACAGTGATTTATCCTGCTCTTAAGTATGTCACACAGATTTATTCACATTGTCTTAAGTGACAAGTGCTTGGTGATTTAGTTACAAATTTATCGCATATTATAGTCATACATATTACTTGTCACTTTGTAAAGTAATACTCTATGTAACATGATTACACTGTAAAAAGTAGCATCTTATGTACAGTAAGTGCTATATTTGCAACAGACAGAAATGTTATTTTTATGTAATTTGTACAGTTTAAATTATTTTTTTTTAAATTATCTTTGAATTGGTTCATTGATGTAAACACACACACACACACACACACACACACACAAACATTTTCTGAATCGCTTGTCCCATACGGGGTTGTGGGGAACAGGAGCCTACCCAGTAACACAGGGCGTAAGGCCGGAGGGGGAGGGGACACACCCAGGATGGGACGCCAGTCCGTCGCAAAGCACCCCAAGCGGGACTCGAACCCCAGACCCACCGGAGAGCAGGACTGTGGTCCAACCCACTGCGCCACCACACCCCTTGATGTAAACAGTAACCACAAAAAACAAAAAAAAAATGCAACGTTTGTAAATACTGGAATCAGTTTTAACCTAATTTGGCTCCTGTCCTTTGTCAAATCCAATCAGTTGAATAAATAGGCATGTAAAACCAACATTCATAGGTACAGCACAATTTCAGTTGCATTTCAGTTGCTGTACACTCGATGTATAGTACCTCTACAGTCATCAAGGAGCATGTCTTCCCAAAATTACATCAGCAGTTTACATGCTGTATTATGCAGCCTTCGCTCCGCTTAAATGACAGGGTGTAAACAAGAGGTCACTTCTAAAAACAGCTTGCGGAGATCTAGTTTAATGCATCACCTTGCAATTGAAGAGCTAACATTTAAAAAGAAGTGTTGTTACTAGGTTAACAAAAATATCACATTGCTTTACTACCATGAAAAGTATAATGTCACAGCAACATGTTTGTGAACTTTGTGGACATTGCATCCAACATCATCCAAAATCAGAATCAGAATCAGAACGAGCTTTATTGCCAAGTATGTTCGCACATACAAGGAATTTGTCTTGGTGACAGGAACTACCACAGCACAGACAGAATGACAGTGACAAGACAGGTGAGAAGATAGAGTATGTGAGGAAGGGATAAAAAATTTTTAAAAATATAAAGTACCCAATATACAAAAATAGTCACTAGATACAAATGCAAGGGAGTGTGAGTAAGAGATATGTGATAAATAGTTATAAATATAAATATAAATAGCATTATGTATTGCACTGGTTTATTCTCTAGGGGAGAGATTTAGGTGTTCATGAGGTAAATGGCCTGAGGAAAGAAACTATTCTTATCCCTGGCTGTCCTGGTGCTCAGTGCTCTGTAGCGCCGGCCAGATGGCAAGGGTTCGAAGAGGAAGTGGCCTGGATGTGAGGGGTCTAGAATGATTTTGCTCGCCCTTTTACTGACTCTGGACGAGTGCAGTTCTTGGAGAGCTGGCGGGGGGATGTGCCGATGATTCTTCCAGCAGTCCGAACTATCTGCTGTAACCTTCTGATGTCTGATTTCGTAGCTGAGCCGAACCAGAAAGTTATAGAAGTGCAGAGGACAGACTCGACGACTGCAGAGTAGAATTGCATCAGTAGCTCCTGTGGCAGGTTGAACTTCCTCAGCTGGCGAAGGAAGTACAACCTCTGCTGGGCCTTCTTCACAATGGAGTCTATGTGGAACTCCCACTTCAGGTCCTGTGAGATAGTGTTGCCCAGGAACCTGAATGACTCCACTGTTGCCACAGTGCTTGTTCATGATGGTGAGTGGGGATAATGCTGAGGTGTTTCTCCTAAAGTCCACAATCATCCCCACTGTTTTGAACGTGTTCAGCTCCAGGTTGTTGTGACTGCACCAGACAGCCAGCTCTTGGACCTCCTGTCTGTAAGCAGACTCGTCACCATCCCGGATGAGGCCGATGAGTGTGGTGTCGTCTGCAAACTTCAGGAGTTTGACAGAGGAGTCTTTTGCGGTGCAGTCATTGGTGTACAGGGAGAAGAGCAGTGGGGAGAGCACACATCCCTGGGGGGCTCCAGTACTGATTGTGCGAGTATTGGATGAGAATTTTCCCAGCCTCACTATCTGCTGCCTGTCTGTCAGAAAGTTGGTGATCCACTGACAGATGGAGGTGGGCACAGAAAGTTGGGTTAATTTGGACAGGAGGAGGTGTGGGATGATGGTACTGAAGGCCGAACTGGAGTCCACGAACAAGATCCTCACACAAGTCCCTGGTTTGTCCAGATGTTGCAGAATGTAGTGCAGTCCCATGTTGACTGCATCATCCACAGACCTGTTTGCTCGGTAAGCAAACTGCAGGGGGTCCAGCAAGGGTCCAGTGATGTCTTTCAGGTAGTCCAACACCAGTTTTTCAAGTGACTTCATGACCACAGACGTTAGGGCGACAGGTCTGTAGTCATTAAGTCTTATCCATATAGTCCTATCCATCCTATCCAAGTCCTATCCATCCAGTCCTATCCTAATATCCAGAAAGAATATATTAAATGAAGCATATTTTCTTGTGGGGCAACAGGTCTCCTCGACCAACAATGATTTAGATTTACACAACAGAAAGTGTATGTTGGCTCCTCTGCAGTCACACTTCATTTGGTCATGTTCCAGTTGTTTTATTCATGTAGCCAACAAAAAGACTGCAGATGAAAGCTGAGCTGGAGCAGAATAATATGTAAAAATTTGCTTTTAAATAGCATTATACAGTATCTGTTTATGTGTTTCTTGCAGTACTGATGGTTCTGTGGATGACCTGTTGGAGGAAGATGAGAAAGGCAGGGCGAAAAGGTAGCATGACTCGACTACTTTTCAAGTCCTCACTCATTGTGGTTACACCAGATCTGTGTGTGGCCTTATTGCAGTGCCTTCACAACCATCTTAATGGAGTAGAATGGTGATGTAATGTGCCACAGCAATGTGTTTCTGACCATCGTGCTAGTTACAGCATATATTCAAATAATACAATAGAAAATGTGTTCTGCATCACACTTTATGAAATCCGCGCGCACGCACACACACACACACACACACACCGTCTGAACCACTTGTCCCATACGGGGTCGCGGGGAGCCAGAGCCTAACCTGGCAGCACAGAGCAGAGGGCTGGAGGGGGAGGGGGCACACCGAGGATGGGACACCAGTCCTCCGCAAGGCACCTCAAGCAGGACTTGAACCCCAGACCCACCGGAGAGCAGGACCTAGTCCAACCCACTGCACCACCGCACCCCCAACTTAATGAAATGGAAACGGACAAATAGTTATGAGAAAATACACATTAATTTTTATAGTAGGATGCTGAGAGGGATCTTGTCTAGATTGAACACTGTCCACTGTCCTTGTTTGAATAAGTTCTTGTTTTTTCGAAAGGGCATCTCGTAACAAATCTGAGAAGAAGAGGAGGGACCAGTTCAATGTTCTCATTAAGGAGCTCTGCACTATGCTGCAGGCACAGGGGTGCCCTCGCAAGATGGATAAGTCCACAATCCTGCAGAGGACCATCGACTTCCTGGAGAAACAAAAAGGTGAAGCTTGGACACTATAGGCTGCAACTTCGGTTCTGCAGTATGTTTGCGGTTTTTGAGCTGTGGACATATCTTCTAGAGATCACGGCCAAGACAGAGTCGTTTGAGATCCATCAAGACTGGAAGCCCCTCTTTCTCTGCAACGAAGAGTTCACCCAGCTGATGCTTGAAGTAGGAGTTTATTTTTCCTTTTCAGCTGAGGACGAAGTGTTCCAGTGTATAGTGGCACAAGTGGCGCGCGCGCGCGCACACACACACACACACACACACACACACACACACTACTGTGGTGCGCAGCGCCGTAGGTTTGGATGGGGCAAAGAAGGACGCATAGGCAGTGTTCATTTTATCTGAACACCGGCACACAGGGAAATAATGCTCTAAGTCCGAGGACCCCGTTTCCTCATGGACCTGCGCACCATTTTTATTTTTTTCTCCACTGCTCAGAATGGATCACCAGCCCACCAAGGGTGTCTGGTTCCACACACTGTCCAACTCGACAGGTAAAAATTTCTCCGTTCATTTCCGATGATTAAAATCTTTATTTAATAAATAAATTAATCTTATAAAGTGCCATGCCACTAATAAAATTCAAGTCAATTTATTTTTATAGAGCGCTCTTCTCACGCAGTGACAGAGTGCTTTAACACAGGCATAAGGCAAGAAAAATATACAAAGAAAGAAGACAGTCGACTAATGGCTACCATAATAAAGTACTTTTATAGAGCTATAAGTATGCCTACTGGCCACCGGGGAAAGGAACAAAAACTCCCAACTGAAGGCTGAGGGAGAAAAAAAAAAAAATGCCTCTGGGGGTCCACGGGCCAGTGGTTGCCCACCCCTCCTGGGCATTCTAGATTAAGTAACAATTGTAAACCAGTTTAACAAGCTCAGCATGGAACGTCTCGTTTGTCATGGCAGATGGACATCATCCTCTGTCAGCACAGAATTCGTCTGTCACCACTGGCCAGCCTCCTCAGGTCTTATGTAGTGAGGTAGTGCTCGATGAGAAGATAGGACAGTGTTAGTAATTTGTTACTTAATTTATTATGCATTTTTATAAAGGTGGTAAAAAACAAACAAACAACCAAGGCAAGTGGAATTACATTTCAAGGTGGAATGTCCGAGTGAACATATAAGTCTTTAGTCGGGATTTGAAAACAGAAACAGACGGGGCATTTCTGACAGTAACTGGTAGACTATTCCACAGTTTAGGTGCTCTTTAACTAAAGGTGCGACCTCCTATTAAGGTCTTTTTGATCACAGGTACTTTAAGGTAACCTGCATCTAATGAACGGCGATATCGTCCTGGGATATAAGAATCAATAATCTCACAAAGATAAGCTTGGAGCAATGCCATGTACTGTTTTATAGGTCAAAAGTAGGATTTTATAGTCAACTCCAAATGTGACCGGGAGCCAATGTAACAATTTGAGTACCGGTGTTATATGGTCAAACTTTCCTACTTCTGGTGAAAATTCTCGCAGCAGCATTTTGCACCAACTGTAGCCTGGATACAGTATGGTATGGACAACCCGACAATAAAGCATTACAGTAATCCAGCCTGCTTGAAAGCATGAACCAGTTTCTCAGCATCCAGTCTACATAGGAATCACCGCAATTTAGCTATGTTTCTTAACTGAAGGAAGCACGACTCAGTCAAAGCATTTACATGAGATACAAATGACAGCTTTCCATCCAGCAGGACACCCAAATCCTTGACACAATCACTACGCTTGAAGCTAATACCATTTGTTGTAAAGATTGACGTGATTATGTCAAGAGGTTTGGCATCACCACCCACCACAAGTACCTCTGTTTTACTGGCATTTAGATGTAAAAAAATTTTTACTCATCCATAATAAAATCAAAAAAAAAACAATAAAAATCAAGACCAGTTAATATAAAGACCACATGACAGAACTTTTAAGACACTAAAAACATACTCCAAGGCTTAAAACCAAAAATAATTAAAAGGAACTTACCTGGTAAGTTCACCGCTCAAGTGGGGTGGTCCCCTGGCCCGTTCCCAGGGTGTTACCATACACCTTACTTACCGTACTTGGGTGTTTCCCCTTTCACAACATGTCCCCCCATTAACATTTTAGTGGAATGATGAAATGCATATGCAAAATTAAAAAAGAACAAGCACCCACACAGCAAACTAATGTACACACACACACACACACACACACACACACACACACACAGACAGTCAGTCTGAAGCCACTTGTCCCAAGCAGGGTTGCGGCAAGTTGGAGCCTAACCTGGCAATACAGGGCACGAGGCTGGTGGGGGGACACCCAGAATGGGACGCCAGTCCGTCACAAGGCACCCCAAGCAGGACTCGAACCCCAAACCCAGCAGAGAGCAGGCCCCGGCTGAACCCACTGTGCCACCACACCCCCCCATACACCTAAAATAAAGTAACAATAAATAAATTTATTAATACAAACACACCACACACACACAATCATTTACAGATGACTACTTCAGTGCAATAAGTGTTATACATTTTGAAAATGTGCAACTTAAAATGTACTATGAAGAATTAAAAACCCTACACCTAACATAAAACATACTACAAAACACAACACATGCATTCACCAAAAATAGGAGTTGGGATATTTTGTAAGTACAAAAGGACATGTGTTACTTATCTGCACACAAAGCCAGCCTTCCCCCACTTGCTTGGCACCCCCAGGTTCTCTCTTCCTCCCACTGCCAAACACGGTTACCCCATCCTTTCCCCCAGAAGTGCCCCCAGTGGTTGCACACTTACAGTTCACATTTTTCCCATAATGCAACTATTTACAATAAGCGCAATCCTCGCTCAAACACCAGTAACGCGGGTCGTTACAATACATACAGTTTCATCAGATAATATTCACCCCCCAAACTTTAAGGTACTTTGTTCTGTTATGCTTTACAATTTCAGTCTGTGCACATTATTTTCCCCTTTGCATCCCCTTCACTAAATCAACATCATCAGTTATGTTATGGAAATATTTCTTTGAAAAATTAAGTTTCTCATTTGAAAACATACATTTACAAAGCAAAGAAAAAAAACATGCAAAAATGACTAATTTGCAAAGAGAGAAATCTTGAGTTCTTCTTGAAGGCATTGAAGGGATGTGCTTGTAAGCCATATTAAAAGACATTCTTTAATGAAAGTTACCACAAAAAATGAACCACTTTATAGTTAAGTGTGACATCTTTTGCAGTGAATCGTTCCCTGTAAAGCCTATATGCTGTTTTTTCCCCTTTTTTTCCCTCTGTTTTTTGTACCTCACCCTCCATAGGCTTTAGATGGTTTTCTCATTGCACTTACCACAGACGGAATTATTATATATGTGTCTGACAGCGTTTCATCGCTCATTGGCCACTTGCCGGTAAGTATGGCTTTGCTTGCCTTTATAGCTTTGTCCAGCAGATTGTAGTAGTAGATCATGCAGTGCATTACAGAGGCAGCGTGAAAGAATACTGTGCTGTCGTCAGAACATACACAAAGACTACAAAGGAAATTTGTACATGATGGATGCTTTAGGAATGGAATGTACAAAAACCATATCTTTCAGAGCACCAGGGGATTTAATGAAGTTGATTTTAGAGGTCATCAGTATAACGTGCATAATGCAGTATAATTTACTGTAATACATTTTCAATACTTTTGTCAGGTTGTGTGACAGCTGACACAGTGTGTAGTGTCAGGCTTTCCCGCAATTACGCAGGTGTCACAGTTGATGGAAAATCATTGTCCCATAACCGTTCTCTTTCACAATAGAAGTTGAACTCACCTGAATGTGGTCGCTCTCCATGTCACCAAAGCACTATCGATGCAATCTCATCGTACAGGCTTGTTTTACACAGTAACACACTATTGGTTTTACTAAATACTTGAGATTTGTGTTTCAGGAAGGTAACATTAGTTCATGTAGCTGATGCTTTTCTCCACAGCAACTTACAATTTTTTATCCATTTATACAATGGGTAACTTTTCCAGAACAATTTAGGGTAAGTACCTTGCTCAAGGGCACTGCAGGAGCAGCTGAAATTTGAACTTGCAACTTTTGGGGACAAAGGCATTAGCTCTAACCGCTATACTACCAGCTGCCTCAAGAAAAGCTGGTAAAAAGTTTAAAAGGTAAAAAACCGGGTCCATGAGGGCTTTACAGTCGGAGTTCACACACTCGCTATTGTCAGTAACCTGTCCAGTGTGGAGTCACCATGGTCAGGAGCCTATCCCAGAACCACACAGCACTAGGACAGCGAGGCCACACCCTAGATGGGACACCTGTCCATCACAAACATTAAATGCAATTCAGAGTCACCAAGGCATCTGAAACATGTTTTTACTGTGGGAGGAAACCAGAGCAGCTCACAGGATAGCACTGCCAAATGTTACAGGTCAACTGAATTAATATCATAATGTCTCAGTTTTGTTCATTTGAAATAAAGTATTGCTATAAAGAATGTTACAGCAGCAGCACTATCCAATAATATTATATATAATGTAAAATAAATTATTATTGCTTGGGTCAAGCGGTTTCTGTGTGTGTGTGTGTGTGTGTGTGTGTGTGTGTGTGTGTGTGTGTGTGTGTGTGCATGTGTTTCTAAGACAGTTTTATGTCATCCCTCAGTTCTACAAACTGTTTAGATTAACCAAAACATTGTAAATTGAACTAGCACATTCACTGGAGACTTCAGATACACAAGAGTAACTCAGTGTTTGTTTTTAGTTTGTTTCCTGCTTAGGAAGACGAAGCAAAGCAGATGGCAAACATATCCTGATGTCAGAATAGTTCTTGAACCATAGAATATGATTTTTACAGTGTAGGAAGAACAGTTGTCACCGGAGCCCCAAAACTAGGTAATTCGCTGTGAGTCTTAGCTTTCTCCTCTGCTTCACATCATTTTATTTCTATGGTTGTGTGATATTCCAGAAGATGTGGGGCTATCTGCTTTGGGTAGCATTTTAAAAGTTTACGCTTTCCGTCCATATGTACTGTATTATAGACAAATCTGGCGAAGCATGATTTAACATTTCTCCAGAATTTCCCTACAGGTCATTTATAACTTCAGAAATACAGTGTTGCCTGAAGGTACTGTATTTGGACCCTGTAGGGATGATCATTATACTTGTATAAAATATTGAAATAAATGTATTAAATTCTAATGACCCACAGGGACAATACCCCCAGTTACCAGAGGAGGCACCACTCAGTGCTTCTAACCCTGACTCGTACACCTGTTCACCATCTGGTGATTAGTCAAGTAGAAAAGGAACAAACAACTGTGGTTAGATTGTCAGATTCTTAATCAGCGGTCTACTGTGATTTCCTTGCGAGCTTTAGTTTCGCACCTATTTCCGAAGTTGTCTTCCGTAGGTGTTTGTTCCAATCCCAAGTGCCTGCCTTTTGTTCTCCTGTCCAGGTCCAGTGTTCCAGTCTGTTATTTCATTACACATTCAAGTCCCAGTCACAGATCCCTGTTTTCACTAATCATGATTGTGAAAATGTGCTCTGTGTCCCTTTGTCCGGTGTTCACCATTTAACCTCTAGACTGTTCTTCCCAGTTGGCACTGTGCACTTATAAATGCACGTGGGGTCATCATACTTTATGCCCATGTCTGGATGTTAGAGTAAAACGCATTCATGTTGGTCTCCCGTCCGGATGTTACATAAATGTTAAATCGTAAAATAAACTTATAAATAAATAAGTGCTTCTGATTTACACACCTGATTCTACTACTTGGTTTAACTAGTGCAACTTGGGATTCACTTATTTTTGCATCTGCACTACTTCTGTTTTTCTATGATGCACAAGTTCCTGTAAACCAACATATGTAATTTGGTCATTACACACCTGTTATCTCAGATGAGAAAGACCGCTTCTTATTAAATAACCATTTAGTGGTAAAACTATGTGAATCTATAATTGCACAAGGGCTTCACATACTTTCAAGCAGCACTGTATGTACACAGTTTTCTAGAGTAAATATAAGAATATTTGCAATAAAATAGTTTGAACAGTTACAGTGAATAATGGGTGACATAGTGGCATTGCGTGGTGCGGGTGTGGATTCAATCTCCATACAATCCTTATGCATTTGCATGTTCTTCCTGTGTCTGCATGGGTTCCCTCCCACAGTCCAAAGACATGCTTTTCAGGTGGATTGGTGATTAAGATCACCCAGAGTATGTGTGAGTGACACAGAGAAAGTGTGTTTCACTTCTGTATGCCTGAGTGGTTTATTGCACTAAGTAGTGTGTCTAGCACTGTAAGTCAGCTTGGGTGAATAAGGTTAGGGCTGGTAACACCACAAAGTGTTTACTGGAAGTTGCTTTGGAGAAAAATGTATACTGTATGAATAAACTTAAAAGTGCAGTTAATCAATGTAAAAGTTTTGGTTAACTGAGTAATTTTTGATGATAGGGTTTATCTTTGCTGTTCAGGTTGTGCAGCTGAGATTGTGATTAAAATAACCTTTTTTCACATGTCTAGCTGTTAAATTGTTATAAACCAGATAGCTCACGCTTTTATCAAATCTTTCAGTCACAATAGTGATGTTTAATATTTGAAATATTAGTCAACAAAAGCAACAGAGTACACATTTTATCGCTTACCCATGTTATTCCTTAACCATTGCTACTGCTTGTTTTTGAAAATATTAAGTGTGATTAGTTGCATGAGTTAATAGTTTTAAGTCGTAGTAAACAAGCCGCATTGTAGCCTTATTATGTGGTTGATACGCCAGAAAAAGTGGAGATCGGAACCCGATCCCAATACAAGCAGCTGGGAAAAACCATATGTTTTGGTAGCGGATCTGTTGTTCTGTTATGCTTTTCTCCTCTGTCATTGAGAAGCATTAAGAAACACAAATGCACTACTTTATAATGTCCTGTTGAGATGCATCCTCATATTTCCATTTTTGTATCCTACATATAATTGCATATAAAGTTTTGTAAAACCGTTGCAGTGCATAGTTTTGTTCAGCCTAAACTGTGATTTCATGTGGAAGGACAAAATGACTTGAACACACTTTTTGCTTACTTAAAGGTATTTGTTTTTGTGGGTTTTTATTTATTTATTTTTTTTTTCTGTTTGCTGTTACTTTTGCACTGTTTGTGTTACAGTTCATCTTTTGTACTTCCTTGGAATTCACTTGTTTGTACTGTTTACTTGTAGCTCTGTTTCATTACAGACACGTCTGTTGTGTATGACAAATGTTCTTTTGCATCAGTCAGATATGGTGGACCAAAATATCTTGAACTTTCTCCCTGAGTGCGAACATGGCGAAGTCTACAAACTGCTGTCAACCCACATGCTGATGGCTGATCCCATTGCTGTGGACCTCCTGGAGAGTGAGTATGCTCCTGTCAACCCCCTCCACCCTCGAACCCAAGCGTATGTGCTGAGGATGGAGCTGCATGCAGGTTTCATTAAGTACCTTTGAGCAAACGTAATGCTGCAGGCCCTTCTCACGCCTCTGTCTTTGGGCACAACAAAGTTGGTGGCATCACTGGGTTCTCTGGAAGCCAGAAAGGAGCAGTGCACACAGATGTGGAGCAGCCTCGTGTTACCACAGTGATGAACAACAAAAACACCTTGACAGGTGAATCAGCATGCTTTTCATCACTAAATGATCAAAGGGCAACATTTCCTACTGTTTACTTACAGTAAAAAAGACCCAATATTCCCATTGCCTATCCCTCTGAACACAGTGCAACTTTAATTTCTTTATGGGGACAAAAATGTTTCAAATTATGTGCAGATTATCTTTATGGTTGATTACTGTCATTTATTTCTATGGTGATATTTATTTTTATTTTTAAGCCTTTTATTAGCTCACATATTCCAACATGACAGAAATGTAACCACAGATTATGGGTTGGGGAAAAATTAATTCTAATTTCTTTGAGTTTTCTTTCAATAAAACGATAAGGGAAAGGAATATGTCCTCTTTCATTTAGCATCTCACGGTCATGTGCGTCATGTCTTTCAGAGGTGCACTTAAAGATACAGCCAGTCTGGATTTCCTCCAGAGTCCTTTCATGACATGGCTTTGTGTAGCTAAAAATAGCTCCAGCTTCTTTGTGGAGGTTATTTCTGGCATTAATTATCATTAGGTTTGATTTAATAATCCTTCTGTGGTGCATAGGGTCTCCATCGCATTGCAGATACATCGTGACCTTAATCCTGTGTCACAAACTGGAGATGTGTGTGGGTTCTGTCCCTGCAGCCGTCCTCACGAGGGTGGTAGAGGTGTCTTGCTTTTTCCGCTTTCCATTGAACTGCCTCCAGTCCTGCTATAGTATTTTGTGGCACTGTTCTCCTCCCAGGTTTGGTTACTGTCTTGACTGTGCCTGGGAGTAGTAGTTCAGGTGTCGAGAAAAAAACTCAGGTATGACTGAAGTCCTGCCACACAGAGCACACTGAAATTCCCAGTGGTTAAAATAAAACCTTTCTCCAGTCACTGGCTCTGCAGCCTCTCTTTCACTTGTCAAAGTCTTAAAATAATAAACCTTTTGAAAGAGAGCTTTTTCCAACCCATCATTAAGGAATGTCACCAAACGTCGGGCATTCTCCACGTGGCTCTCGCAGACTGTGACTAAGCCAGTAATGCTGCTTGGATGTTTATTTAAAACGGAGCTTCTGTTTAGATTCTAGACAGTCATAAAAGTTATTTGTTCTGACTCAGACAGTGTGGCCTTTGTAGTGAAACTGAGGACAATAATTAAATAATAGTATTTTCTCGTCAGATTTGCGTGTAGCTTGACGCTTCCCTGTGGCACACGATGAGAACATTAGAATCTGCCCTATGTCTCTCTTTGTTTGTTGACATGGTGAACTCCCAAGGCTACCATCTGTGGTCATAATGGCTCAGACTCCTTTACGCAGCCCCCTCATTTATACATAGCATAAGTCCATCAGAATCTAACAGTAGGTTGTAAGACACTGGTGGCAAGATTACAATAACCATTTTCTCTCTTCAGTTTTTTAGTTGTGTACTTACATTTATTTGTTTAGCTGATGCTTTTTCTCCAAAGAAACTTATAATGTTGAAGTTATTTACCCATTTAGACAGGTGGGTGATGTTGCTAAAGCATTTTAGGGTAAGTACCTTGCACAAGGCTATTACAGCTAGCTGTGGGGATTGAACCCACAACCTTTAGATCTAAAGGCAGCAACACTAACCACTATGCTATTAGTTGTGTCCTTTTTACATTTTAGGATTTTTTTTTTTTTTTAACATATTGATCGACTCCTTATTAAATCATGGGTAGCTCTCCAGCCAGAGCTTACGTTGCAGTACTTTATTATGAGCTGATCCACACTGACAGTATTCCATACTAAAAGTTTAAATTTATTTACTAATGAAATTAATGACCAGATGCAGTGCTGATTCATGCCGAGGAATTACTTTCATCAATCAGTTGTAATGGAAACCTGGAAATTTCTTGTCGTTCTAGATGAGATGCACATCGAGTTTTGTTGTCATCTAGCTAGAGGAAACATGGATCCAAAGGAAGCTCCTACCTATGAATATGTAAAATTTGTTGGAGATTTCAAGTTTCATAATTATGGTAAGTGTCATGTGTTGTAGTGTAGTAATGTTATGTGTGCGCCAAAAATACTTGTTCCTAGAAGCAACATATATAGAGCTAAATGCAAAATGAAAAATTCATCACAAATCTCTGTGTAAAATATTGATAACCACAAAGTATAAAGTAACAACCTGTGTGTCCTGTTTGAGCGGGTTTGAGTTGTGCAGCCGCTGTGGGGGCTGACAGGGATTATAAAGGGGTGAGTGTCTGTTGGGCAGAGTTAAAAGGATAAAAAGGGCTAGAAAGGCTGGTTTGAGGGGTAGGCCCTTGAGGAAAAGGGCTCCTTGGACCAAGAGCATTATTTCCCTCGTTACGCGCAGATACCTCTTGCTGTGTGCTGGTATTCCAATAAACGTTCGTAATGAACGGTGTTCAGGCATCCTTTGCCTCATCTGAACCCACTACGTGCTACAGTATCATGTTGTAATAGCCATACTCTAGTTAATATTTTGTTCACTTTTTGTTATATGCTTGCTTTATTAAAATCACCTACGATGCCATTGTCTTGCAATATAATGATTGTGTTACCTACACAAATTGAATTTACTGGATGAAGAGAGTTATTAGAATTAGATTTTTATGGCCAAATGAGATTCCCTTTAGAAAAGGCTCATGGCTCGTTCTTACCTTAATTCTACCCTTGAAAGTTCAATTTCCTATACTGTATATCCCATCCATTCCTTACCACATTATAGTATGTGTCTCACTCCAAATATTGTAAAGCTGAACAGACTCTTAAGGCACTCTACTTAACCGAAAGCTTTACCTAGCCCAGTGTTGTTCTTCTTATTTTTATAATAATAATAATAATAATAATAATAATAATAATAATAATAATGGGGGGGCATGGTGGTGCAGCGGATTTGGTCTGTGCCTGCTCTCTGGTGGGTCTGGAGTTCGAGAGTCGCTTTGGGTGCCTTGCAACAGACCAGCATCCTGTCCTGGGTGTGTCCCCGTCCCCTCCCCCTCCAGCCCTGCGTGTGTCCCCTCCCCTTCCAGCCCCGCACCCTGCGTTGCCAGGTTAGGCTTCGGCTCACCGCAGCCCTGCTTGGGACAAGCTGCTTCAGTCAGTGTGTATGTGTGATTATTATCATTATTTATTACTGGAGGAGTGGTGGCACAGTGGGTTTGGCCAGGGCCTGCTGTGTGGTGGGTTTGGGGCTTGAGTCCTGCTTGGGGTGCCTTGTGACGGACTGGCATCCTATCCAGGGTATGTCCCCTTGCGCTGCCAGATAAGGCTTCAGGTTGCAGTGATGCAGAGCCTATCCTGGAATCATTGAGCAATAGCTGAGAGCTGCCCTGGTATATAACATGGACAAAAAAATGCCATATCTCAAAAATGTGATTGAGTGCCACTGTCCTTAAACTTGTCCAGAATTCATAAGTTATGAAATGCAAGTGTTTCTTATAGCTCCTTTACGGTCTGTGTAGCATGACTTTGTTTATAGTCACATTTTTTAGCAGTCGCTTTTCTCCAAAGTCACTCACCCATACATCAGTGGAGCACCCTCTTGCTGTTACTCACACTGTGGGGGAACCTGAACAGCATGTCTTTGGACTGTGGGAGGAAACCAGAGCACCTGGAGGAAACCCACATAGACATGAGGAGAAACACAGACTGAGCGGGGATTAAACCCACATCCTCTCACACCACCCAGGTGTTGTAAGACAGCAGCGCTACTCGCTGTGCCACCAAGTACCTGTAACCTGACAGCTGTGCTGTGTTCCCTCGCTCAGTGCCTACCATGTCCTGCAATCGCTTTGAGCTGGCATTACCCAGGGCGCTTCAGTCATCCCTGGAGGAGCAGGTATGCCTTGTTGCAACGGTTCGACTTGCCACGCCACAGTTTTTGAAGGTAACGAACGCCGATGGTCATGCTGAAATTATTCATCTCAACTCAGGCTGGAAGGTTTCGTTCTCTCCCTTCACCCACCATTTGTCTTCATTTTTTTCAGGATCTCTGTAGTGTGGACAATCCATGTGATGAATTCACCTCCAGGCATAGTCTAGAGTGGAAGTTCCTTTTTTTAGATCACAGGTGCGATTTATGTCCTTAATTTTCAAGAGCACCTCAGAAAGTAACACCCTCTTAGTATTTTGGAAATTGTTATATTCATTAAAAGCATATTCAATGTATTATTATTATTATTATTATTATTATTATTATTATTATTATTATAATATGCCATGCCGAATGAAGATGATGATAAACTGCCATGATGGATGAGACGCACCTTGCTGAACTGGGAAATCAAGCTACCTACCATACAGCAACAATGCTGTTATTATTTACTTACTTATTAAACTCCTTGCCCAGAATAGGGTCACTGGGACCTACCCGTGGAGCCAGGCCTGAGGGTAGTGTTCTTAAGTGGGCACCTGGTGGCCGGGCAGTCCATGTAACCCAGCTGGGCTCGGCCCGAAAAGGCAATGTGGGGGGGGACACATGTGCCCACCACACACAAGGTGTTACATGGGGGTCAGGTGCAATGCCTTTCAGGCAGCAGGAGGGGGTGGGGGGGTGCATGGCGTCAGGGCCCCTTACGGCAAAAACTGGCTCTTGGCACGTGGAATGTAACCTTGCTGGGGGGATAGGAGGCGGAACTGGTGCAGAAGGTTGAGCGATACCATGAAGATATAATTGAGCTCACCTCCACTCACAGTGTTGGCTTTGGCAAACTCTTGGATAGGGGGTGGTCTTTCTCCTACTCAGGAGTTGCACAGGGTTAGAGGCACCAGGCGGGTGTGGGATACTCTCAAGCCTCCAGCTGGCTGCCATACAGTTGGAATTCGTCCCTGTGGACGAGAGGGTTTCCTCAATGCAACTTAAGGTTACAGAGAGGAAAACTTTGACTGTTGTGTGTGCTTCTGCACCAAACAGCAACTCAGCGTATTCAACCTCCTTGGAGAGAGTGGGTGGGGTTCTGGACAGGGCCCCATCTACAGACTTCATAGTCCTGCTGGGGGACTTCAACGCTCACATTAGCAATAACTGCGAAATATGGAATGTGGTGATTAGGAAGAATGGCTTGCCTGATCTAAACCCGAATGCTGAAATGTTATTGGACTTCTGTGCTAGTCATGGTTTGTGTGTAACAAACACCATGTTCAAACACAAGGTTGCTTGTAAGTGTACTTGGTACCAGGGCTCCTTGGGCCAGAGGTCAGTGACTGACTTTGTAGTTGTTTCATCTGACTTGAGGCCTTATGTTCTGGACAGTCGGGTGAAGAGAGGTGCTGAACTGTCAACTGATTACCATCTGATGGTGAGCTGGATCAGATGGCAGGGAAAACTGACGGACAGACCTGGTAGACCCAAGTGCATAGTGAGGCTGTGCTGGGAATGACTGTCAGAGGACCCTGTCCAGAATGATTTTAACTCCCCTCTCTGTGAGAACTTCTCTCATGTCCTGGAGGAGGTAGGAGACATGGAGTCTGAATGGATCCTGTTCAAAACCTCCATTGTGGAAGCAGCCAGGCGCAGCTGTGGCCAAAAACTTGTTGGTGCCAGTCACGGCGGCAACCCAAGAACCCGTTGGTGGACACTGATGGTGAGGCAAACCGTTAAGCTGAAGAAGGAGGCCTTTAGGGCCTGATTGGCTCTGAGGACTCCTGACTTAGCAGATAGGTACCGGCAGGCAAAAAAGGCGGCAGCGGCTGCTGTTGCAGAAGCAAAATGGAAAATGACTGTTGGTCGGCCTCAAAGAGGTTCTGGAGAACCATCCGGCGACTCAGGAAGGGTCAGAGGAGCTTCACCCAAGCTGTGCTCAGCAAAGATGGAAAAAGTCTGACCTCAAATGGAGATATTGTCGGGAGGTTTAAGGAGCACTTTAAGGAACTCCTAAACCCAAGAGATATGCCTCCCTTACAGGAGTCAGGGCCAGAGGCTTCCAGGGTATCAGAGTCCATTTCCCTAGTGGAAGTCACTGAGGTAGTTGGAAAGCTCCGCCGTGGCAAACAAAGGGTGTGGATGAGATTCACCCAGAACTGTAAAAGATGGCATTGGTGCGTGGCGACTTGTTGATTGCTGATCCTTGCAGACTTGTTAGTTTTATGTACGTTGTTTTGTTTGTATAGCTAACCTTCCAGCCAGTTTACTTTCTTATTACTTATGATCACCAAACACTTCTGCAGATAGGTGAAGTAGTGCAATTAGACACAATTCTTGGTGTTAGAGAGCTGAAATCGCTACCTTCATTCTGCCACGAACAACATGGCCGCGACTCACCTGAGACCACTAGGAAGAGGCGAGCCTGGAAAGGGGCCGCAGGGCTGGCGTACAGGTGAAAACTCAACGCCACGGGCTACGACCTCCAATGCCCAGCGTTTTCCTATCCAGGTCTCTGGACAATAAACTGGACGATATCAGAGGACGACTTAAATTCCGAAGAGAACTATGGAACTGCTGTGTTTTCTGCTATACGGAGACATGGCTCACCGCCAGCACGCCAGACCACACGGTCCAGCTCGAGGGCTTCTCAACCTACTGCGCAGATTACACTGATTCATCGGGGGAAAAAAGAGGAGGAGGAGTATGCTTTCTTATTAATGACACATGGTGTATGAATGTGGAGGTGATTTCACAGAACTACACTCCGGATCTTGAATACCTTTTGACCAAATGCCTAGTGTTCTACCTGCCAAGGGAGTTCTCGGCTTTGCTCATGGCCGCAGTTTACATCCCACCCCAAGGGAACACACACAACACTTTGAACGAACTGTACCACGTCGTCGCTAAGTACTAGAACAAGCACACCGATGGCCTGTTCATTATCTCTGGGGACTTCAACTAAGCAGACTTCAGGAATGTGTACCCAAAGTACCATCAGCATATCTCCTGCCCCACCAGAGGCTCAAACACCCTGGACCATTGCTACACTTCACACAAAGGAGCATACCGTTCCCTACTGTGTCCACACCTCGGGCAGTCAGATCACACCTCGATTCTGCTGCTCCTGGTCTACAAGCAGAAACTCAAAACGAGAGGAGCCTGTGATGCATACGATGAAGCGCCGGACATCAGAAGCGGAGGAAAGGCTCCAGGACTGCCTTGACTCCGTGGACTGGGACACATTCAGAAGCTCATCCTCCAATCTGGACGAGTATGCCACAGTGGTCAGGGACTTCATCTGGTACTGTGTTAGTGTCTGCATACCCCATAAAACAGTCCACTCATTCCCTAACCAAAGCTGTGGATCACTGCCGAAATCTAAAATAAGATCCATGCACATTCCTGCGCGTTTCAGTCCAGAGACATGGACGTGTACAAGAAACGTAAGTACGAGCTGCGGAAAGCCATCGCCAGCATGAAACAAGAATACAGCAGGAACGTAGAATCAGAGTTTAACTGCACTCAAGACGCACATAGGTTGTGACAGGGAATTCAAACTTTAACAGATTATAAACCACAGACGCAGACATTGACAGGTGCCGGTGCGTCTCTCCCTGACGAACTGAACGTGTTTTACGGCCGTTTCGAGCTTGCAAACTAAGACCCTCCAGTACAAGCTCCCACAGCACTGCAGGACTCCACTTTCACCGTCTCTGTGGTCTGGACGGAATCCCAGGATGGGTTTTAAAATCATGCAGTGAGCAGTTGGCTACTGTTTTCACGGACATATTTAACACCTCCTTAAAAAGCTCAACTGTACCCACCTGTTTCAAAAACACCACCATTACTCCGTTCCTAAGAAAAAGAAAGTGAGCTGCCTTAATGACTATCGCCCAGTGGCACTGACCCCCATTGCAATGAAATGCTTGAGAGGCTGGTGCTGAGACACATTAAGGACACTATCCCAGACACTTTGGACCCACTGCAGTTTGCCTACCGCCACAACAGATCCACTGAAGACGCAATATCACACACACTCTGGCTCACCTGGACAGCAACAACTGCTATGCAAGGCTATTATTTGTGGACTATACCTCGGCATTTAACACTGTCATCCCGACCAAGCTGATCTACAAACTACTAGGTCTGGGACTGAGTGCCGCATAGTGCAACTGGATCCTGGATTTCCTCACCAACAGACCCCAGCGTGTGCGGGTTGGCAGAAATACCTCCTCCCCACTGATCCTCAACACTGGCACTCCAGAGGGAAGCGTCCTGAGCCCGGTGCTGTATTCCTTGTTCACGCATGACCAGTCACAGCTCAAACACCATCATAAAGTTTGCTGACGATACCACCATTGTGGGTCTGATAGCCAACAATGATGGGATGGCTTACAGAAAGGAGGGTGAGGCTCCTGGCAGGAGTGGTGCCAGGACAACAACCTGTCTCTCAATGTCAGTAAAACTAAGGAGCTGGTGATTGACTTCAGGAAACAGGATACAGATCATGCACCCATCTACATCGGAGGGGACAATATCGAGGAGGTCAACAGCTTCAGATTCCTAGGGGTCACACTCACTATGAAACTAACGTGGACTGAGCACACAGCATCAATCATCAAAAAGGCCCATCAATGTCTCCACTTCCTCAGGCCTCTGAAGAAAGTCAGGATGTCCACTACAGTCCTCACCACTTTCTACAGGTGTGCTGTGGAGTCTGTCCTCACAGGATGTGTTACATCCTGGTGTGGTAGCTGCTCCATACAGGACAAGAAAGCCCTACAGAGGGTGGTCAAAACAGCTCAGGAAATCATCGGCACACAGCTATCAGCAGTTCAGGACACCTACACCACACCCTGCCTCAAAAACGATGTGCATCATGAAAGATCATAGTCACCCTGCATGGGCACTTTTTTCTACCGTCTGGAAAGTAGCATAGGTGTATTCCAACCCGCACTGCTAGGTACAGGAACAGCTTTTACCCCACTGCTGTAAGAGCATACAACACCCACCAGCATGCCACCTTTTGTAACTAGAGTTGGACTGCTCCCTCCAAGCACATTGGCACATTACACTGTCACTTTAAAGATTCTCAGTTTTAAGTTCTCTGGCTGTTTATTGCTGTTTATTGTTATTTATTGTTATTAGCATTACTTATTGTTATTGTTTTGTTTTGTGCAGTATTATCGATTGTTTATGTTCATAGTCTGTGGAGAAGCACTCAAGAATAATTTCATGGTACTTGTACCTATGACAATAAAACTTGAAACATGAGAACTGCTTAAGGCCCTGGATGTTGTAGGGCTGTCATGGCTGACACACCTCTGCAATGTAGCATGGACCTCTGGGACAGTGACTTTGGATTGGAAAACTGGGGTGGTGATCCCTATCTTTAAGAGAGGGGAACGGAGAGTGTGTGCCATCTATTGGGGTATCACACTTCTCAGCCTCCCTGGGAAAGTCTGTGCCAGGGTGCTGGAAAGGAGGCTCCAGCAGATAGATGAACCTCGAACTGAAGAGGAACAATGCTGATTCCATCCTGGCCGTGGAAGAGTGGACCAGCTTTTTACCCTCTTAGAGATAATTGAGGGGGTATGGGAGTTCATTAATCCAGTCCACATGTGTTTTGTGGACTTGAACCTGGTCGTAAGCCTTCTTCCACAAGAAATTTTATGGGAGGTGCTTCGGGAGTATGGGGTGCCGGGGCCACTACTGCGGGCCATTCGATTTCTGTACATATGGAGCAAGAGCTGTGCCCACATACTCAGCATTAAGTCAAGCTCGTTTAATGTGGGTGTTGGACTCCACCAAAGTTGTGCTTTGTTTCCACTCCTGTTTGTGGTTTTCATGGACAAGATATCAAGGCCAGCCAAGGTCAGGAAGGCATTCTGTGTGGGGCCCGGAAGGTGATGTCTCTGCTTTTTGCGGATGATGTTGTCCTTTTGAGACCGTCACACAAATGCCTGCAGCATGTATTGGAATGGTTTGCACTCGGGTGTGAAGCGGTTGATATGAGGATCAGCACCTCCAAGTCTGAGTCCTTGCTTCTGTCACGGAAAAGGATGGCATGCCCCCTTCAGGTAAGGGGAGAAAATCTGCCCTAGATGGAGAACTTTAAGTATCTTTGGGTCTTGTTCACGAGTGAGGGGAGAAGGGAGCATGAGATCGGCTGCAGACTGGGAGAAGAGGCAGCAGTAATGCGGTCGGTGTTCCAGACTGTAGTGATGAAGGGGGAACTGAGCAATAAGGCAAAGCTCTCTTTACCAGTCGGTCTATATCCCTTCCCTCACCTATGGTCATAAACTCTGGGTAATGACCGAAAGAACAAGATCACGGATACAAGTGGCTGAAATGAGTTTTCTCCGCACGGTCGTGATACTTACTCTCTGTAACAGGGTGAGGAGTTCAGCCATCCAGGAGCAACTCAGAGTAGAGCCACTACTCCTCCATATTGAGAGGAGCCAGTTGAGGTGGTTCGCGCATCTGGTAAGGATGCCCCCTGGGTGCCTCCCTTTGGGGGTATACCAGGCATGGCCAACTGGGACGAGGCCCCGAGGTCGGCCCAGGACCCGCTGGAGGGATTATATCTCCCAGTTGGCCTGGGAGCGGCTGGGGATCCCCCGGGTTGAGCTGGTAGAAGTTGCGGGGAAAAGGGACATATGGGCTGCTCTGCTCTCCCTATTGCCACCGTGACCCTAGTAGGACAAGCAGGCAAGAAGTTGGATGGATGGATGGATGGATTATTTATTAAATTGTCTTAGAAGTCTTATTTAATCTACAATAAAATACAGGAGAGGTGGGCAGCCACTGGCCCTTGGACCCCCAGAGATTTTTTCTTCCTTGATTTTCGTTTTGGAGTTTTTGTTTCTTTCCTCAGTGGCTAGTAGGCATACTTCAAACATACATACATACTTAGCTCTATAAAAGCATTATTTTATGATAGTCTGTAGTCAGCCGTCTTCTTTGTTTCTATTCTGATGTATTTGTTTTTCTTACCTTATACCTGTGTTAAAGTGCTCTATGTTACTGCGTGAGAAGAGCACTCTATAAAAATAAATTGAATTGAATTAATAATATTACAAATTATATTCATATTTTGTGTTTTGAAATCAGTCTGCTGTGGACAGGTTCCTCAGCCTTTGCAACAAGTCAAGCAGAGACAACAAAAAATGAACCCTGTGGCCAATGAACGTTAGCATTAATGTGCGAGGTCAAAGTCCTTCCCAACTTGTTGTCTTCATAGTGCAACTGAATACAGTGTGTCTGATCGTGAGCATGAACATGGCAGTGTAATTGTCTTCATCTGTGATCCAGTTTTATGGTAAGAAAACAAAAAGTAAACTGGACTTGCACAGCTTGGCCTCTGTCTTCAGACCTGGTGACATTGAGCCAAGAAGGAGCACGAGGGTGAACTTGACCTGTGTGACAAGCATCTCAGTTCCTAACACCTGTTACTGCCCCTGAGTTAAGCAGGACTTTGCTCTCTGTTTTAAAAACTATGTAGTGTTCTCTGTATGGAACAAACAACATATTCTTGTGTAAAAACTTGTGGCCCTTGGTTAAACACTGTGATGTTTTAAATAATTGTGATCTGTTCTGCTGTTTCTCGGTTGTATTACGTTTTTACAAGCAAGTATTTGTTACCAGTGCTAATCCAGGAATGCTTATAGGTGAATTTTTCTGTAATATTCCGTTGCATTAGAATATTCAAATCGTCATTCAGGTTAGGTTACTGTCATGATATCCTCCCGGAAGGCAGACGTCGGACCCACGTCCGGAAAACAGGACAGTTTTATTAAAGGGAAATCCAAAACTCGTTGTCAAAAAGCAGGCAGGGGTTGCCGAGGCACAAACGTAAGTAAAGGGGAAATCCGAAAGGCGCAATCCGTGAAGACAGGCAGTAGGTCGAGGAAATCCAGGGAGGCGTAGAACCAGGGAGAAGGGTTCAAGGACAAGGGCAAGGAGAACGGGGAACAGGGATGAACAAGAGAGCAGATGCAACACACAGGAAAGTAGTAAGGCTGAACTAAGGTTCTGCATCTTGCTGTGCTCCAAGCTCCCTTTTATGTGTACGTCTCGTGATCAGTCGCAGGTGTTCCCTGTTGCACGGAGGTGGAGGGCGTGGCAGTTACATTACCTCAGTTGGATGCCTCTTTATGAGAGATAGGTGTACTACAAAGTCAGACCATGACTGGGAGCAGGATAGACTGGTCAGCCCTTCTCATGACACTGCTTTCATTTGTACTGTAGTATATGAGTTACTGATGTATATTTGCTTATATTTGGAAAATGCGAAATGGATTTATATTCATTTAGTTTTACATCGATGGCAGTCCACTAACATTCAGAATAAAATAATAACATATGTTTATTTGTTTACTGGGATTTTTATTCTTTTTTGGCTGTCCATATGACAGATTCATAGAAGAAATAACATTACTCTGTTTCACTGACCTTTTATTTCTTTCAGAGCTTCTCCTATAATAGGCTACTTGCCCTTCGAGGTTTTAGGGACGTCTGGGTACGATTACTATCATGCTGACGACCTGGAGCTAATAGCGGAGTGTCACAGGCAGTGTAAGTAAGCTTCTCCATGGCCACAAAGGCGTACCTTTACTGTGCTTTGCATACCTATGGAACTATGTCACAGGCAGAAATAGGTCAACTAACAGTGAAAGACTTTTGCTTTGATTAGTCAAGCATAAAGTAGTAAAAAATGATTTTTCGAGATCTGTCAAATCAACATGCTCTATTACTCAAGCGGTTTGGCTCTGCCTATTCTCTTCAGTAATGCAGTTTGGGAAGGGCAAGTCATGCTACTACCGATTTCTGACCAAAGGCCAGCAGTGGATCTGGCTTCAGACGCACTACTACATCACCTACCACCAGTGGAACTCCAAACCTGAGTTCATCGTGTGCACACACACTGTGATCAGGTATGTCACAGCACCGCCTGCTGCCATTATGTTTATCTGACATTCAGTTAAAGGATGTAGAGCCAGTAAAGCCCACTTAAATTAATAAAAGAACTGTAATAATAAGACATGTATAGATGAGTGACCCATTGTTAGTAGTGTATCTAGCAGTGTAAGTCACCTTGGTGAATAGGGTATGTGGGCTGATAACACTACATAGAGTTCATTGGAAATTGCTTTGGAGAAAAGTAAAGTGTCTGCTAAATAATTAAATGTAAATGTAAAATGACATCTTTGCAGTTCAGTAAAAACTGTATGCATACACATACTTCACAAGTAAAAATGCACTTAACACCAGTTGTCAGGGACTAAAGCAAATCTGTGAAAAGAAACAATGTAGAGATAACTTATCAGATGTGGGATGATATCTTGGGGATCGTTAAAAAATTCTCTCTGCAAAAGAGCTAAAGTTATTAAGCTTAAGGTGATACATACAGTACAACACATTTACACCAATCAGGCAAAACATTGCAACCACTGACAGGTGAAGTAAATAACATTGATTATCTTGTTACAGTGGCAATTACAGTCAAGGGGTGGGATATATTAGGCAGCAAGTAAACAGTCAGATCTTGAATTTGGTGTGGTGGAAGCAGGAAAAATGGGCAAGCGTAAGGATCTGCCCGACTTTGACGAGGGCCAAATTGTGATGACTAGATGACCGGATCAGAGCATCTCCAAAATGGCAGGTGTTGTGGGGTGTGTGCATCATCATTTACCTGGGGAAGAGATGGCAGCAGGATGCACTACAGGAAGAAGCCAAGCCGGCGGAGGCAGTGTGATGCTCTGGCTAATGTTCTGCTCGGAAACCTTGGGTCCTGGCGTTCATGTGGATGTTACTTTGACACGTATCACCTACTTAAAGATTGTTGCAGACCACGTACACCCCTTCATGGCAACAGTATTCCCTGGTGGCCTGTCAGCAGGACAATGTGCCCTGCCACACTGCAAAAATTGTTAAAAAGTTCAAGGTGTTGACTTGGCCTCCAAATTCCCCAGATCTCATTCCAGTCGAGCATCTGTGGGGTGTGGCTTACAAATTGTTATTTTCTAGAATGCCCAGGAGGGGTGGGCAACCACTGCCCCGTGGACCCCCAGAGGTTTTTTTTTTTTCTCCCTCAGCTTTCAGTTGGGAGTTTTTGTTCCCTTCCCCAGTGGCCAGTAGGTATATTTATAGCTCTATAATAAGTTCTTCATTATGGTAGCCATTAGTTGACTGTCTTCTTTGTTTGTATTAATTTTTCTTGCTGTATGCCTGTGTTAAAGCGCTCTGTGTCACTGCGTGAGAAGAGCACTCTATAAAAAATAAAATAATAATAATAATAATAATGTGCTGGAAAAACAAGTACGATCCATGGAGGCCCACCTCGCATCTTAGTGTACCTAAAGGATGTGCTGCTAACGTCATGGTGCCAGATACCACAGGACACTTTCAGAGGTCTTGTGTAGTCCATGCCTCGATGGGTCAGAGCTGTTTTGGCAGCATGAGGGGGACCTACACAATATTAGGCAGGTGGTTTTAATGTTTTGCCTGATGTGTGTATGTCACAGCCATCTAAATAAATTCAGACCAGGCTCCTCCTGTGTCGCAAAGGGTCTGACTCACTGCCTGTGGTCCCATGTACAGCTACAAAGGTACTAGTGGGAAGTCAGCAAAAAAAATACAAAATGGCTGATATGGACTTATGTAGTCTTTTAGTGTTTCAGATACTTTTGTAGGTAGCAGTACTTTTAATAGAATATGACTTTTTAATGGTACTGCAGTTTATTCACATTCATCACATTCCATAAAATAGATTATTGTAGGTTTTTATGTTGAATACAGTTGCAACCACTCACTATGTACACCATGTGTCTTCAATAACGTCATTATGAAAGCATGTATGTTGTCGCTTTTCTGCAGCTATGCAGAGGTGCGATCAGAACGGCGGAGAGAACTGGGTCTTGAAGAGTCCTTGTCAGAAATGACCCCGTCGTCTTTAATTAAGGTATATTCACCAGTTTTAGAGTACTGATGTCTAGATTAAGTTTAATACAGAAAATTGCCCATTGATGACTCACTGGTTTTTCATTGTCGTGCTGCAGAGTCATGATGTGTACCTGGATTTCCACCAGGAGGTGCCAGGGGGGCGAGTGAGTAGGGCGCGGTCCATGTCCTCCCACAGCTCCCGCAAGTCCTCCCACACAGCCATGTCGGACTCGGCATGTAAATAATCTAATCTACATTATTTATGTTTGCTTATTATTTGTTTGTCTGTTAATTATTAGTTTATATTTTTGTTTATTTAGCTACTTGGTGCCTTTGTTCAAGGGGCCTTACAGGGATAGGTTATACGTACAAGCCAAAACAGCGCTTACATCATTGTAGAATAACCAGCTGCTGAGAGTCAAGGATGACGCAGAATTGCAACGAACACATTCAGTCACAACACAGAACTAAACAATCTTTTAACAGCAAAATACATAATTCAAAAGCTCTGCCATGCTAACCCCAGATGAGAAAGGAGGAGGGTTGGGCATGGGGCTAGCAAACCCACCCCATTAAACTCTTGTGCTATGGAGACAATAGCAAGGGAAAGATCTACACCTGGCAGAGTGAGCAAAGCAGCCCAGGCAACTGGATTTATGACAGAGGGGGACCAAAGCTGAAAGGACATCTGTAGCCTAACAGCAGACCTCCTGACGCCGAAACAACATATAAGAGTTGGAGGTTGGAATGTGCGGACTCTGTTCCAAACTGGGAAGTTGGCACAAACGGTGAAAGAGATGAACCATTAAAACTTGAGCTCGCTTGGAGTCACGGAGTCAAGATGGTCAGTGTCAAATACTGAGCTGTGACGGGCGTGTTGGTAGCAAAGATTCAGCAAGATGCTGGTGAAAATACATTAATCAAATACTGAATTTTGTTGCTGCCTGTTCACATACATTTCACTTTTTACTGTTTCACTGTTCGTTTTGGTCCATTATTTCACTTAACATTTTCAGTTTGAACCAGATTGGGTGCTGGGAAAGGCCTACCGGTATCCATGTTTGTCATTAACTATTAACATTTGTTTTATTGAAGAAGTATGACAAGTACATGCAGTTGGTTGTTAGAAATAAACATTTATTGCAGTTTTCAAAAATAATTTCTGTAATTTCATTGGTACCATTCAGCAATTTAACATTTCCATTGTGCTGGTCATCTTGTATTGCAAACCAGGAGGAGTGAACCACTCGGGGTATTTGTAGGTGAGAGTCCTTGGGCACAACCAACTTGACAGCGGTGTTTTACTGTATAATGGGATGAATGTTTTTATATTTTGTAAAATAGGGATAGTTGTTGAGGCTGTTATGGTGTAGCCAGGAAGGTGGGGTTACTGCTATACAAGGTTGTATTAGGGCACTAGAGAGACTCACACAGAGCAGGAGAGCTGTGAACTGTTGGTGCAACGGGCTTAAGCCCATAGCTCATATACCTTATTTTCTTTTGTAATTCTTTAAAGTAAAGAAAAATAAATACTTTTGGTTCAACTACTTTGGTTCTCCACTGCTACCTCCATCTGTCATCCAGACCCTCACAGTCAGGAACAGGGAAGCAGAAACTAAACCCTAGGGAAGTCATCATCTGGCCAGGAAGGCAAGATAACAACCACCAAGAAGGAGTGGCTCCCATCTTCAGCAAGAAACATGTTAACACCTTTCTGAAATGGAAGCCCATCAGCGAACACCTGCTCTATGTGAGGCTGAATTCCAAGTTCGGCAAGCTGTCCATTATAGTGGCCTACCCACCCATTGGCAATGCTGACGATGACAGTAAGGACCAGTTTTACAGTGCGTTTAGAGCAGCACTGGAGGACATCCCAAGACATGACATCCTACTCCTGATGGGAGACTTCAACGGAAGTATTGCCAGCAATAATGAGAACAGAGGGAGGATTATGGAATGACATAGAGTAGGAGACCTCATTCACAATGTCGAATGAATTACGGGCTTTTGTGTAGAAAATGATCTAGACATTGGCGGCACACTGCAGCATTCACAAACTGACTTGGACATCACCTGACGGGAGAACCCAAAGCCAGATCGACCACATCATTATCAAAAGCAAGTGGAGGCGCTCCCTACAGGATATATGTGTAATGCGGAATGCTGATGTTGGAAGTGACCACAACCTACTGGTGGCAAAGCTGACTCTGAAGCTGAGGAAGGCGAGGATGGGGAACAGCAGAAATCAGCATTTTCATATTGCTAAGCAGCACGGTGGCGTGGTGCAGCAGCGAGCTTGGCCGGGTCCTGCTCGCTGGTGGGTCTGGGGTTTGAGTCCCGCTTTGAGTGCCCTGTGACAGACTGGCATCCCGTCCTGGGTGTATCCCCTCCCCCTCCAGCCTTACGCCCTGTGTTGCCGGGTTAGGCCCCGGCTCCCTGCACCCCCTATGGGACAAGCGGTTTCAGACGATATGTGTGTGTGTGTGTGTGTGCATTCACTAAGCTGAAAGAAGCAGCAGTTAAGAAAGACTTCAGCATTGCTTTGTAGAACTGATTCAGCAAGATGAAGCAGCACTAACAATTAATAGTTTCAACAAAGCCATGACTGAAGCAGCAAAGGAGACTATAGGCTACAGTAGAGTGTCAAGTCTGAATGGATATCTACTGATACAGAGGAGGCCACAGAGGAGAGGAAGAAGTTAAAGAAGAAACTCCTGGATTCTAAGTCACCCAGGCTGAAGGAGAGGTTAACAGTGTAGTACTGAGAGAAACAGAGAACTCAAGAATCAAGAATTCAGGAGACAATGGTGTGTTTGCAGAGATGCTGATGCAGAAGAGCAGGAGAAGCCATGTATTCTCCAGCATATCCTACAAGACATCTGCGACAAAGACGAAGCCCCTGATGACTGCAGAACTGGTGTCATTGTCAAACTGCCAATAAAAGGGAGATCTCAGGGACCTCCAACACCTGGAGAAACATCATCCCACTGTCCCTCACAGGCAGGATGTGGAGGATTTTGTCTATTTGGGCAGGAAGGTAACAACAGATGACGCCTGAAACAGAGAAATGAACACCAGAATCAGCAAGCTAACCAAGACTTTGCCTTGCTTAAGCCCATGTGGAGATCCACAGGCCTTAGCATCTACACAAAGATTAGAATCTTCAAGAGCAATGACATCAGCACCCTCCTTACATGGATTAGAGTGCTGGAAGACCACTGTCACTATTCAGCAGAAACTTGAGGTATTCCAGACCAAGTGCCTGCAGCATATCCTCAAGATCTTCTGGCCAAACACCATCTCCAACAGAGACCCCAGGAAAAGAACAGGGTTTGGCACCATAGCAGAGACACTTAAAGCGTGTCAATGGAGATGGTTGGAGGCACGTTTGATGCATGCCACCCAGTTCTTTACCCAGAATAGCACTATGATGGATGCCCAAGGGGAAGGGAAACCAGGGGAGACCTGAGACCCCAAAAGACCTGGCGTAGAACAGTCGAGAGGGTACTAAAGAATAATGGACTAACACTTGAGATGGCCCCCAGAGCAGCAGCAGACAGAATCAGGTGAGGTCCCTTGCCATCGCCTCAAGTTCCAGATGGCGTGGAGAGGACTGAAAAATAATAATTCAAAATATTAGTCACTGCAGAGTGATGCACCATAGTTAACACAATGGCGGTGAAAGGCAGTTGCTAATGAATTATACTGAAATAAACCCTCTGGCAACTGAGTAACAGAAAACAAAACAACTCCATAATACGGAGATTTTTTACCAGTGGGTGCCCACCTCTTCTTGTTGCTTTTTCCAGCCAACTCCTCATTCAAGTTCACAGAGACCAGCATGCCATCTCGACAGTCCATGCTCATGGTGCCTGAAAAGTCTCGGTCCCGAACCCAAGTCAATAGCTTAAAGGTAAGACTCTGTGGAAACTCTAGAACCAGCTCCAAGTTGCTCTGCTTGCAAAAGATACCTTGGGAGCCAAGAATGTTGATAAGTGACTCTTGCATATTTTGTCTCACATGTACTGTAGACATTGGTGCGGAGCCAGAGCTCCTCAAGCCTCCTTCCCCCACCGATGGCCCCTCTTTCACCTCCTTGCAGCCAACACTCTCTCATGGTTTGTTGTTTTACTCTAGAAAATGCTTTCTCAGTCATAATTCATGCACAGATCATCCAGAGAAAGAGACTATTTCCAAAATGTTTCCATCTCATTTTATCTAATCAAAATTAGCATCCATACCTGTGAGACCTTGGTGGCTGTATTTTAAAGCTCTAAAAGTTGACATTTGATGGTATCTTAACTAGTTAGAGAAGGAAAATTTCACCAAGGCCATATGACATGTCCAGCATGTGTCCGGTTGTGTGTGTGTGCCTCAGCAGCCCCTGTATCAGTTCCAGCTACCACAGCTAGGCATGGTACACCAGCTGAAGGAGCAGTTGGAGGAGAGGACACGTGTCCTGCAGGCTGATATCCAGACACAGCAGAAAGAACTACACAGCATCAAGGAGCAGCTGCAGCAGGTCAACTGCTCCAACCTCCAGGTGCATATGTATTTTCATCACTTCATCATACTTGTGGCTTCATATTTGAAGCAAGAGATTAAAAAAGTTATAGTAAAGTAGTTATGCATTAGGATAGTCTCAGTAATATGATAAGAGCCAGAAGGTTCTGTACTGAGAAGTTATAGGATCTGCTGATGTTATATTGAGAATAAGTTACTCAGACAGCTGCAAGAGTAAGCTATGTAAGCTGTTGCTGTGTTTTGTGCATTCGTGATCAAACAGACAGATGTCATGGCTTCCAGTGCCCATATCTTTCTGGACACGGCTGCCATACCCTCCAGCTGTCTTCATCTGAGAAGAAGTAGAAGGTGATGTTTTCAGCATGTATCCTGATAAAGCATTGGCTGATTCTCTCCACTCGATGTTGCTTCAGCAGCCAGTGCCCTTGGGCTTCAGCCACGCACAGCAAGGTCCGGGCAGGCCAAGCCAGCAACTCCAGCAGCACCAGCCCAAGCAACCTGCTGTGGGTTCGGAGCACCTCTGCAGCCTCCACAACTCTTTACCTCCCTCGCTGAGTTCCTCTTCCTCTCAGGTAGCTTCACTTACAGGCATCTGCATGTCAATGACTTTCAGAAATAGAGTATAGTGGCACCTCAGCTTACTAGCCTGGAACTGTGTACATAAATATCACAGTTTGTTCATAGCTCCAAAGTATATAATTGATAAAACCTGCAAGAAACTGACTTATTTTGGTTTTTCACAGGTTCCGTTGTGTAAAAACCACAGAAAAAGCTATAATAATTTTATAAAGTACTAAATAATACATCCATGCATTCATCTATTATTAATAAACCACTTCTTCACTCTGGGGTTGTGGTGATCTGATGTAGCCTACTGTCAGGGTGGGTACACCCATGAATCCATTGCAGAGAAGCGTTTTTTTTTAAAATTTCAATCTGCACTAAAATTGCAACTTGTAATTGAAAATTACTGAAAATATGCAGATTTTTCACTTATTCATCACACTAGCATCCCCAGTGTTCACCTTTTGGCCACTTTCAGCTCTCTTTATTATTTACTCAATCAATAAAACCTGAGAAATGCAAATGTCCCTCAATTTCTTTACATGTAAAGCAAATGTAAATGTAAGCATCTTACATAAATATTAAACATCTTGCATAGATACAGTGGTAATAAATTTCTCGGACTTCTTTTTGACACCTTTATTAGCTTTGAGATACATTAAAGTTAAAAGCTAATTTAAAACGACTAACAACAAAAAATATGAAATGGAAACAAAAAAAATACACAAATTGCTGTTCAATCAGACATAAGTGTCAAAGCCAAGCAGTAAACAATGTAGGTGCAAGCTGAAAGAAGACAGTACTCCAGCTATAATGTCTTTCTATTCTAAGTCTTTCTATTGTAATGGCTGCAGAAACATGTGTTGCTTTCACTCTGCAACAGATGGAAATTTAAAAAAAATACAATGCTGAAGAAAATGTTTGAAACATAAGTAAATAAATCAGAAAATGTTTGTATCTTGAAAAATTTTTAACACGGCAAGGCAGTGTATACTGATAAAAATGCATAAATGGGTGACTTTTTTCAATGTTTAAATCTCTCTCTTTTAACAACCCAAGGAAAAAAAAAAAACAGCAGCTACTTCTATTAAATAGCAATCCATTTTAAACTTGATATCCTCCAAGATGACCTTAGATTACCATTTTTCTTAACTTTTTGTTTGGGTTTTATTAGCTTTTGCAGCAATTTGTGGTTTTAGACATTCAAATGTGGCCCCACTCTACCTCTAGTTTTTGCTGGTGGCATCCTGTACATGCAGTGGCATTTTGATTCTTCTGGGCCTCCTGGATATGGACCTAGGTGCCCATTGATAAGAATAAATGCCTCAACAGAACACTTGCTCCTGACTGTCCCTTTCAGTCCCAGGCTGCTGTGCAGGTGCAGGAGACGCCCATATGCAGTACCCAGGGTCAGGCCTCCAGCTTCCCACTGCAGACATATAGCAGCATGACCATGCCCCTCTACAGCAACCCTATGATGTTCTCCCAAACGGCTGGGCGGCCACTGCCACTGCTCCTGCCCTCGGCTCAGGACGTCAGCCAAAGACACCCAAACACAGACTTTGACCAAGATGGACACCTTCGGTAATACTGCTACGCTCTGCACACAAGGGATTCTGGAATATGGTAGATTTGTTATTCTGTAATTGGAGGTGTGGTGGCACAGTGGGTTGGACCGCAGTCCTGCTCTCCGGTGGGTCTGGGGTGCGAGTCCCGCTTGGGGTGCCTTGCGACAGACTGGCGTCCTGTCCTGGGTGTGTCCCCTCCCCCTCCGGCCTTACGCCCCATGTTACTGGGTAGGCTCCGGTTCCCTGCGACCCCGTATGGGACAAGCGGTTCTGAAAATGTGTGTATGTGTGTGTGTGTGTGTGTTATTCTGTACATGCAGATAGCCCTTGACTTATGATGGGTCTCTGTTCTGCCTACCTTGCTGTCATAAGTCACAAACCCACTTATCATACATTAAATGACCCTTTAAGATATTAATGCATGTTATTTGTTTATATACTATGCTGTTTAGTTGGTGGGGGTGCGGTGGCGCAGTGGGTTGGACCGCAGTCCTGCTCTCCGGTGGGTCTGGGGTTCGAGTCCCGCTTGGGGTGCCTTGCGACAGACTGGCGTCCCATCCTGGGTGTGTCCCCTCCCCCTCCAGCCTTGCGCCCTGTGTTGCCGGGTTAGGCTCCGGTTCCCCGTGACCCCGTAAGGGACAAGCGGTTCTGAAAATGTGTGTGTGTGTGTGTGTGTGTGTGTGTGTGTGTTTAATTGGACTTTGTTATATTTTGTCACTAATTTCAGACATAGTTCCTTCTAAAATGGTAGTATGGCATAATAATAATATAAATACAGAAAAGTATTCTAGTCATATTGTCATGTTGCGCTGTTATTTTCACATTCATTTCTAAATCTGTTTTCATTCACATTTTTTCTGCATCACCATCATGCTCACAATCACTGACTAACACACTGATAGAGTCTTGTGGCAGCTGATTGAGCGGTCGGTGTTAGACATGCAGCTTGTGCATCTTTTAGTAAAAACCAAAATAAATGCAACACACACAGGAAAAACCCAAGACAGGAGATTTTGGCAGCAACTAGAGCAACAAGAGTAGGAGTAGGAGCTCCACAGTGCTTTAAATACTATGGGCTGTTTAAATACTCTTTTCAGTTTTTTTTTATTCATTTTGCAACTCTGTTGCTTACTTTTAATGTGTAATTTGTATAACTATATGCTAAAATAATTATTTTTGGCCATTTCAAAACTTTGTGACTAAGACAGTACCTGTCGTAGGATGGGGCATATAACCCAAATGGGCAGTCTGTGGACAAGTGTGGTTTTGGTCCAGAACCCTGACTAAAACCATGCAATGACTGCAATATTGAACACTTACATGCTTATGGTGAATATATATAATGAAACTGTGTATATGTTACATATTGTTAATCTGTAGTTTAGCAGTTCAGTGAAGCATTTAGAATATATATATGTATACTGTATATATATAATATATATTTACATTTATTCATTTAGCAGAAGCTTTTCTCCAAAGCAATGTATATCTCATAGAAAATACAATTTGTGCATTACATCAGGAGAAAGAGAGGTAGTTGCGGAGATGTGATTGTTAAGTACAGTTAGTTACTTTCACCATATGCACCGATGTAGCTGCATAAAATTTTACCAGAATATCAACAATTCCTAATCACCTTCCTAGTAGTTTTTTTTTTTGAGATACATATAAACATTTACGTTACATTGTAGGAGTAGCTATGTAAAGGATTGGTCCAGGCATGATCTTAGTTATAGTGCATGAACATTTATACGTTACATGACCTTAAGAGATCATGGGCGAAGTGAGTCTGGAAGAGGTGAGTTTTAAGACCCTTTTTAAATGTGAACAAAGATTCAGCAGTTCTGAGCGAGAGGGGGAGCTCGTTCCACCACAACGGAGCCAAAACTGAGAACCTCCATGTTTTACCTTTCGTGTATGGAACCACCAAGTGGACAGATGTGGAAGAGTGTAGCAGTCTGGCTGGGGTGTATTGAATGATCTAGTCTTGTAGAAATCTAAGACCAGTTCTATTAATGCATTCGTAGGCCACAACCAGGGGCTTAAATTTGATCTGGGGAGCTATGGGAAGCCAGTGCAGAGAAACGAGTAGAGGAGATACATGCGAACGCTTCGGCAAGTCAAACACAGCTCAGGCAGCAGCATTCTGTATCAGCTGTAGAGGTTTGATGGCAGTAGCAGGAAGGCCAGACAGGAGAGAGTTGCAGTAGTCCAGATGGTATGTCACCCTGGCCTGGACAAGTAGTTGTGCAGAGTCTGTTGTTAGATAGGGATGGATCCTACAAATGTTATGCAGAATGTATCTACAGGTCCAAGTTCAACGTGCAGAGAGAAAGATAGACTTGAGTTAATCATCACTCTTAGACTCTTAGCTGAGGAGGTAGGCAAAATGAGTGAGTTGTCCGTTTGATTGAGAGATCATGACAGGAAGACAGGCCAGCTGAGAAGTGTAGGATCTCAGTTTTGGAGAGGCTGAGTTGTAGGTGGTGATGAGACATCCATGCAGAGATGTCTGACAGGCAGGCAGTGATGCATGCAGAGATGTCTGATGCTCCAGAGCTGGGTATCATCAGCATAGCAGTAGTATTTGAATCCATGGGAGGCAATGACAGGGGCGAGGGAGGAGGTGTAGACTGAGAAGAGCAGAGGACCCAGTACCGAGCCCTGCGGGACACCAGTTGAGAGAGGCAGAGGAAAAGAACGGGAACCCCGTCAGACCACTTGATAAGATCTGTCAGATGGATAGGACTCAAACCATCTTAGTGCTTTTCTTTTGATCCCAAGCTAACTAAGGGAGGACAATAGAATCTGGTGGTTCTCAGTGTGGAATCCTGCAGACAGATTGAGGAGGATGAGGACCAAGGAGAGGGAGGCCACTCTAGCCAACTGGACAGCATCAGACACTGCCAGGAGCGCTGTCTCTGTGGAGTGACCAACTTTGAATCCTGACTGATATCCATCGAGGAGATGGCTCCGGGTGAGGAATTCAGAGAGTTGACCATAGGCCACCCGTTCTGAAGTTTTAGCAGAAAGGAGAGGAGAGATACTTGCCTGTAGTTTTGGACTGAGTTAGGATTCAGAGTGTTTCTTTAACGGAGGTGAAATTACAGTAATTCTGAAGGCAGATGGGAAACAGCCAGAAGAGAGCGAGGAGTTGATGTTCTTAGGCATGAAGGTGGAGAGTTGCGGGGAGATGGTCTGTAGGAGTGACGATGGGATCGGATCTAGCGAGCAGGTGGTGGCTCTGTGTGATATCAGTAGGTCAGAGACTTCAGATTCTGAGAGTGGCTTGAATTTACAGAGCATGTCTTTGCAGGGAAGTTCAGCGCGGATAGGTCTGGATGATGCCGAGAACTTGTCTGTGATTGCGTTGACTTTGTCTCTGAAAAACAAAGCAAAGTGATCAGCAATGAGAAGAGGAGGGGGTGGCGGAGGACACAATATGGATGAGAAGGTGGCAAAGATCTGTGTGCTTTTTTTAGTTGCAGACTGTATTTTGTTGTGGAAGAAGGCTGTTTTAGCTGAGGAGACAGCAGAGTGAAAAGTAGTTAAGAGTTGTTTGTAGACATCCAGGTCCGTGCGAGTCTTGGATTTTCGCCATCGTCACTCTGCAGCCCGGAGTTTGGTCCTGTTAGTACATAATGTATCAGTCAACCATGGGATGGTACTGGGGCATGCTGGTCTGGAAGACAGTGGACAGACAGAGTCAAGAGAGGAAGATACGGCAGAGAAAAAATGTTAGTGGCATTGTCTGTTGATAGATTCAAGAACTGTGTAACAGAAGGGAGAGCGGACAGTGTGGCGGAGGCAAGGCAGGAATATGAGAGAGATTTTAAGTTACGGCGGAAGGTGACAATGGGTGCAAAAAAAGGAGAGGGATTAGTGGTGAGGCAGGGTTGGAAGGAGATGAAGAAGTGATCAGAGACATGCAGTGGAGTAACAGAGAGGACAGGACAGCCACTATTACGGGAAAAGACGAGGTGAAGGTGATTGCCTCCTTTGTATTAGCAGGGGACTGGGACAGGGAGAAGTCGGAAGAACTGTAGGAGCGACAGAAGGCCACTATGTCATTGACATGCAGGTTGAAGTCACCCAGGAGAAGCAACAGAGTGTTGTCCCCTGGGAGAGAGCTTAACAAGATGTCGAGGTCATCCAGGAAGCAGCCGGGAGGGCCAGGGGGGCGATGAAGAACATCCGCAACAAGAGTGATTGGGGCACTTAAAATGTGTATATACATACCCACAAATTATAATTATATACTGTATATGTGGTGTGTATGTGTGTGTGCGAACACTGGAGAAAGGATAGGGAAACCTTTTAGATCTATAGTGCTTTGGTGGATGAAGTTTGAGGTCAGGAAATGACCTGTGTTTCTGCTCTTTCACTCAGCATGCTTCTCAACCAGCCAATCCAGCCCATGATACCACACAGTAGTGGGACTCCACAGGCTTCCCAGTGCAGCACAGCAGCACAGCAAACCAAGTAAGTTTGTTCTCATTTCCAAACCAGTGGGTAAATGTCAATATAACAGTATTTCTTGTATTAACATTTTTCTTCATATTCCTAATCGTAACCTTAACAAAAATTAAGACTGGCATCCATTACAGCCTCTCTGTTCCTCATCATTTGAGGTAGGTTGTGAACTGTTTCTCAGTACTTGCCTGAAACCTCCCAGCAGCAGCATCCCAGCTGGGAATCTGGGTCCATTTTACATGATTAAGTCAGAAAGTGTCCGCAATAATATGTCTTCTAAATAATTCAAAGTTAGTTTTGGTGTGCTTTGGCATGACAAATTTTGAATTTATGTTACCAGGTCAGTGTGTGAACCATTTCATGATCAAGAATATTCTGTAATAAGTAGGGAGATGAATAAATAGGTAAATAAATTAATAAAAATATGTATTTGTCTCTGATTTCTTTACATGTCCAGTTATTTAACTACTACGCCACCTACTGGTATTGTGTGGGCCTTGTTGCCCTGTGACGTGACGTGACATTTCACACACAGCAGCCTGTCCTTCTGCAGGTACACAGCAGAGCAGCAGGTTGTGGCTGCCCCGTTACCCATGCAGCAGGTGAACTGCAGCACGCTAATCGTGCCCTCCCCTGTGTTCACGTCCCCCATCGTGATACCCCATAACAGCTTCCTGTCACACCAAGCGCAGCCAGTCTATCCCCAGCAACCCTTGCCCCCCCAGGCCCTACTTCCGCAGCAGCAGCAGCACTTCTTTCAAGTAAGTCTGGGTTCCAGTGAGTACAGGATGCAGTGACTGGTGAGCGAAGTTATCCCGTTTGTTCATCTCCCACATGCCTTTGGCCTCTTCCCCTTAGCAGGTGCAGAGCCCTGGACTCTTAAACTCTGGGCAGACACACACCCTCTTCCACGCAGCTCACATGTCTCAGCAGAGCAACATCAGATACACTGAGGTGCCACAGCAGCCCCGGCAGCACCACCACCACCACCACCACCACCTGCAGAGCCAGGCGGCTGATGTGCCAGATGTGCTGTGCATGCAGCTCCCACAGTAGGTACCATGGTACCAACCGACAGCTAGGGAGCAGTGCCATGAAGTGCAAAAGGGAAGCCAAACAGAGGTTATGACCCAGCAGGCATTGTGGACTGTCACAGGAGACCCATACGAAAAAGGAACATTTGTCTGGAGTTGCCTTAATTTTAATGAGGTACTGCCTTTTATACAACAGCAGTTGTGTTTTTCTATTTTGTCTGTGTGTGAGTTGCCAGCAGCCATTCTTGAAAGCAAGATGCTAGGGTTGACAGCTAGCTGGAGAAGTATGGAAATTCTTTGTGTAAGTCTACACATTTAAGGTGATAATGCAATGTGGTAAGGCAGGTATGTTCCTGAATGAGAGAAAAATAACAGCAGGAGGACACAGACCTGTGTGTGTGTGTGTGTGTGTGTGTGTGTGTGTGTGTGTGTACCAGCAGTAGGAGTTGGCTATATCAAGTTATTTAATGTAATCAGATGTTCTGCTGCAGTTTTACTTTACATAAATGTCACAGGAAAATATATTAGCGCTGCCATGGTGACGAATATGAAGATTCATTTAAATAAGATTTAAAAAAAGACATTCATTAATTTAAGCACCCTTGTAAAGAAATGCAGTAGATCACACCCTTTAAAACAGTATTATGTGTGCTGTTAGAAAGTTAATTTACAACACTGAATGTAGTCAGCATAAGGTACCATGATGAAAAATGTGAAAAATTCGTATGGGCAAACTTGACTCGGTCTACTATTGGCACAGGTATCCCCGTTATACGGACATCATTTGTTCCCGAAAATGGTTTGTACACCAAGAGTCTGTAAAGGTGGAGGTCCTTTCCCATTAAACAGCAAAAAAAAGATCCTGGACTTCATGGACATACTGAAATATTTACACAAACACCCTCCACACACTTAAAAACAGCCTCAAGGAACTGAACAGTGTACATTACACAAGTTACTCCATATAGGCCTTTCTATTATTACCCAAATTTTTCTTAAAAATTGTAAAACATAACACGTACATGTTTATGGAGTAGTTACAAGATCAGGGGAGAAGTAAGTCTGAAAGAGGTGAGTTTTGAGACCCGTCTTAAATGTACAGCTATGTGAACACAAACCTTCCAAAAAATGTAACTATTTCGCAAAACTCTAATATAACTTGAAAAACAATGCAATATTAAGAAGAGGTTGTTGTACGTTACTGAAAGTCTGTGCCTCATTGGCTCATGACCTCTGTATCATCGGGGAAAAGTCTGTCCCAAATACTGGAAGAAAGTACCTAATACCATGAGCCACTGGTCTGGACATGGATGCAACTTTCATAGGACCATTATACTGAAAGTCTGTAAACCGGGAATCTGTATACTGGGGTATACCTGTATTTATTTTTAAAGTTTATGTTATGTGTACATTAAGGCAAAAATAATCTGACTGTTCTCAGCATAATTGGCTGCTCTCTTGTTCCAGTTATAATTTAAGGTTCTCGATTACCGACTTTATCTCTCAACATGAACAATATACAATGAAATATTGTAAATGAAACATGCCTTTTGACAGCCAGCACAATACTTTGCAAACTATGTTTAAACACGACTGTTTAAATTCATGAAAACTCCTTCTCAGAAAATATATATTTTTACAACAAAGTATTTTCAGATGAAAATGTCTTGTTAAAAATGAACAGGCCAATATTTGAAGATGTTAAAACTGAAGGACTATTTTATCAACAAGTAAGGCACACAAAAGTGGAAAGCATCATAAAGGTTTTCAGAAAACTGCTTTTAAAGAATATATTTTTTTTTTTTTTTTTTTTTTTTATTTTGACATGTAGAGGTCAAGTGGGATGTTAGTAACTGCAGGTCTATTTTTGGATTTCTTTGAATTCTATGCAGAATTTACAGGAACTGGACCTTAAAAATATGACAGTTATCTTGCATTGGTGAAATGTACTTCTCAGGTAATTTATGGAACTAATGTTTTTTTTTGTTTTGTTTTCAAAGTCTTTTAATTTTGTTACACGTTTCATTCTTTCATGAAGGTGCAACTTGTGTCCAGTCCTCTGTCTGTGTGTGTGTGTGTGTGTGTGTGTGTGTGTGTGTGTGTGTGTGTGTGTGTGTATGTGTGTGTGTGTCATTCTCGAAATACTTGAGCGCACTTTTTTCATTACACTCAACCAAGTATTTAATTTAAAAAGTATTCAAGCATGGACAAGTAGTATCCAGTCCGTTGTTCATATGTGGTCATTGTACAAATATTTAATTACTGAAGCGTGCAGTTTTTTTGGTGTTTGCAGAGTCACTGATCTATAAATACATTCTTTTAATTTTAAAGAAAAGTGTATAAATATATTTTTAAACAGTAAACCTTTTTTATCATACTGTTATGATTAAACTGTCAAGGGCATTTTGATACTCTAGACATTTAAACATATTTAGTGTCAATGTAACCCTACTGTATAACTGCAGTCTGCCACAGTCTCTAGTCACGTCCAAAACACACACATGCCGTGTTTCAGCTTGTGGCTTGTGACATCGCAGCGGCTGCTCAGTGACTCATATGCTTTACACCACCTGTTTCTCTCACCATGTTTTATGCACTGCACCAGTGCTCTTTCTGTGCGCCGTATGTGAAACCAGTAAAATAAAAGTAAAGCTGTGTCCCCATTTACTCTTCTAGCACGTTCACTCTAAATACAACAAATTTGTACATCTTCATTCTTCAGGAATTTTTGTAGAATGATGAATATTTAGATTGCTGTTTTCTTCACTACAAGCTCTGTTGAACTACACAATACACAATTGTAATCTTGTTTTCTACTAGTCAAATACAAACTTGTATTTGTCTGCACCTTATTATGACACAAGCAAAACAAATGATTCTTTGCACAGTCCTTTTGACCGTAGTGGATTCCTTTTGAGGAATCAATCCATCTTTTTTAGCTGATTACTTCACCAATTCCTTGCTCAGCTATGAGGTTTATGTCTCATACAGTTCCTTTTATCACAGTCCTCTGCTGACTCTTGCCCCTCTTAAATTGTTCATAAATTAGTGGGTGTACAAATATCGAGACATAGTAGTGTGACCTCACAAGAAAGGTCTCCTGACCCAGGAAGAAAAAAATGATCTTGCAAACAGCTGATGTCCATATTTACTGTGTATTTGTTTTTTTTTTTCCTCTTTACTGAATACCATCAGTCATATCTCCTTGTCTGTTTTGGCAGTATTTTCCTTTCCTTTGATTTTCCTTTTCTTGCATTAAGATTTGTTCTAATATGTGTTTTTCCCAGTTCTGTGTTCCGTGTTTATCCATTTCCACCATAGTTAAATTTTAAATCTGTCCTTGTTTAGTTTGTATAGTATTGGGCAGCGGCATCTAATGCTGTATCATTACCAGCTCAGCTGACCCAAACAAATTGACATTTATTTAAAGCATCCATTGTACTCCTGCTTCTATTCAGCTGTGTTTCCAGTTAGGCATCAGATGCTTTAATGCATGGTACTAAACACTCTAAAAGAGTACTCAAACTTTAGGGGTCCATCCTTGACACATGCTTTAACGGACCATGGCTTGGGTGTCTGAAGACCAACTGTGACACTGTTCCAGAGTAAGTTGCCGTTGATTGCCTTTAAACAAATTTCTGTTAATGTTTTTGGAGTGGCTCTGTGGTATAAAAAATGAACAAGAACCATTAGATATGCCATTGTAAAATAAGATTATATGGAATGAAATTTGGTACAGAGCAAGTGTTTTTGAGGGCTGTGGCAGGTTAAAATATTTATAGATATTGTTTTATAAAATGTACAAAATTGATTTAGAACAGTTGTTTATTTTATATGATGTCCAAAAGATTAAAATACATTTGTAAATGTTTTATGATTTAAAGCAAAAAAAGATTTATTTTGTAATGATTATTGAAGTGTCTTATTGGGCAAGTTGCAGTCTTTGGTCTCTTGGTCTTGCACAATTTCAATGAATGGCATTGTTTTTCACTGTACCGGTACTATCAGAATAAGCTTTAACATATTGTTTTAAAATGTATTGAGAAAATAAGAGTTTACATTCTGAAACTATCTGGATTTTTGTCAAAGTAAAATTTGTTTGAGCAATGTTTTAATAAACGCGAAATGAAAAAACTTTGTGTCCTGTTAGATTTGTCTAACAACCAGTTGGATTTGGGATTTTGAACTTGCATTTTACTCATTGAGTAAACAACAGCAGGTGTTAAAAAGCCTTAATGTGTGCTTAATTGACATCCACTTAGCAGTTTGCTTTAACAACCCATGCAGTTTAGGACAGGAAGTACCATGTAATGGTGTACTTATCTTATTTAGTGGTTTCATAAGCAGTCAGCCAAGCAAGTAACAAGATGAGTATACATGTAAAAGACCAATATGAATGGCATGAAAGATTTTTTCCCCCATACACTACCAAATTAAGTGTTTCTCAAGCCCATACTAATGGGAAACTGGAAAAAGCCATCACTCTTCTTGATGGAGGACCCATGCTTCTTCCACCACTTACTGCACATTTTGGTACTGGAAGGTATTTTTGGGGATGTCATGAGTCTGAGAACAAAAAGTCTATTTTGCACTAGACATACTGTAGAAAAACATTTATATGAATTCATTTAAATTCAGCAGACACTTTTCTCCAAAGAAAAGTACATATCAACAATAAAAAAAAGTATAAATCATGACATGTATTATTTTTGATGCAACTAGAGAGACCATCACATGTCATCTTCACTTTGCAAGACATCACATTCTGATGAAAACCATTTCAACACCCGGTGATGTCGCTGAGCAACAAGTAGAAACTCTGTATGTTGAGGAGCACCAGCAGAGGGCAATGCCAGACAAATGGATACTGATAAATTGTCAGAGGCTTTCAAATGGAAGAGAACTGACCTTCTTACTATTATATTGGTACTGAAATGGTACAACTTGGGGTTCCATGTTCAACACACTGTATTACAAGGATGAATAAAATAATAGAATTAGCAACACTAAACATCCCACAAGAACTATTTAGAAAAATTTAATATGCTTTACGTATATTTTGTAATATAATAATGCAAAAAAACATAATCCTTTAATATCTAGGTAGTTCAAGTATGGTTCTGCAGAGCATTTTCATTACACATATCTTATGATGCACCTGGATGCATCATTAGTGACATTCTCTGGGGTCACTGGGTGATCAGGGTCTTTCAATGTCACCATTACCTAGGTGACCAAACCAGGGTTGAGCAAACCTCAGGCCATGGCCTGGTAGCTCTACCTTGAACCTAAAGTTCACCTGTCCTGATCCACATCTCTGTCCTCACTACAGCCTCTGTAACATGGCCTCCCTCCTCTGTCTATAATACCCAACAAACTGTATAAAACAACTATCCTGTAAAGCCAATGCAACCTATCTCAAGGGGCACACATCTTGCTCTCCAGCCTCTCGAGTGACTTTGCTCCCCCACTTCCTTCCACTTCATCATTTTCCTCTCATTACACTCCTCCATCCAATCTAGAAGCTTCAGATGCTAGCAGCATATTTTCCAGGTTTAGAGATGTTGCTGATGGTGACCAGAAGTGTTTTTCTTGTTAGCCATAAATTGCCAGGCTTATGCTGTCTTAACAGATGCTATGAAAATCTCTCTGTTAATTTAGCTAGCTGGCACCTTTGTCCCTCCTTCCTTTGTGTTGGTAACACACATTCAGCTGCAATCATAGGATGTCTGTAAAAAGTATTCCAATCCCCACTCGGACTTTTGTGTTACAACATGTACTTGTGATGTATTTAACTGAAAATGTTTGCCATTCTGGGGGTGTGGTGACACAGTGGCGCAGTGGGTTGGACCAGGTCCTGCTCTTCAGTGGGTCTGGGTTTGAGTCCTGCTTGGGGTGCCTTGCGACGGACGGGCGTCCCCTCTTGGGTGTGTCCCCTCCCCCTCTGGCCTTACGCCCTGTGTTGCCGGGTGGGATCCGGTTCCCTGAGACCCTGTATGGGACAAGTGGTTCAGAAAGTGTGTGTGTTTGCCATTCCACACAAAGTATTCTGCTCAAAATAAAAAAGGCTGAATTTTTAACTAAATAGAAAATAAGTATTCACCCCCTACTCCCCCAAATATTTACTTGGTGCAAATATAGAGCCGAATTTGACCAATAGCTGGGGGAACATGTGGATTGACAGCAAGCAGGGTCCCTTATTATTTCGTAAGATCTCTCCAAACTTCAAGTGCTGAATAGAAAAAAAAAAGATTAGCATAAAGATAGGATGTTATGAAACTTCTGAAAGAAAGACAGAGATCTTGACAGTCTTAGATAGCATGCAGCAGACTCCATACCCATGCTCAGAGACTCCGATGTGTCCTGGAATCTATTAGTTGTTTGTTTAATTTGTGCAACCCAATAGTACTTGGCAGTGTCTTCATGTTGGTAAACTTTGAAGAGTTTAACTAGGGCCTTCAGTTATTTCAATTATAGAGACCAAAGTGTCTAATGTAAAAAAAATAATAATCATCTGACAAGTAACAGGATAGGTTTTGGGATTGGTTGTAGAAGATGAGTTAAAACATTCATTAGGAAAATGTTAATTCTATCAGATATAGAAATAGGTAAAGAGGTCCACAAAGCTAAATCATCTTTAATCATTTTAAGTAGTGGTGAACAGCTGGGGTCCAAAAGGTTATTAAAAACTGGGAGTACTGGGTGTGCCTTGGCTGACCATATTAGTAACTACAAAAATTCTCAATTTTTATAGACACATTATACACATTTTATATTGCCCATTGGGAATACATAGTTTCACAAAGCAGAACTTTGTTGTTCTCCAACCAGTCTGTATTTCATACTTCTCCCAAATTAGTTTCATTTCCTCAGTTCCACATTTGTATGACTTCAATAAATTTTCCTCCTTGAAACACACACACACTTTTGGAACCGCTTGTCCCATACGGGGTCGTGGGGAACCGGAGCCTACCCTGCAACACAGGGCGTAAGGCCGGAGGGGGAGGGGACACACCCAAGACGGGACTCGAACCCCAGACCCACTGGAGAGCAGGACCCGGTCCCACCGTGCCACCGCGCCACCGCGTCCCCTCCTCCTTGAAACAATCAGTGAAAATACATCATTACATTTTTTCATTTAACGGATGCTTCTCCCCACAGCAACACTGTTAAGCTACTTACAGTGATTTACTCCTTTATACATTTGAGTGTTTTTTACTGGAGTAATTCCAGTGAAAGTGTCTTGTTTAAACCTACAACCTCTTACACTAGAGACAGCAGCTCCTTAATACTATGCCACCTTCTGCTGCTCAGTGTAGTTATTTATTTATTTATTTATTTATTTATTGTATGATCAGGATGGGTGCGGTGGTGCAGTGGGTTGGCCTGGGTCCTGCTCTCTGGTGGGTCTGGGGTTTGAGTCCCGCTTGGAGTGCCTTGCAAGGAACTGGCGTCCCGTCCTGCGTGTGTCCCCTCCCCCCACAGCCTTTTGCCCTGTGTTGCTGGGTTAGGCTCTGGATCCCCGCAACCCCATATAGGACAAGCAGTTCAGACAGTGTGTGTGTGATCAGAAACAGATCTTCAGCAACATTGGGCAGGCTTTAAGCTGTAAAACTGTCTTCATGTAGCCAGAGTTTAATGTCTGTGTCATTGATGTTTGTCAGATCCACTGGTGTAGATGTGTATGTGGGGCAGTGAGTCAGCAGATGTTCTACAGTTTGTTGCTGCTCTCTGCATGGGCATCCAGGGCTGTCTGCTAGTCCCATTTTGTACATGTGTGCCCTGAATCAGCCATCCCCGGTGGGTAGTCGGTTTAGGAGCTCCCAGTAATGTCGGTGTAGCTGGCTTCCAGGTGGTTTAGAGGACGGCACTGAGATAAATCTGTGTAGCCATGAGCCACTGTCCTTAGTCCATTGCTTTTGCCACTCAGCTTCCGCCAAAGCCTTTGGTGACAGGCCACTGCTGTTGTCAAGCAGCTGCACCATGCACTGATGGAAAGGCCTTCAAGATTTCAGGCGGAGTTGCTTTTGTTGGCCAGAGGTAATAGCAGTTAGGTGACTGTAAAGCAATGAGCTTTTCATCGTTTAAGGAGTGTTTTGCCAGCACTGTGCATTTCTCCTGATATCAGGTGGAGGTATGCCACTTACAACAGGTGAGTAATTCGTTGTGTGGAGCGGATATAGACAGATACAATTCTCATTGGGGTGTTCAATGCGCAGTCTACTGTTAATGTGGGTGCTTCTAGCCCATACTGGTGCACAGTATTCTGCTGCAGAGTATATGAGTGCTATTGATGTTGTTTGTAGGACTTTGAAGTTTGCTTCCCCGTGAGAAGCCAGCTAGTCTTCTCAATAAGTTGTTCCTTGCGTTTACTTTCTTTGACAGTTGGTCTAAATGATGTTTATAAGAGAGTGTTCTGTCAAGTGTTACTCCAAGGTATTTTGGGAAATTGTTTGAAGGAATAGCATTCCCTTTGCATGTAGCTTTCAGTTTGTAATCTGCTAATGCATTGGTGGAAGCAGCTACATACAGTCTTACTGGCATTGAGCTTGAGTCTCCATTTTTGAAAGTAGTCACTTAGTTTGTTTAAATCAGAACTTGATGACATTTCAATTTGTTTGAAGTTTTTTGCTGCAGTTAACAGAGCGATGTCATCTGCATAGATGAACTTCTTGGCCGCTGTTGTTGGTATATCAGCAGTATATATGTTGAACAGCAGGGGAACAAGAGCCGATCCTTGGGGAACACCGTTTTTCAGGAATCTTTTCTTACTGCTATCCTTCGCTACTGTCATTGTGAAGCTTTGGTTGGTTGTCAGAGTAAGTGTAAACTTAACTAACATCTTGTTCGGGATTCTTTGGTGGAGTTTCAGCGCTAGAGCTTTGTGCCAAACTGTGTCATATGCTGCTGACAAGTCAATGAACACAACACCGCTTTTCAGGCCTTTCTGAAAGTTCTCCTCAATGTTTTCAGTTAGTAGCATGACTTGGTCAGTGGTGCATCTTCCCAGTTGGAAACCAGCTTGTTCATCTGGCAGCTGTGGGTCAACTATTGGCTGGATGCGGTTATAGAGTAGTCTCTCGAGTAGTTTGTATGTAATGCACAGCAGGCTGATAGGATGGTAGCTACTAGCTTCTTCTGGTGGTTTATTCGGCTTAAGCATCCCAATCACTTTTGCATGTCGCCATATTTTTGGGATTTTGTTTTCTTTAAGACATATGTTATAGAAAATCCTAAGCCAATTGATGGTCTGTTTGCTAACATTTATGATGAATTCTGGGTGTATGTTGTTCGGGCCTGGAGCTTTACCAGGATCGAGATGTTTGATTGCAGTATCCATTTCTTGAGGTGAAAACTCTTGACATAAGCCCAAATCTACTGAAGGTTTGTGTAACTCTTCTTTTAGTTCATTGAGCACTTAACGGGAAAACATTTTATAATGTTCTGCAAATTTGCCATTTTGGATGAAAAATGTGGCCACATCTGCAGTTTTAACAGGTGTGTTATTAGTTTTTATCTTTCTCCTTGTGCAAGCAAGTCTGTGGATGGCTATCCATGCTTTCCTACTGGAATGTGAGAAATCAATGCTTTCCACTACTTCCCTCCAGGGTTTGTGCCTGGTTTTATCTAGGTGCTCAATTAGTTTGGAAGCTGTGATTTGGACTTCTTCATTAGTTTGAGTGCTTTGGTGTTTTTTGTATAATTCTTGACATTCTCAGACATAAATTCTGGTGAAATTATTATATAATTCATTTAACTTATCTTTAGTTGGTTCTTTGAGACTGCTAATAGCTTCTTCAACGTCCTTAGCAAAGTTGTTCCAATCGGCTTTCTGTCGATTCCAACGTAGCTTGGTGTGGGCATAATCAGTGCAGGGTGTTATATTATAGATGGTTTATGTTGTGATCTTAGGAATATGCCCAATACTGATCTTGTTGGGCTAATTGTTTGTGGGTTGTCACATTTTGTTGCGAAAGCCAGGTCTGGATTTGTGCCACTGTTCCATCTTCCTGAATGAAAGCTGGCTGGTTGCTTGTTGTCATAAAGAAGTTGCAAGTTGGCATTTGATGCCCAGTTGACTAGTTGTTCTCCACAGGCTGAATTATTGCGGTAGCCCCAGTTGACGTGTTGACAGTTAAAGTCGCCAACATATATTTCTGGGTGGCTGAAAACTGGGAGAGATGTAAAAACCGCTTTCGGTGGTTTGTACACCTTCACAAATTTGACTCCATCGATATCCACAGCTATCCATTGAATATTGTTGTTTCTTGACAAAGACATCATGTCAGAAATTTGTACATTTGACCTTACTAGCGTGGCTGTACTGTGATGTTCTTCATGTATAGCTTTAACGCGGTTGAAGCCAGGTATCTTCACCTGATCATTGGAGTTTCTGCGCTTTTCTTGAAGTAAGACTGCAACCTCATTGTGTTCATTAGTGAGTTGCTTAATGATATCACGTTTGGCAGGTGTCAGTCCTTCAACGTTAAGTTATAGAGCTGTTTGGCCGGTCAAGTCTTGAAAGATTTTTCTCGGCAAAGTTCCTTTTTGTGAAGTTGCTTGCAAGGTAGTAGTGAGACCAGTTTGATCAGTGTAGTTTACTAACTTATTGCTACTCCAAGTTGAAGTCACAGTTATACTAATTATAGTGAATATTAAACTTTATGTGTATTATTCAGTTATGTTGTAACAGCACTGAGGGGAGTAAATGTGTAAATAGTTGGCATTGGTGTTTATGTGTGTGTACATAGTTGTGTGTGGTTTCTGATTAGTTGTCGTCCTATTTATGTTCAGTGTTCGAGAGTGGGATTCTGGGGAGTCCCGGGGGGAACCCCCTAACCATAGGGTGCAGCAGGGGGGCTGGGAGTGACCCAGGGGGATTCTGAAGTGTTCTGTGTCTTGTACTGTCTGAAGTGTCTTTGTTAAGACTGCTGCTGGAGACATGTGTGCTTCTAATAAAGAGCATGTTTCTTTTACCCCGTCTGTTGAGCCGGTTTCTAGTAGCTCCGTGGGGGGATACTACAATATGCCACGCCCACAACTCAACCGACAGCACCTGACTAACTGCTCACCCTTTAAAAGACCCTCCTCAGCTCCCATACCTTTGCGGAATCTCGTCAGAGACAACCACCCTCCCTCATGACGTCCAGTGCACATTCAATACTTGTTCTTTGTTCTCATCTTCCGGTTTTCATCCCTTCCCTTTTTTTGCCGACCATGTCCATGAGCTTTCGTTCAAACGCCGACCGACTGACCTTTCACTTCGTCCCCTGACCTTGTCCACCGATCCTCGCTTTGACTCCGACCACCGATCGACCGACCATTCACCTGTCCCCGACTCCGAGAACTTGCCTTAACCCCTGAATTCAGACGAACGACTCTGCACTTGGGTCCTGCTGTCCCAGTTCTCTCGACCCCGTATGACATTGTAATTAATTTTCTCTTGTAATTATTGACATGACAAACTACTTCTGAAATGGTCAGCAATGTTTTTATATGATCAGATTTCCATATCATACACAAGCAAATGGTAGTGAAGTCGCAAAAATCATATGATCCTATAAATTACAATAATTACATAACAATAATACATAACAATAATTACATAACAATAATTGTTTTGAGGTATAGGAGATTTTTTGTTTAAGTGTAATTAATGATCCCCATTTATCAGTGAGATACAGTCTGAATCACTCAGGATCACTTGGATTCTGTATGAATTCAAGAATGTTTTCTGCTCTGCGGTGGTATTGGTCATAGGACAATACAGCACTTGTGTTTAATGATGAAGGCCTACAAATCAAACATCAGTCTACTATTTCTGGCTTTACATACCTGTTGTCTCTTCTCTCAGGAAATGACAATACAGAAATAATTAAATTCAATGACAAAAAACACACACACACACACACACTTTCAGAACCGCTTGTCCCAGACAGGGTAGCAGGGAACCAGAGCCTACCCGGTAACACAGGGCGTAAGGCCAGAGCGGGGAGGGGACACACCCAGGATGGGACGCCAGTCCGCCGCAAGGCACCCCAAGCAGGACTCGAACCCCAGACCCACTGGAGAGCAGGACCCGGTCCAACCCACCGCGCCCCCCTGACAAAAAACATTACTACATTATGTTTATTGTCAGGACAGTAACGATATTTATGTACAGACATTTACATTTACATTTTTTCATTTAGCAGACGCTTTTTTTCCAAAGCGACGTACATCTCAGCGAAAATACAATTTGTGCATTACATTAGGAGAAAGAGAGACATAGTTGCAGACTTGTAATTCTTTAGAAAATTTAGTTTGTTTCTTTCCACAGTGAGAGGGATACACTTGTGTGGTGGCGCAGTGGGTTGGACCAGGTCCTCCTTGCTAGTGGGTCTGTGGTTCAAGTCCTGCTTTGGGTGCCTTGTGATGGACTGGTGTCCTGTCCTGGATGTGTCTCCTCCAGCCTTGTGCTCTGTGTTGCTGGGTTAGGCTCCGGCTCCCTGTGATCCCATATGGGACGTGTGTTTCTTTCCACATTATGCATCAATTTTCATTGCACGAGTAGGTGCATAAAACTTGAGATAGACAAATCCTGATCACCTTCCTACTTTTTTTTTTAAAGGTACACAAACATTTACAGAACATACAATACAGGAATAGCAGCTGTGTAAAGGCTTATCTAGGGATTGTCATAAAGTTACAGTGCATGAACATTTACACCATACATGAGTTTGAGAAATCATGGGCAAGGTGAGTTAGGAAAAGGTGAGTTTTCAGACCCTTCATGAATGTAGACAGAGTTTTAGCAGTTCTGAGTGAGAGGGGGAGGTCATTCCACTAAACAGAGCTAGAATGGAGAACCTCCATGCTTTACCTTTCATGTGCGGGACCACCAAGTAAGCAGAAGTAGACAAGCGAAGCTGTCTGGTTGGGGTGTAGCAGGTGATCAAGTCAAGTGCTGTATGAACACAATATGTCTAATTTCAAACATCATGATAGAAAATGTGCTAACAGCTTTATCTTTATTCATTTTGCTTCTCCAAAGCAACTTCCAGTTATTTGCCCATTTATACAGCTGGGTAACTTCAGTGGACTAATTCAGCGTATAAAGGGTGCTTGAGGTTACTACAGCTGAGTATGGGATTCATACCCACAACCTTTGGGTCCAAATGCAACAGTTCTAACCAGTACGCTACTAGCTGTTCCCAACTTTTGATGTGCTTCAGTCAATTCATCACTAATTTTTATTTTTATATTTTTAAGAAAGATGTCATATTGTACAACCATTTTGAGCATGACCTCCAGTAACATTTCCTATTATGTTTTAATGTAGAAACTCCAGTCACAACTGTCTGATTCCACTGTAAATGGAACAGCACTCTAAGGAACTGTTTTAAAGTGAACAGTACCACTTCATGTTTTTTTGAGGGAAGATTAATTAAAACTGATTTTTAAACACTGAAGTGTGTCTCAAAGGGAAATAGATTATTTCAGTATTAATATTTCTATTTTAACTGAGTAAATTGTTTTCAGATGTAGCTTTCCCATTAATGCTCAAAAGAAATGGGACATCAGATCCTAAGGTCCTTTTCTCTGGTGGTGTTGCTCTGCTTCCTGGGGTGGCTAGATGTTTTCGGATGTCCCACTGGCAGTCCTGCTCCCAAGCCTGGATGCTTTGGTTGATTAAAGTCACCTTCCTTGGGCTGAGTACTCCTCTCCATGGCCTGGTTGTCTCTGTTTTGTCTGTAGGCTACAATGCTAGACTCTGAATGATACAGCAATTCTTGCTTAATCAGGAGTGAATTGCTCAATCGGAAGCTAGGCTGGAAAGCCACTTGTGCAGTGTAGTGTCTAGATAAGTAGCTGCTGTTGGACATAGAGGTTATGGGAGCATCTATGTGGACCTCTGAATCACCATCTAACACAAGCTGGACCTGTTGGAATCTGTGTTTTTGTCCAAACTTGTTCACACAAAGGTGGAACATCTCCACCAAGTTGAGCAACAGTGAGATTCCAGCGACCACCAACATAAAGAAAATGAAAATGGTCTTCTCGGTTGGCCGTGAGGTGTAGCAGTTCACTGGTTGTGGGCATGGTGACCGACTGCATGTGTACAGGGGCTTCAGCTGGAAGCCATATAGCAAATACTGTGCCACAATGAAGCCCACTTCAAAGAGGGTCTTGAAGATGACATTGAAGACATATGTGCATAGAAGGGCACCCTGGAGGCGGACTCTGCCTTGTTCATCTTTGACAGATGCTTTTTGGTCCTTTCCTTCAGGCGATAGAGGCTGTTTGTTAGTGTGTTGCTTCTTGAGCTTCTCCTCCATGCGTACCAGGTGTAGGATATGACCCAGATAGAAGAGTGTGGGTGTGGAGACAAAGATGATCTGGAGCACCCAGAAGCGGACGTGTGAAATGGGGAAGGTCTTGTCGTAGCAAACATTCTGGCAACCAGGCTGCTTGGTGTCACATGTAAAGTCTGATTGTTCATCACCCCACACCTTCTCAGCAGCGGCACCCAAGACCAGGATGCGAAAGATGAAGAGCACTGTCAGCCATACCTTACCCACCACAGTAGAATGCTCCTGGGCACTCTCCAGTAGCTTTCCAAGCAGGTGCCAGTCTCCCATCAATGCTTATACTTAGGCTGAATCTTGTAGAGAAACTTAATCCAGGGATCTACATTTAGAAGCAGAAATAATAGAGAACAGTGGGCAAGCAAAAAATATTCTATAGTATATAATAATAATAATAATAATAATAATAATAATAATAATAATAATATAGGGGGGCATGGTGGTGCAGTGGGTTGGACTGGGTCCTGCTTTCTGGTGGGTCTGGGGTTCGAGTCCCGCTTGGGGTGCCCTGCGATGGACTGGCATCCCGTCCTGGGTGTGTCCCCTCCCCCTCCATCCTTTCGCCCTGTGTTGCCGCGACCCCGCATGGGACAAGCGGGTTCAGATGATGTATGTATAATAATATAGAAAAATATGCATTTATTATTATTATTATTATTATTATTATTATTATACATTCTGAAGAAAAAGAATATGAGGTACATCTCATATTCATAAAACATCATCAGCAATCTATCAGGAATAAAAATTATACTACAAAACAACTTTACTTTTACTTATTATGTTGTCAATACATAATGATATTCACTCACGCACGCACGCGCTGGTTAAAACCATTTGTCCGGAGGGGGGAATGCGGCAAACACAGGGCGCAAGGCTGGAGGGGGAGGGGGCACACCCCGGACGGGTAATGATATCCAAGGAATTGGTAAACATTATGCATATATGCAAATATTATGTGGTTATTTATTTAATCAACATTTTTCTCGAAAGCAACTTACAGTATTCAGCAACTTTACAATGATTTACCCATTTATTGTGGAAAGATCAGTCCAACCCACTGTGCCACTGCGCCACCACGCCCACCCAGGCTGAGCAAATATCGAGTGCTTTTTCTATGTTTAGATGCTGCTTCAGTTTGTCCTGGGATGGCTTTTGTTGTTTTAACCAACTGTGTGTAACTGATGCTGTAAAGGCCGCACTAGGACAACCAGCCAAAGCAGAGTAGCTGCTTCCTTCAAAAGGAAATCCACATTATCCTTGTGAACCTCACATTTGCTAGTGTCCAAAATGAAGACCGAATTTTGTAGATGTGCATGAGCCAGCTCCCCCTGTGTTTTGTCTGCTATTCATCTTGGATATTGTAAGCTAAATGGTAGAGAAGTTTGTGTCACAGCTTAAGTATGATTTATCAAACAAACATGTCAGCTTGCATCATTATCGTGATATCAGCCTATTGTTTACAGTTCTTGATTATTGTTTATCGTTGGTGTTATTAGCTTTAAAAGGGGAAGTCACGCTTCTTATCGCTGGTTGATGCCGCTGCATGAGAACTTTAATTTGGCATTGTTTTGTTTCTCTTTCAGTAACACTGCAGATTGGATGCATTTCTATTCTTACTTATCTTAGTACCATGGGAACTTTACCCAAACCAGTACCCAGATGGACAATACAGCAATCCTGTCCCCTGTGCAAGAAAAACATCATTTTATGTATTCACACTGTCAGAATCACAAATCACACATCAAAAAGTGGAATGCTTCTCATTTCCACCTTAATCATTTTCAATATATAAATATAATTTAAGAACTGATGCAACAGTATTCATGGTCTAATAAAAAATACAGTATTAAATAATTACACACAACAACTGTAAGTGCAGTCCCTGGAAGAAATTGAACATTTTCTGGAGGATAATACTTGCTGAACATCCACCATGCTGAATGGCACCTGAAAATTGTTTCCAGACATGGGAGACCTTAAACATAATGCCATAGAGGTTTATGTTGTAGAGGTTATCAACACAAAACTTTTCAAGGCTCAAATTGTAGTTTTCTCTTACCAAACAATTACATCACAAACAAAACACTGTAGTTAGAGAGACAACATAATGAGGGTCCTGAGTGAGCTGACAGATTGAGTCTTCTTTAAGAGAGAGCAGGAATCGTTCTTAGAGTTTATTGGTTCTCCAAAACCATCCCTTCTGTACTTTAGGAAACAGCTAAATGTAATTTACAAACAATTTCGTTTCCTATTCATCATATAAGAAAAAATCACCACAAACTTTAAACATCATTAGAACTGGAAGTTGAACACCTGTGTGCTTTGAACAAATCAAAAATGCACACACACACACATTTTCAGAACCGCTCGTCCCTTACGGGGTCACGGGGAACCGGAGCCTACCCGGCAACACAGGGCGTAAGGCCAGAGGAGGAAGGGGACGCACCCAGGACGGGACGCCAGTCCGTCACAAGGCACCCCAAGCGGGACTCGAACCCCAGACCCACCGGAGAGTAGGACTGCGGTCCAACCCACTGCGCCACCGCACCCCACGCATCAAAAATGCAATTAAGAGAAAAAGAATAACAAACTGAAAAAATAATAATAAAAAAATCTTAGGTTTAATAAGCAAGCAATAAACACTCAGAAACCCTTTTCAACAACAGTGACAAAAAAAAGTATATTTTAATGTTGTCTTCACAAGAACTTCCCTGTGGAAACATACGGATGACTGAAGTGGTTAAAATTCTCCCACTTAAAAAACATTTGATTTGCATGACTATTGTAACGAATTTTGAAATGGCTGGGTACCATTCTGGAAGATATGAGAAAGTGCTATGTAATTATACCTGTAATATACTGTAACCTTTGCACCTTGATCCTGTACGCTATGCATGTGGATATATTTGCTATTTCTTAGTGTACTGTCTCTACTTGTGTGTTGCTGTAACCTGTGCTCATAAATGCAAATAAATAAATATATAAACTCTGTGCAGATGACATCGCACCTGGAAAAATCTTCCTTTAGAAGATACCAATGTAATAAACACATTCCCTGACATTTGTTTACTTAGTGAAATGGTGTCAATCCCACGACGTAAGATGGAACGAACGCACCTGCTGTGCGTCAAGGAGACGAAGCATAAAACGGCTGCTCAGATACACATTGAATCACAGAACATCACTTGAGCAAACGCTACCCCTGAGACTACTAATCGTGCTCCTTGTCTCCTTGTTCCTAGTTACCCTTTTCCCTGTTTCCATGTTCCTCCCTTGCCCCTTTGGATTGGTTCTTCTGGCTCCCTGACCTTCGTTACTGTCTCTTGGATTCCCATCCTGGGTGTGTTCCCTCCCCCTCCAGCCTTGCACCCTGTGTTGCCGGGTTAGGCTCCAGCTCACCGTGACCCCGCTTGGGACAAGTGGCTTCAGTCAATGTGTGTGTGTGTGTGTGTGTGTACACTTAAGTGCTTTTTTGACATGACACTTTTTTCAGTTTGCTCAAAAATATCTCTGGATATTTATTTCTGCTTTTTTATGGAACAGCACTTTTACTAAGGTACTGTGTTTGGATACCCTACCCAGCAGCTGAAGTTCAATAAAAAGGCAAGTGTCCAATATAGGGTCTAAGCAATACAGAACACAACCCAATGCAGCTTACTGGAGTGCAGAGTTGATCCTGCACTGAATGATAATGGTTTTAAACCAGTTAAACTGGAATGGAATTGATATGTTTCCAGTAGGTTACTCTAGGCAGCATTTTTAAGCATAGAAAGTGTTTAGTGCTGTTACACAATTATGTAGGCAATTCATGTAACACAAGACCAAAAATACCACAAAATATATTTTGCACTTAAAAAATAGTATTGGAATGTTTGATACATATTCTTTTTAGATTGCTCAATGCATACAAGTATGGAAAAATAATTTAAATGCATCTTTTTTAAGAAAAGAAAAGAAAAAACCTAGCACACCACTTAATCATTTCAGTCATATTTGAATGAAGACAAGTATAGTGCTACAGTAAAACCCACCTTAACAGTATTTACATCTTCAGCAGCAGTAGCTGTCCTGCAGCTGTAGCTCCACAGGAATCACTTACACAGACATGCTGGCACAGTGGTGTTCCTGGGACCAGGACTTCCTTGCAGCTGATCCCAATACTCCTTCACATAAGGGAACAATGGGCATTTAAAGGTTTTAATCTCCCAGAACATTTTTCCTGTTGAATCATTATCAGGGAATATTTCTGTCCATAGCCCTCGTGTCCTTTTGAGATGAATTTCACTCAAAGCTCCATGCCCACGGGGACTGCCCACCAATTGAAGTAACATCTAAGCTGCCCAATCAAAAACTTTCTTTCTAGGACTGTATCCTACATCCTACATCTTCTTTGTGTGGCAAAAACTCCCTGGCGCTGGACTGGGACACCCTTGCTGTCACTCCTGAGAGAGACAGAGGAGTTTTCATATGCTTAGAAAAATAGGAAACAACGCCCTATTAGGAATAAATATAATCCACCCTCAGTTTGAAGCAAAGTTACTTCCCGTAGTTATGGTTTTCCAGAGCCTGACAAACAAGAATGCACATCTCTAATGCTTTTGAATGTCTATGCATATTACCCCCAACCTCAGTAATAGTAAGCAGTCAAATGAAAGAACACCGAAATAATGCCAGGGCCATAAGGTTAAATAAATGATTTAATAACACTGTATACATCCATCCAGAGTTGATAGCTCATACAGTAGATGACATGGAATTCAAGCACATGATTAGAAAGCAAAAGTTTTTATCATAGAAAAGTTAAAGGCTGACATTGGTGAAGAAAGTGTCTGTTATCAAAATACATTAAAAAATTTGTTGGGTAAAGAGAATACACACACACACATTTTCAGAACCGCTTGTCCCATATGGGGTCACGAGGAACCGGAGCCTACCCGGCAACTCAGGGCGTAAGGCTGGAGGGGGAGGGGACACACCCAGGACGGGACACCAGTCCGTCGCAAAAAGAGAATACAGCTATATTAATATTAATTTTAGATTGGTTTGTGTTTTGCATATGCTTTTGGCTTAACTGAAAAAAAAAACCCTTTTCTATTGTTCTACATGTCATTTTTAAAAATCCTTTTCACAAGAGTGGTAACATACTATAATTCATACGCAAACATGTAATGGGGAAACAACAAAACGCTTTAACTGTGTCATGCTAAAGTGCGAATGTTAAATTTGACCCAACAAGAAATAATAGCCGCAAAACTTTGTTAATAATATGTGCAGTTGAAAGATGGACCTTGTATTTAAAACAGCATTTTTAGGATTCTGAAATAAACACCTTTATAATCAACACTGAATCAAACATCACTCAGTCATGTTATCTTAGAAGGGCTGTGCGTTTCATCTTCAAATATAATATATATTAGATTTTTTTTGCAAAGCTTAGTATTATTGTAGTTCTGTACAATAAAAATGTATTCCAGTTTTTCTTCCCCACATTTTCACTTTGTCTTCAATCAAATGAACAGTTTTAATGTTATTAGAATCCTATCTTTATTCCATGACATTTAAACACATAGTGTGTTTAAATCTGTGCAAATTTGAAATTGAAGATGCATTTGAAAAAAGGCAAATGCATGCCCTGCGCAGAAAAATGATTGTTATTTGGCTATAAAATTCAAAATATGCTACATATTAATTAATGTCAAACTTCTGAATAAGATAAAACAATCCTAGGAAAAAGCATCCCTTTTTACTTAAAATCTCTCAGATTTCTTATTGGTACTGACTATATGGTATTATGTTGGTTGGAAAAGCTGACCTAGACTGTACGAGATTGCAAAAAGAGATCATAACATTTATTTATAGTAGCATAAAAATTATTTTTTAATTAGCTTTGGTTGTCAGAATGATAAAGAACTAGTCTTGACTATAGAGTAGACAAAGCTGGGCATTTTTGGTTTTAGAAGACAGCCATAGAGAGAAAATTATTTTCCTGCAAGTTCTTTCCATATATTGCACAGTATTTTTAAAAATCCCAGAAGTTAAATGTGATTCCAGTTATGTATGGAACTTCTTTCATAATGGCTGCAATTCTTAGTTATACATGTGCAGGGTTAAAAAACAATAATGTAAAATTAGAGATGAGACCTTTTGATTTTATGCTGTTGCTTTGGATAGAAACCTGAGAAAATCTGACCAGCACATTCCTGTTCCTGATGTTTTCCTAGACTCCTGTAAGTGCAAATGTCAAAGAATTTTTATTAATGAAAAGTAGTTTTATGTCCATAATTTGAGTTTTGATGAAGCATTCCTTTGGATAATTCCCACAAAGTTATACATTCATAAAAACACCCTTTTTAATTTCCACAGAAACTTGTGATCAGTGCTGTAAATCCTCCTTGAAATTCTTCATAATGGAATATTTAACTTTCTCCAGCCAGTAAATTTTGTGAGTCACAATAGTCCTTTTCAAAAGTCTTATATAGGCATTAGTAGATCACTTGTCAGGGTAAACTGTCCTTTCCGCATGCATCTCATTTCAGCCATGCATTTTATTACTTTTTATGGTGCTTTCAGTACAAGTTTTTCTTTGTCTCTCGACCCTCATTCTGAGCATCAGACAAGTGAGTGTTGGTCCTTTGTAGCAATAAATGTGCTCCACAGCATAGTTTGGTATGTCAGTAGCACCTGTGCTGCTGTCAGTGAGATGAATGAGATTATTGCTGTGTCCAGTAGAGACCTATGCAAACAGCTTGTTAAAGCTAATTAGTTGCATGGGCTGTACACAGCAGTGTGTGTGTGTGTGTGTGTGTGTGTGTCTAAAAAGCTGAACACCTCTCCCCTTTGTCCACGGGGTTCTTTCGGATCTCTTTGAATTTGGGCCTGAAGGAATGTTCTGAGATGAGCTGATTGATTTCGTTCTGCTTATAGGAGGAGAGTTTTTGGGCAATCCAAGCTCCTTTGGGATTTGCTTCGGAGCCCTGGAAATGCCTGATGCAGGCACGGCCCACCAGGTACACCACTTCGGCAATGTTGAGAAGGATGCAGATTCCTGATACAGCCAGCATGAAGACAGTGAAAATAGTCTTCTCGGTGGGCCTGGAGACAAAGCAGTCCACTGTGTTGGGGCAAGGGTATGAGTCGCATTTCACCAGCCGGATCATCTTGTAGCCGGGGTAGATCATGTAGAAGATGTACATGAAAGCTGCTTCAAAGACAATGCGGAAGATAATGCTGACCATATAGGTCCACCACAGTGCCCCAGCAATCTTAAACTTCTGGCTCTTGATTTGCTCCAGATCTTTAGGGCTACCCCGTCCAGACATCTTGAGGATTTTCCTGTCGACATGCCGACGATGTGCCACATGCATGGCCACCAACAAGGCAGGGGTCGACACAAGGATGAGCTGCAGGGCCCACAGTCGGACATGAGAAATGGGAAAGAACTGGTCGTAACAGACGCTGTTGCAGCCAGGCTGCTGGGTGTTGCAGGTGAAGCCTGACTTCTCATCACCCCACACACTCTCTGCAGCCACTACCAGCACCAGGATGCGGAATATGAAAAGGACAGAAAGCCAGATGCGACCGATGCCTGTGGAATGCCTATTTACACCGCTTATTATGGCATAAAAGGATGCCCAGTTCATTTTTGCTTCCAAATCTGAAAGAATTCACAACACATGTTAAGTGTATATGTTTACAAGCTCAAGAAAAAATTTCGAAAAATAATGCACATTCATATATACATATAGTATGTTTTTCTCCAAAGACTATTACAGACTACCTGCAACAATCAATAAATTCTACATCTTCACTTTTGTCTCAGAACTTTTTGAAAAATGAAGAAATGATTAAATAGCATTGAGAATAAAGCAACAGAAATTCAGAATTTGAAAGTACTGTTCTAGCATCTGTGAAAAGAAACCATTAGATGAATGTATAACTCTTCAAATAAACTGCTTAGATAAGTAAAATTAATTTTTTAAAAATGTCTTTAGAGGTGTCCTTCTCCATTATTAATTCTACAGAATAAATAGCTGTAGACTTGCTGTTACTGGTAGAGGTCACATGGTGAAAAGTAATGACTTTAAAAGAAGATCATGCTCTTCACTTACAAATATATCAGTGCTCTGTGTTCCTTTCAATTTCCCAGCTTAATGGAATGAATCCTAGATTCCCAGAAGGTGCAGAAGAACTCATCCCAATGGTCCATTTCCTTCTCCTCAGTAACTGTTGTTTATCAGCAGATCAGCAGCAGGTGTGAGTGAGATGAGCAGTCTCCACGCCACTGGGTAGCATTGTTTCCTCTGCGACGCTGCGATGCAAAGTTACCTTTCAGTGGGGAAGCCAAGCAAGGACCCTCCCATTCTTGCACTCCACTTAAGAGCAGAAGGTGATGGTTTCAGACCACACAAGGGGTCACCTGACTTGCTGCACTCAACCCAATGGCAGAGATGTCACTGGGCCACGTGAGCACCACGTCACCTGCCTCGCAACCAACTAAAAGAATGACTTGCACAGAAACCACAGAACACTTTCAGGCCATGGTTTTAAATCAAAGCCTCATTTGAAAAGAGAGCTCATAGTTTTGAACCTTAGTTCATGTTTTTGCTTTGGAATTTGTGTGATGGCTGCTATCTAAGTGATAATGTAAACCTACTAATATGTTTTTTAAAATTTTATCTCACTGTGCAGAAGTCCGCAGATGTTACATGGCCATTCTAGGCCAGACAACATAAATGTGTTTTTATGGTGAATATGCAATTATGATTAAAACTTTCTCAAGCTACAGTCAACTAAAAATGAAATCCTTACAAATGCCTTTCAGAATTTACCATACCTATATAATCAAAGCAGAAGTCTCAGGAAAACCTCTCTCATTCCAAATGAAAATATCACATTCATAAAATTTCTCACTACTATCAACAGCAGAAACTCCTGTTTAATCCACCAGTAGCCATCAACAGCTCATTCCTCTTTTATTTACAGCTGTGTTTCAATGTGAAGAAAAGCCATTTACCTTCAGATGAAGTGGTGCAGAAGCACATCCACAAGTGAGTGGATTAATAGAGAGTTTATTTATTTATTATATATTCTGCACTCAAAGACTCAGTTGAGCAGAACGCTTTTGAAAACTGCAAATGAATTCCCTGACACTAGCCACTGCCCTGCACTGCAGAAGTCATATGCCCTTATATAAACTATTTACATACAATGGTGGCCTTCACAAGGCTAAACAAGACTCTTTACAATTCAGATCAAATGCCTCGATTTCCTCCTACCCTCTACAGAAGAATGAATCTGTGTGGACACAAAAAAAGCCCTTCCTGCATTATTTATTGTGCCGGGCAGGACTGTGAAAACAGCAGGCATTTTTGACGTGAGTCAGAACGCAAGCAAGCTGTTCTTCAAAGCTGCCAGACATTCTCTCCTGTCCTTTTTGGTGTATCATTGTATGAAGATTTTGTATGAAAGGTGACATATTTCTTGTCCTACAAGTAGTTGCTTAAATTATGCATTATTTAAAATGCCCTATTTAAAATTTTGTATATCATTCTTATTATTACATAATGATTAAAGTAAATAACACCAAGGTGTTCCTTTCGTGGCCTTGACCCTGTGCTTTCAGGACTGCTGTGACCCTGACTTAGATACGTGGTTAATAAAAACTAGGCAATGAGTATACTACTACAGCCAGAGCTGATATGTGAATTAAAAATAAAGAAATCCATATTAGTTTCCTTTGGTGGACCTCTCACCCTCTTGCTGTGGGCAGCTGGCTGGTGGCCCTCTCAGGCACGTTTTGTAGAGTTTTCAGGCACTGTTGTAGTAGCTCTGAACATAATGTTTTACATATACGCACATCCTTGAATCATCATTCTGCCTTCTAAATCAGCCAAAACTTCCTAATGACCTCAAACGTGCCTTTGCACCAGTCACAGTGCCACCCATGGGTGTCAGCTCGCTCTCCCGCTTATTCATTGTTACGTTTATTCAAGAGTGTAATTCAACCTCCCCCACTTGGGAAAAAATTAGACAAAGATTTACAGTTTGTGGAAAACACATGGTGCAGCGGTGAAAAAAAGAGCACAAGGCTGCTGTTTGTTTGCTATTCTTCTTCTCTGACTCTTAGCTGAAGTCAAAGTACAAGTCAAAGAGAACGTGCTGTGGGTTGGTTGAACTTTTAAGTGCCCAGACATGTAGAATTCAGATAAAATTTCTGCTAATTTCCTGGTTACTTCTCGTGAATCCAAGAACAGCCCACCTGCATTAGCCATAAAAGAGTATAGCAGAATAACAAATGTTGACTGCATCTTTAGAATCGTAGGAAATTTCCACCCCACAGGATGGCGAAAATTAAATTTCAGTAAACTCGAAAAAAGTGACCAATGAGTTATCTAAATAAGGAATTTATTTAAAAGGCTATTAATTTCACTGTACTTTGTGAGCCATTGTCCTCTTTCCATTAATTACAGAGTAGTCTCCTACTAAAGAAATGTCACACACAAGGATGCAGGGAGAGAAGAGGAGGACCCAAGTGCAATTTTTATTTCAGGGGCCAGTTTCTGACATGGTGGGCAAACTTGAAGTTGAGGCCAAAGAACAATAGCTTGGGTCAAAAGCCAAGGAGAAAACTTCATACTTGAGGCAGATCCAATATCTAAGTCGAAGGTCCAGGCAGAGGTCAAATTGGAGGAGGCAAGATTATGGGGCAGGGAGCAGCATACAGGAGGAAACGCATGTAAGGAAGTTGTCTCTAATAGATTCTATATCTTGAGAGGGGTTAATTTGCCTTTTTACACTTTTCCGGGTCAAGACAAGAAACTTATGTGAATAAGTCGACCTTCATTAGACTCATATTTTGGAGAGAATCTTGGACTTGCCATGTATAGCAGCTTGAAGAGCATTATGCTACACAGAAATATGTTTCGTTTCATATCAAAAAAGAAAGCAGGAACACAGAGCTGTTCCTAAGCAATAAAACAAACAAACAAATCAGACACTTTGCTGATTCTTTGAACTGAACACCAAATTAAAAAAAAAAAGAAGAAATCTTATTCTTATATAATCTTAAAGCAAAATAGAAGAAACATATCATAAAGGAAATGATCATGAGTCATATGATTTATCTGGTACACTATTTTGATCTTTTTGTTCTTTTCATGTGCAAATGGTGCCATGTATGGTCTGTGTTTACTTTTTTAATAGATCTGTATACATTTTATGGTAGTAAATAAAAAATAAAATAAAATATAAAATAGACAGGGGGTGCGGTGGCGCAGTGGGTTGGTCCTGGTCCTGCTTTTTGGTGGGTTTGGGGTTTGAGTCCCGCTTGGGGTGCCTTGCAATGGACTGGTGTCCTGTCCTGGGTGTGTCCCCTCCCCCTCTGGCCTTGCGCCCTGTCTTACCGGGTAGGCTCCGGTTCCCCGCAACCCCGTATGGGACAAGCGGTTCCGAAAATGTGTGTGTGTATATAAAATAGACCAGTATCTACATGTATTTTATGCATTCATGACATACTTAACTTTTTCTTAAATTTTAATATTTTTAGAATACTGTCATGGTCATGGGTTCAGGAGAGTGAAGGACTCAGGTGTGGGCTCGTTATGTTCACCAGCAAAGGGGACAGGCAAGTGTGTAGTTGAGGTCCAGCCGAGGGTTGGTCGAACATCAATCGTCATTCATGGGGAACAAACAAGCTCAGGGTTGTGAAGGTACATGTGAGAGGTCCAAACAGGGAACACAGTGACAAAGAGGCAAGGAAATCAAAGAAGCATGGGGCATTGCGGTGATTCAGAAATGAGGATTTGCATCAGTGGAACTGATGGATCTTCCCTTTACATGCTGCTCCTTTGATTCGGCGCAGATGTTGTCAATGCCCTAATGGAAGGGGCGTAACAGCTACGCAGTTTGTCTGCTAGTTTTTTCAAATTGTTGCAAATCTCCAAAAATTTTTCCAGTATATTTATTGAAAAAAATCAACGTATAAGTGAACCCACACAGTTCAAACCTGTTTTGTTCAAAGGTCAACTGTAAATTATTATTGTTGCAAGAACAGCAGGGAGGGGATTTGAGGAGGAAGGACAGCTGAAATGTCTCAACCTTCACCTTCCCTAGCTCTCCTGAAGATGACCCCCAAGGATGACTTGGAGACTTTCTTGCAGGTTTTTAAGTGGACTGTTTGAGCCTGTATGTGGGTTCCAGAGGAGTGGAATCTTTGGGTCACACTGCTTCTCATGGGTGAGGGCCTGACGACAGGGCGCTAGGTATCTGTGGCGGCCGCAACAGACTATGGTGCCCTCTGGGGGGTCACCATAGAGAGGATCAGGCTCACTCCAGAGGGACACTAGAACAGGCTGTGACGCCTGTAGATTGACAAGTCCACTTGGCCCTTCTTGTTTGTGTAGAATATCCTTGACTCTGCCTGGTGGTGACTGCAACCGGATCGAAAGGACCTGGAGAATATTGTGGAGGTGGTAGCCCTGGAACAGGTCATGGCAGGTCAGCTATTACTGCAGACTAGTTGAAGTGCCATAGCCAGGAGTTCCTTGCATAGGTGATCCAGCCAGCACAGAACTAATTGAGCCACACATCTGCAACTGTCTGTTTCTCTTAATGTAATGAATAACTTGTACTTTTATTGAGTTGTACGCCGGAGGGGGGGTTGAATCTGTATCCTTTGGATCCAAGGGGAGTAGCTATAACCACGATGCTACCAGCTGTCCTAGGACATCCAGAAAATGCAGCAAAGTGTGCCATTGGGGAGAAGCGAGGTACAATATCTGGGGTTTCTTTTGGGGAATGGACAAATTTGGCCTCAGATTGACAAAACTGCTACCATTGCAGTCTGCCTGACCCCCAAGATGAAAAAAGGTGAGGTCTTTCTTGGGGTTTGCAAATTATTACTGTTGGTTTATCCCTGGCTGTTTCACTTTCACAGCTCCCCTGTCATACTTGGGGAGCTGTAAAAGTGAAAAAGTCAGGGATGCAAGGAGCCCCAGATCCAGTCCTGTGAATAGAGCAGAGCCAAACTGCTTTCCAGGTGATTAAATAAACTGTTTGTGGGGGACCAGTATTATGTCATCGTTGTTTAATACTGTACATTACAGTTTGTTAGACAGTGGCATCATCATTGCAAGCTTGAGATATAGTTTGACCGGTGTTTCTTTTCAAAATATATACTTTATGGAATTAATGTACATTGTATCTGAATACAACCTGGATAATGTGCTTGTGTTATTCTTTCCACACTGTTCTGAAATTTATCCTGAATTACACTGTTGAAGCCCAAAGTATTTCATAGTTTCATTTTCTCATGCAATTATTATTAGATCTCATACTTACCCTGGCTATTCAAGCTATTGAGGCACTCACAAACATATTTAAGTCCTATGTAAAAATGTAAACAGTAGTAACCAGAAAAACATGCTATTTCACTTACATTTATGTTACATTTACATTACATTTACATTGTGAGGGCACAGTGGTGCAGTGGGTTGGACCGGGTGCTGCTCTCCAGGGGGTCTGGGGTTCAAGTCCTGCGTGGGGTGCCTTGTGACGGACTGGCATCCCATCCTGGGTGTGTCCCTTCCCCCTCCTGCCTTATGCCATGTGTTGCCGGTTTAGACTCCGGCAACCCTGTCTGGGACAAGCGGTTCAGACGGTGTGTATGTACATTTAGCTTTTGTCCAAAGTGACGTACATCTCAGCAAAATTACAGTTTATGCATTACATTAAGAGAGAGACATAGTTGCAGACATGAAAGTCTCAAGTAAACCTAGTTAGTTACCTAACACTTGCTGCACCGAGGTTCATTGTTCGAGATCCACTGAAGACGCAATATCACACACCCTTCACACCACTCTGGCTCATCTGTACAATAAAAACTGCTATGCAACGCTATTATTTGTGGACTATAGCTCGGCATTAACATTGTCATCCCGACCAAGATGATCCACAAACTACTAGGTCTGGGGCTGAGTGCCACATTGTGCAACTGGATCCTGGATTTCCTCACCAACAGACCCCAGCTTGTGCGAATTGGTAGAAATACCTCCTCCCCACTGATCCTCAACACTGGCACTCCACAGGGAAGTGTCCTGGGCCCAGTGCTGTATTCCTTGTTCACTCATGACTGTGTGGCCAGTCACAGCTCCAACACCATCATAAAGTTTGCTGATGATACCACCATTGTGGGTCTGATCACCAACAACGATGAGATGGCCTATATAAAAGAGGTGAGGCTCCTGGCAGAGTGGTGCCAGGACAACAACCTATCTCTCAATGTCAGTAAAACTAAGGAGCTGGTGATTGACTTCAGGAAACAGGATACAGTTCATGCACCCATCTACATAGGAGGTGATGTTGTAGAGAGGGTCAACAGCTTCAGATTCCTAGGGGTCACCCTCACTGGTAAACTTACATGGAATGAGCACACAGCATCAACAATCAAAAAGGCCCATTAATGCCTCCACTTCCTCAGGCGTCTGAGGAAAGCCAGGATGCCCACTACAGTCCTCACCACTTTCTAGAGGTGTGCTGTGGAGCCCATCCTCACAGGGTGTATTACATCCTGGGGTGGCAGCTGCTCCCTACAGGACAAGAAAGCCCTACAGAGGGTGGTTAAAGCAGCTCAGGAAATCATCGGCACACAGCTACCAGCAGTCCAGGACACCTACATCACACCCTGCCTCAGAAAGACGATGCGCATCATGAAAGATCATAGTCACCCTGGACAGGCACTCTTCCCTTCTCTGCCATCTGCAAAGCGGCTCAGGTCTCTTTGAACCCGCACTGCTATATACAGGAACAGCTTTTACCCCAGTGCTGTAAGAGTAAACAACACTCACCAATGTGCAACCTTCAGTAACTAGAGTTGGACTGCTCCTTCTAAGCACATTGGTAAATTACACTGTCACTTTAAGCATTCTCATTCTCACGTTCTGAGTTCTCTGGCTGTCTACTGGTATTATTGTTATTATCGTTACCCTTATTTATTGTTATTGCTATTGCATTACTCACTGTCATTGTCGTTGTCATTGTTTTGTTTTGTGCAGTATTTCTGTTGTCTTTGTCCTTGTCCATAGTCTGTGGAGACGCATTCAAAAAGAATTTCATGATACTTGTACAGGTACTTGTACCTATGACAATAAACTTGAAACTTGAATGGATGTCCCCCTTCTTTGGGCGTTTATGAAACTATGAAAGTCTGCCATCTAGTGATATGTGAAAAAACATTCTGTACACTCTCTCAAGCAAATAAAAAAATTAAAATGCTCTTATCTACTTAAAAGAAGTAGAATCTGTATAATGTTTGTTATGGCACATGATAAAACATGATTTAACTAAAAAAACTGTGACCAAATCAAGGACAGAAATTCCTTGATTTCCAGTTTTGCCTACATAAATCCATTATTTACTCCCTCTGTGTAGATGACTTCCAGATTTATTCTTACTAAGCAGTATGGTTTAATACAAGCCCTTGACTACCTCCTTTCTGCTCCTCACAAGTACTTCTCTTGTCAATGAAGAAACACAATCTTAACACTGTTGGTGGTGGCTAACATCCATGAAAAGTAAACATACTGCTAAAATGTATTAATTTATTTTCAAATTAGGCCAAATTAGGCTCAATTAGCACACAGTAAAAAAGCACTTTTTCTTCAGAGTTAAAATAATTATAAGGAGCCAGTCATAACTGCTCTCATACTATAGTTATAAGGATATCTAAAAGTTCTATGCGTTGTCACAAAATAATTGCTTTTTAGATTACAGCCAAAGAAACTCCTGAATTTGTTATTGAGATTGGCATAGTGGCACAAGAGATGCTGCTGTTGCCTTAACTCTCCTGGAGTGTGGATTTGTTATATGGGTTTGAATCTGGCTCAATCTGTTTAGAGTTTGCATGCTCTTGTCATGTTTACTTGGGTTTCCTTGAGCAAAGACATGTGTTTCAGGTGGGTTGGTGACTCTAAATTACTCTGTGTGTGTGATAGCCAAGCAATGGACTGGTGGCCCTCCCAGGGTTTACCCTACTCTTTGCTTCTAGATCTCTGTAACCCTGCACTGGATAATTAGTTATCAAAAATAAGTTAATTAAATTATTAATCATTTCACTAATAAGCTTAAACCATATTTTTGTTTCCTCCAGCCGCATTCCTTATCTGATTGTGCTTAATTTCCTGCTGGGTTGGATGTGTATTTTGCTGTTTTTTTTTAAGATATATCAACCACATTCTAGCTGTCAGTGCATACTGTGGCTGAAAAATTTCATTCCACCACTTCATGAAAAAGTTACTCAGGAGCCTGCTATTGTAAATGTTTAATTATTGCATATTACCATACTCTAGATGCAAAAATTCATCATGCTCAGTGCACATTACAAACATATGTACAGCCACATACTACACCTAAACAGGTTTCACATTACATTTACATAGGAGAATACAACCCCAGCGGTCATGTTTCTTTTGTGTTCAGCTTATAAAATATAACAATAATGGTGAACAAAAAAACCAGGAATGGAACAACGCAATAAAGAAGTTTCCTAATAACTGATTCATTCAGTGTATAGCATCTCTTGAGTTCATTTTTAGTATTTCCTCTGTATTTCTAGAAAACAATAAATACAAATAAATATCCTTGAAGTGAGATGTGACTTCATAAATAATTACACAAGGTACAGAATATTGAGATGGCAAAGACATAACTGTATAAAAACAATAATAAAGAATAACTATGTGCTACATAATAACTGAAATGTCACTTCACTGTTTCAAATGTGCTGATTTTAGCCACTGAGGCTGAAGCCTGGTCATTGTAACAGTACTGACAGGATGCCACTTTATTGCTTCTAAAAGTGAGCAAGGAGCTTTTTTTCAGGAAAATCCTTTTAAGAAACACCAGGGCAATTACCATGAAAGTCAAGGAAATGACAATGACAAGCGTGAGGTTTATGAGGTCTGTCCCACCCACCTCCGTATTGACTTGAAAAGGGCACTGATTTGACTGGTTGGTGAGCGGTTCTTCGAAGATGCTTTCATTCAGTCCAGTGAAACATGTCGCCTTGTGAAGGTCAGGGATCTTCACGTTCGCTGCCATCAAGATCTTGAGCCAACCTGCTGTGCAACAGTTGAAAGCGTTCCCACTAATGTGTATAGTGTTTAAGTGCAACAACAATTTTTTAATGACTGTCTCGTCTAAATGGGTGAGGTTGTTGTTTTTCAAATCGAGTTCTCTCAAAGGGGAACATGCAAAAGTGTCTGGAAGGATGCCCAAAGAGTTTTCTGCCACATCCAAATTCTGAAGCATGTTGAAACATGGAAGAGAGAATGCAGAACTGGTCATTCTGTTGCTTCCAAAACTCAGGGACCTTAAACTGCTCTGCAGGCCATCTAGAGCCTCCCTAGCAATGGTCATGTTCTCATTATGACTTAGGTCCAGCAAGGCCAGAGGTGTGTGTTCAAATGTGCGAGCAAAGAGCACTTCAATTCCATTGTCCTGCAGATCAAGATGTTTCAGATTTCTGCGGTCCCTAAAGGAAGTACACTGTGCTCCAATGGGATTATCATCTCTAATAGACTGAGAAGCATCTGGCTCATGACTGGGAGAACAAAGCCTCACAAAGTTCTTCCTCAGCACCAGTTTCTCCATGTTTGGTAGGGCCTCAAAAAATTGTGGGGACAGATGCTGAATCTGATTGTCCCGCAAGTCCAAGTACCGCAGAGATGGAAAAGTTTGTTGCTGTACCTGTCCCTCCAATTGTTCCATTTTTGATACAGTGCCACTGATGTTCATCAGGCAATTGCCACTGAGGTTCAGAGACTTCAGAGACAGAAAATACTTAAATGTCTTGAGAGGGAATGATGTGAATCGATTGTTACTCAAGTCTAAGTCAATCAACGGCATTTGATTTAAATTAAAATACATATCATCATTACCTTTGGTCTCAAAAACATTAGAGTTTTTCTCTCTGTATAGAATTTTTGCATCTAAAAATGACATCTTACTTTCCAAATCACCTATTCTGTTATTTTGTAAATTGAGATATTTTAAATGGTTTCTTTTGGGGACAATGGGGAAGAATATTAGTTTGTTGTGGCTAAGATCCAGCATTTCAAGTTCATATTTATTTTTAGTCTCTGAAGTGATGAAGAACTCTATGAAGTTCCTGCTAAGGTTCAGTTGCTTCAGATGATGAAGATTAAAGTCACAAATGGAGACCAAGTTGTTTCTGGCCAAATTCAACCTTGTGAGCCCCTTCAAAGATTCAAATGTTTCCTTCTCAATTTCAGATATGAGGTTATTTTCCACATTAATACTTCTCAAGTTCCTACTTGCTGTGAAAAGATCAGGTGACAGCCTTGTCAGAATATTGCCTTCAAGAGTCAGATGTTCTAGAGAAGATGTGTTGCTCAAGTAATGCTCCACAATGGTGTCATCCAGGCTGTTGAAGGACATGTCCAAAGTCTTCAGTCTGTAGAGGTGCTGGAAGGCTTGGCTGTTGTTGATTAGATTACGATACAGAAAGTTTCTGTCAAGAGTTAGGGTGTGGAGCTTTGTCAGTTTGCTGAAAGCCCCCTGCTCTATTACATGCAGCTGGTTATGACTGATGTCCAGGGTTTCAAGTGACCCTAAGTTCACCACACCAAATTCTCCAATGAGGTTGTGTGATAGATCCAGCCAGCTCAGCCTTGGGTTCAGCTCCATAGGGACAGCTGAGAGACTGAGATTCCTGCAGGACAACTTTTGAGAACTGAACTTAAAACACACAAACAAACACACAAAAACAAGGAAATAAACAATAAAAAAGGAAATAGATAGATAGATAGATAGATAGATAGATAGATAGATAGATAGATAGATAGATAGATAGATAGAGTTTGGCATTGTCATTAACAACCAGGATACCATCATATCATCCATACAGTTAAGACAGACGATAAGTAGCAGAGAAACTAAATCGTACATAAGGAATTGTCAATTTGATCCAAAATATGGTAAATAAGTAAATAGGTCAAAAAACACAGGGAATGAAACATACAACTGTTTTTAGCTCTAAATTATGAAACATTCGATTAAGAGCAGGTTACGTTTCATTATGGTGAAAAAAGCACTCAGTATATCCTTTTTAATGGATAGGAAGAAGTCATTTGGGGTCCTACCATCTGGCAGCTGTGCAGTGACTGAGAACCCCTGTGTGATGGGGAGCAGGCACAGGACCACTGAGTGACGAGGAAGCCGAAGATCGCAGGTCCAAACATTCTCTCTCTGCGTCTCTGACAAGACTACATGACTTTGGATTGCAGCTCACTGACGCACTTATCCATTTATAGCACTGTTATTATAAGCAGAAAAAAAAAAAAACCCAAGCGTGGGAGAAGGATGAGGAAATGATGTCCACAGTTTCTGCTGTTGACTTGTCATGCTCTTCTACTAAAGATAAATATGGTTAATATGATCATTAACTGGGAAAAACATTTTTGAATATTTGTTCATTACTAGTCTAAATTTAAAAAAAATATATTATATTGTGAAAGCATATTTATATATGCTTTTTAGTAAATGTATTAGTAAATTCTGTGAAAATTAAAAAAATAACATGCTGTATTATTGTTGTTGTTATTTGTGTTTTCGTAGCAGCACTGTTAGTAGGCACCTTTGTCTCACAGGATTCTTAAAATATTAGAATTGTTAAAATAAATCAAATGATAGGGATGTGTACGATTTTGATAATGGATAAATTGTACTTTTGCTAAGATGTACGTCGCTTTGGACAAAAGCATCTGCTAAATGAATAAATGTAAATGTAATGTAAATGATAAGGCACTACTCTTTACCGTAGCCAAATATTCCTTTTTGAAAAATGCCATTCCTGTTTCAGAATAAAATTCCGTACAAACTGATACATAAGTCACATGTGTAGTGGATATTTCTATGTTACAAAGTTAATAATGACAAGCTTTAGCCATGGGACAATTTCCTTTCCCCCATGTCTCATTAAATCATATCCTGTTTGATCCTGTTAGCATCCTCTAAAAAATAGCAGGATTTCCAAAATAGAAAGGAGGAAACAAAAGGAATAGGTTATAGATGGGGCAAACAGCAGTAGTGTGAAAGGAAAAGGAATAAACAAAGACAGAAATAGAACCCGATGAAAGGATCTGGCTGCACACAAACACACAGATGCCAACGTATATGATATGAGCAAAAATAGATCTGTCATTCTATTTACACATCAGTCATATTCATTATCACATGTCAGGATATCCCCTTGAAATCGACTTGTACAAATGACGGAAATTACCAGATGAACATGCAGTGCTCAGGCAGACATCATGGTTTTCCCCCGTTGGGGAATGACCACTGGACTCTATCTGAGGCTGCCAGGTGATGGGCCTCATCCTGATCCAGAAACCTGCTGACAGTCGGCTGCACGCCATCTCGTGATAACGTCAACAGAGTCCTCACACATCCTCAGTGTTGCTCTGGAAATGAACATCTTGTTTAATTAAGAATACAATGTCTTTTGAAGACAAGCAGGGTTTTTCTAACAATTTTTTTTCTCAATGTTTATTGTCTTTTTAAGAACATTTTCAGTCCTTCAGATATTGTAGTCACCTGAAGTAAGATGGCTGAATGACAAGTGCAAGTTTAGATGCAGAGAAAAAAATACATTATGTGTAATAATAGATGACACTTTAAGATGTGTTTAAGTAAAACTATAGATTTTTAAATTAATTAATTAAATTAGGAAAGTGGAACATTTTCTTGTTGTGAACTGTTACTGTGACAAGACATTTATATTAATATCCGTCTTATGTCTCGGTCAATAAAATATTAGTTTAGCATTTTTTGTTTTCTAATCACCCAAGACATTGAATGTAGCTCCATGTCTTTCACCCTGACACCTTCTAATTTATACAATAAAAAGTCTGTTTGAAGACTGCACTATATACATGGTTTACATTTACATTTATATGGTTATATAGTTCATTCATATTATGTATATACTCCATTTTTACAATTCACAGTTAATTTACACAATGTAACAGGCTGATGTAGTGTAAAATGATAATATGGCTGCACTAATACAGATGGTATTTTTGAAAAAGTACACACTAACCATCATATCTTTTGTTTGATGTTTCTTAATTCAGTGACGGTTTAACTGGAAATTTTCCTGCAACATTTTTAAATAGAGTTCCTTTACAATGTAAGGGCATGGCTAATAATAAGGTAAAAGAATAATAAAGATGACACTCTACCACACTTAGAGTCATGTATGTTTCCTGTGTTACTCGGCAAGTCATTGTGGTGCTGTTCCAGTGGCAAACATGCAATATTTCAATCTGACCACATCCTCAGAAAACAGAAAATGTAACAAGAAGTGTAGCAGAATGTTCATGGAACAAATTACAGGAGATAATCAGCCCTTTTTCACTTCACATATACCATACTTGGAAGACAGCAGTTGAAAGTGGTATACGTAACTGACACGTACTGCATATGACCAGTTGCAATGCCCCTCCTCCAAAACACACACACATTTTCAGAACCGCTTGTCCCATACAGGGTCACGGGGAACCGGAGCCTAACCCGGCAACACAGGGCATAAGGCTGGAGGGGGAGGGGACACACCCAGGACGGGACGCCAGTCCGTCGCAAGGCACCCCAAGCGGGACTCGAACCCCAGACCCACCGGAGAGTAGGACTGCGGTCCAACACACTGCGCCACTGCGCCACCGCACCCCCCTCCTCCAAAACAATTGTCTGTATATTACTGTCTGTGTCTACATATTCTGAATGCATGGAACAAAAACTGCTCCATGTTTGGGAGATGTCAAAATATTTCTCATTGCCCCTAAATTTGGAATCACATTCCCAAACAATTCCACTGCCTTGTGTAAATGTTTGTTTTCCCGTAGGGTGAAGTTATCTGGTGATGAAACACGTCTGCTGTCATACACAGAGGACACATGCAGGAAAGGGTGTTTCCTGTTACCCCAGTGTGAGATTACATGACAACGATTCTGTGGTTAAGAACTGTCTTCCATATAGTTTACATGCTGGTTCAATTACTAACTGCTGCTCAAGACACAGACAAGGATAAATTTGGGTTTTTATACTAAATTTGGACAGCAGTACAAACTTCACAAAGTGCAGTTTCACATTTCTTGAAACCAGCTGGCATTGTTTTCAGGACATGAAAAACATTCCTTTTTTTTCTTTTGGGTTACTGTCCACTCGCTTCTTGTAGCCAGCTCTAAAGTGGTTGATGTTCTTCACCAGTCATTGGCTTTTTGCTGTAGCATTACGATGCCAAAAAGTGTGATGTGAAAAATATGTAAATGACTCCAAGTGAGGTATAGTGTTACAATGCACCTGTGGGAACCTCACATGGGATCACCATGTCCAGCTCATACTCAGATTCTAGCTTCAAAGCTCCTTCAAACGCAGGGTGTCAGACCCTCTTCACAAGCGGCCTTCAGAAAATTACAGAAGATCACCATATATGCACATATATCAAGCATGAGAGGCCATTTCAATAATCAATCTCTTCATGAAATCCCTCAGAGGTCATACCTGCAGCATAGCATGTTTGCATCGTTGTTTTGGGGCATTTCCTGCATGAATCCAATTGAGTCTATGAACCCGTTATTTTTATTCCAGATGTACTGAATTTCTGTCACCTTATTAAACAACCCGTGATAATTTCAGAGTTGTGGGACAGAATCTGGAAATCAAATGTTGGACATTGGTGGGCCCAAGAAAATTATTCTTGTACTTTCACAGTCTGACACTCTTTTAAATCAGTGAATGAACATATAAATAAATGCAAAGAAAAATAAAGTATAATGCATATGCTTTTTTAAAAAATTTGTCATGCCCACATCTGCAGCACAACCACAAGCACCTGGGCACAATTAAGGCAGTTTGGTATAAAGAGCACCAGTCCACCACTCCCTGGTTGTGGAACCTCTTAGAGACATCTGTCCCTCCTGCGCACCGTAACAGTCCTATCCCCTGTATTGCGCTCCTTGTTCTCTCACTTGTCTCCTTGTCCCTGTTCCACTCTCCCACAGCATCAAATCTCAATTCACTCCATCAATCACGTCTTCGGCTTCTTCACTTGGACCACATTTGCACCTCGGATTTACCCTCCCTGGCCCACTGTGTAATGGGTCTGGGGTTCGAGTCCTGCTTGGGGTGCCTTGCAGCGGGCTGGCATCCCATCTGGGGCGTGTCCCCTCCCCCTCCAGCCTTGCACCCTGTGTTGCCGGGTAAGGCACCGGTTCACTGTAACCCTGATTAGGGCGAGTGGTTGTGTGTGTGATTTACCCTTGCTTGTCCCCGACTAAGAGTATTACCTTGTCCCAAGTATCTTAACAATAAACCCAGGTATCTGGTCTACTCTGTGTGCCAAAAATATAGCATGTGCACATATTTAAAATACTGTATATTTATTTACACATACATATTTTTATATGACTATGTTTATCTACAGATGCACACAGAGTGCACTAATATGAATTTGATGAAGACTTTATAGAAAAGCACAGCCTTCATGGCAGGCAGCGATGCACATGGAAATGTCTGATGCTCCAGGTGGAAAGGAGAGGAAGAGCTGGGTATCGTCAACATAGCAGTGGTATTTCAATCCCTGGGAGGCAATGATGGGGCCGAGAGAGAAGGTGCACTGGCTTCCTATAGCTGCCTGAATCAAATTCAAAACCCTGGTTACTGTGTACAAATACATCAACAGAACTGTTCCCCGCTATTTACAGGACTTGATCAACCGGTACACCCCAGCCAAGCCCCTTTGCTCATCTACTTCCGCTTGCTTGGTGGTCCTGCGCACAAAAGGCAAAGCTCGGAGGTTCTCGGTTTTGGGTCCATTGTGTTGGAATGACCTTCCCCTGTCACTCAGAAATGTGGAAACTCTGTTTTCAAGAAGAGAGGGAGTGCGGTGGCGCAGTGGGTTGGACCGCAGTCCTGCTCTCCGGTGGGTCTGGGGTTCGAGTCCCGCTTGGGGTGCTCTGCGACGGACCGGCGTCCCGTCCTGGGTGTGTCCCCTCCCCCTCCGGCCTTACGCCCTGTGTTACCGGGTTGGCTCCGTGACCCCGTATGGGGCAAGCGGTTCTGAAAATGTGTGTGTGTGTTTTCAAGAAAGGTCTGAAAACCCACCTTTTCCAGATCCACTTTGCCCAAGATCTCTCCAGCTCATCTAAGGTGTAACTGTTCATGCATCGTAACTCCAGAAGCATCCCCAGATACAACCTTTATTCAGCCATTACTCTGGTATTGTACTGCTCATTTGTGTATGTTATAATATTTAAGAAAAAAAAAAATTGGTGTGGGTATAGGGATTTGTCTATCCTGTGTCTTATGCACCTACATGCACGATGAACCTTGGTGCAACAAGTGGTAGGGAACAAACTAGGTTTGCTTAAGACTTTCATGTCTGCAGCTATGTCTCCTTCTCTCAATGTAATGCATAAATTTACTTTGTGCTGAGATGTATGTCGCTTTGGACAAAAGCATCTGCTAAATGCATAAATGTAAATGTGTAGATCGAGAAGAGCAGAGGACCCAGTACTGAGCCCTGCGGGACATCAGTTGAGAGAGGCAGAGGAGAAGAATGAGAGTCCTGCCAGACCACTTGATAGAATCTTTCAGATAGGTAGGACTCAAACCATCTTAGTGCTTTTCAATTGTATTGCACAATCAATTTCAAAATTAATTGAATCGAATATTTAGCAGACACTTTTCTCCAAAGCAACATAAAACTCAAAGAAAACAAAACTATATTTTCTCCACAGATGGACAGATATAGATGCAAACACATGATTCTCAGGGTAAGTTTGTCAGTTTGTCACCTTACCTTAGTATCTGTGAACAGTTATAGAATTGATAAAGAGTACTTTTTATTTTGATGTTTGTGGAGTAGACAGGAGATCTGGAAAGAAGTGAGTCTGAAGGAGTTGTTTTTTGAGACCTGGAGAGGGATTCAACAGTTTCAAGTGAGAAAGGAATATAATTTGACTACCATGGAGCAAGCAATGAGAGTCTTTGTGCTTCTGATTTTGAAACTGTTATACATGGGACCACCAAGTGGGGAGAGGATGAGGGGTGTCCAGCTGGAGCATAGCATGTGTGCTAATAAACTAATAAAAATGAATTTATAATGCGCATTCTGATACTGCATGTCATAATAAATGTGTAAAATACTGAACACCACCATATTCTTTCCAAATAAGCTATATTATTATTGAATGGATGCTGACTGTAGCTGGTAGTTGGTAATCTGACTTGCTGTAAAAAGTTCTCTGAAACTCATACTGCATTAAAACACTTTTTGCTTTACATTTAAGAAAGAAGATTCAGATGAATGTAGGTTCTCAATTCTCACGATGGAATATTTCAGAAGCACCTGACAACTTCTGGAAAGAAGACATTAAAATGATGTTGCTCAACATGGGAGAACGTGTATCACCGAAATCATGACTGCACCAGTGGAAATAACTTTAATCAATTAAAACATCATGAAAAATACCACAACATGAGATGGCATGAAAAAGATGACACATCGACATATCTCTCATACTCCATCCACAAGCTGTTCATTGTAGAAATCTAGTGGTTCCTGTTCTAGATGTCAAGTGAAAAAAAATCCCCTTTTAGTACTTCCAGATTGCCTTTTAAAACACTGAGTTCACACATTAACAATAAGGTCAGAGAAAAATGTCACTGGTGTTACCAGTGACTAAGTGTCAGTCTTCTGGACACCTGCATATTTTGAAAAATGGGACTGCATATGCTTTGAGAAAACACACTGTGTCATGCAGAAGTTATAGCTGCATTACATGAAATGTTCTGACATCATAGCATTTACAGGAAACCAAAGAAGTACATTATAAAAAATAAATAAATAAAAACACACAACAAATGGGGAACTTTTAATATGTTCAGCCCAAAGGTGTCCTATTTGTGCATTTAAATGACTGGCTTAAAATTATGGAATATATGAAAAAATGTGAATGTTTTGGAAGGTTTAGCTGACCTTATTTACTGTATCTTGTCATTCACCCAGCACTGTTACTCTGTTATTGCTGTACTCCTTGAAAATGACAGAAAACCGCACATTCGATTAATAGCATTGGACTGGAACTGAAACAGAATCCATTATAATTCTATTATATTTATTAAACTTAGACTGAGTCATTTCATTACTGGGAAACTCCTGTAAAATATTCCCTTTGAAATTTCAGTGCAAGACAGACAATTGGTTGCAAACGTGAAGAGGTTAAGAAATTATTGAATGAACACACTGAAGAACTCATGTAAACCAATATGTTTTTTGAAAAACATATTAAAAACACACCCATTTCTTGTCTAATGCAGTTAATTTGTTTAATGAAATTACTGCATTTGGTGTCCTGCTGTGGGGGATCGTATTATCACTATTTCTTTTGGAAAAATATAAACAGTTTCTGGAAAAAAATGCCACATTAAATTTAAAATTAATAAAAATAAACACTATTTTGTGTTTATTTGTCATAGATGATATCACCAACAGATTTCTAACAAAAAAATGATTGAATTCTATTGCTTATTATTATCCAAATTATTTAAACTGGTACTATGAATAACACTTTACTTATGAAAGTTTAAGGATATTCATGTTACAAAAGCTGTTTATAATGTTTGCATGATCTTAGAAGTTATCTACTTTAATAGTTAATACTGAATATGTTATTTAGCAGGTTGTGATTGGTTGATTGGGGGCGTGGTGGCGCAGTGGGTTGGACCAGGTCCTGCTCTCCGGTGGGTCTGGGGTTCGAGTCCCACTTGGGGTGCCTTGTGATGGACTGGTGTCCTGTCCTGGGTGTGTCCCCTCCCCCTCTGGCCTTACGCCCTGTGTTACCGGGTAGGCTCCGGTTCCCTGTGACCCCGTATGGGACAAATGGTTCAGAAAATGTGTGTGTGTGATTGGTTGAGACTGTCAATGTGGCAGGAAGTAGAAGGAATATATAATAGTTTGCTTTTCTTAGGCAAGAAGCATAGCTATATGGTTTTTAGAGTGAAACATAGTAGGCAGTGACTGAGATACCTGTTTTGAATGCAAAATAACCTCATTATTAGGTAAACATGCTGTTGAACTGAATAATAAGCCCATTCTATCAAAAAGTATATACTTTCCTAAACACTTGTAGTGGCTTTCTGTTGTGGGACACCATTATACAAGTGGAGGGTGCAGTGCTATACAATCCTATTTACATATGAATCCAACAGAATGCAACAACTATTTTGTAAAATTCTAGTGCTTGCAGAAAGTTTTATGAACCTATAGAGGGATACGACCAACATCATTGCCTTCTTTTTGATGTCTTCTTTTTTTCTTCCATTAATGTTGATGTGTATTTGTATCCAAAATTGTTGAATAATGGAAAAACCTTTATGCCTCTATTGGTGTGATAAATACCTTTTCATATAATGAAGGCGACAAATTGATGGCTGTATTCTTGAATCATTTGTCTGCATCCAAATCTCTCTTGTTGATGTAATACACTTTTTGTATTATTCTCCGTAGAAGTAAATATAAATGTTTTCTTCTTAAATCTTTATGAAAAACTACTGATGTTGCTGCACTCCACAATACCATTGTTTATTTGTATTGTACATAGTGAACGTGTACAATACAAATGAACTTAATTGCAGACACACGGAAATTCAACATTGCAAAAATAAATTCCCTTCCTGCATCAGGGCCTTGGTGTAGTGGAAGGGCTTGGATGATCTAGGGATTTCCACAGCTGTATCATCAGGAGCAGTACGCTCCTGGTAGGGTCTCTGATGGCGACTAGGTCTGGATTGAATATTCAGACTAACACGATCCGAAAAATCCCTATTGCGAACGTAAACAAGTCAATGTTTACCCTGCCCAGAATAGGCTCACCAGGATCTACCCCTAGAGTCAGTGTTCCTAGGCAAGCGCCTGAGGGCCGGGCAGCCCACATAACCCGGCTGGGCTCGGCCTGAAAAGGCAATGTTGGGGGGGGCATGGGGGCCTACCAACCACAAGGTCTAACACAGGCACAATGCCTTTCAGGCAGCGGGGGGGCAGAGTGGCCCGTGGTGTCATGGACCCTCATGGAAGAAACTGGCTCTTGGCACATGGAATGCAACCTTACTGGGGGGGGGGGGGGGAAGAGAAGCTGAAACTGGTGCAGGAGATTGAGAGATACCAACTAGATATAGTTGGGATCACCTCCACTCATCGTGTTGGCTCTGGAACCAAGCTCCTCGATAGGGGCTGGTCTCTCTCCTACTCAGGAGTTGCACAGAGTGAGAGGTGCCAGGCAGATGTGGGGATACTCATAAGCCCCCAGCTGGCTGCCATACGGTTGGAGTCTGTCCCCGGTGAACGAGAGGGTCACTTCAATCCGACTTAAGGTTGCAGAGCGAAAAACTATGACTGTTGTGTGTGCTTATGCACCAAACAGCAGTTCAGAGTATTTGACCATCTTGGAAAGAGTGGGTGGTGTTCTGGACAGGGCCCCCACCTACAGACTCCATAGTCCTGCTGGGGGACTTCAACACTCATGTTGGCAATGACTAGGGTGATTGGGAAGAACAGCTTGCCTGAGCTAAACCCGATGGTGAAATGTTACTAGACTTCTGTGCTAGTCATGGTTTGTCCTTAACAAGCACCATGTTCAAACACAAGGATGCTCATAAGTGTACTTGGTACCAGAGCTCCTTGTGCTAAAGTCAAAGATTGACTTTGTAGTTATTTCATCTGACTTGAGGACACATGTTCTGGACACTCAGGTGAAGAGAGGTGCTGAGGTGTCAACCGATCACCATCTGGAGGTGAGCTAGATCAGATGGTGGGAAAACTGACGGACAGACCTGGTAGACCCAAGTGCATAGTGAGGGTATGCTGGCAACAACTGCCAGAGGACCCAGTCCAGAATGACTAACTCCCCTCTCCGTGAGAACTTTTCCCATGTCCTGGAGAACGTAGACGACATGGAGTCTGGAGGTTTGGAACAGGATCCATTCATTGTCGAAGCAGCCAGGTGCACCTGTGGCTAAAAGCTTATTGGTGCCAGTCACAGTGGCAACCAAAGAACCTGCTGCAGGACACCGGTGGTGAAGGAAGCCGTCAAGCTGAAGGAGATGGCCTTTAAGGCCCCGATGGCTCTGGCGACTCCAGAGCCAGCAGAGAAGTACCGTCAGGCAAAAACAGCAGCTGCGGTTGCGGTTAAAGCCAGAGCAAGGGAGAAGTTTGGAAAGTTTATGGAAAATGACTTTCGGTCAGTCTTAACAAGGTTCTGGAGAATGATCTGGTGGCTCAGGAGGGATCAGAGGAGCTTCGCTCAAGCTGTGCTCAGCAAAGTTGGAGAAACTCTGACCTCAAATGAGAACATTGGTGGGAGGTGGAAGGAGCACTTTGAGGAACTTCTAAACTTGAGATATGCCTCTGTCACAGAACTCAGGGTTAGAGGCTTCTGGGTATCAGAGTCCATTGTGAGTTGGAAAACTTCACAGTGGCAAAGCACCAGGGGTGAATGAGATTTACCCAAAACTGCTTAAGACCCTGGATGTTGTGGGGCTGTCATAGTTAACAGGCCTCTGCAATGTTGCATGGACCTTGGGGACAGAGTCCTTGGAATGACAGATTGGGGTGGTGGTCTCCATCTTCAAGAAACGGGACCGGAGAGTGTGTGCCAACTATCAGGGAATCACACCTCTCAGCTTCCCTGAGGAAGTCTATGCCAGAGTGCTGGAAAGGAGGCTCTGGCCGATAGTTGAATCTCATACTGAAGAGAAACATCTTTATTCGCTATGGAACAGTGAACCAGCTTTTTATTATTTTTTTTTTTTTTTATAGAGCGCTCTTCTCATGCAGTGACACAGAGTGCTTTAACACAGGCATACAGCAAGAAAAATTGATACAAACAAAGAAGACAGTCAACTAATGACTACCATAATGAAGAACTTATTATAGAGCTATAAATATACCTACTGGCCACGGGGGAAAGGAACAAAAACTCCCAACTGAAGGTTGACGGAGAAAAAACCTCTGTGGATAACCATACCCTCTGACCTGGTAGGATGGAGAGTGGGCATCGTCGTCTGTCCTCCTGGTGTTTTACTTGTGACTGGCGATGAAGAAGATGGTCGCGCACGGCTTTCCATACCGTCTGGCTGTTCTTGTACCAGGCATCCACAGCTGGCACATCACTGGGCTCTGGATGCCAGGGAAATAGTGACGGTTGGTACCCTAAAATAACTGGGCGCTCACATTCCAGTGTGACAACTGAGTGAGAGAGTGTTGTGGGCATATTCTGCCCAGGATAAGTACCGCACCCGCTGTCGGGGATTACCCAAACAGTAGCTTTGGAGAAATCGGCCGATGTCTTGTTGGAGCCGCTCCACTTGCCCGTTTGCCTGGGGGCGATAACAAGAGGTCAGACTCACCGCAATTCCTAACTTTCTCCAGAAAGTCTTCCAGACCCGTGAGGTGAACTGAGGCCCTCGGTCGGATACGATGTTCTCGGGCAGACCGTATAGCTGGAAAACATGGTGGAAGAGAAGCTTGGCGGTTTCGAGGGCGGTGGGTAACTTGGGCAAAGGAACCAGGTGACAACCCTTAGAGAAGCGGTCAATGATGGTCAGGATTGTAGTCTTACCTTCCAAACTGGGGAGATTGACTAAGAAGTCAAAAGCTATGTGTGTCCAGGGGCGTTTTGGAATGGGCAAGGGCTGCAGGAGACCAGCAGGCTTCTGGGTTGATACCTTTGTTTGTGCACAAACAAGACAGGCCCGGACATAGTCTTGCACATCCTCCTTGAGGGATGGCCACCAGTATTGCCTCTGCAGCTGCTCGCGTCCGACTGAAGCCGGGATGTCCTGCAGCTGGATGATCGTGAGCCCTTTGGAGCAGCATCTTTTGTCTTCTTGGGGGAACATATTGCTTACCCACTGGTCCTCCGGGAGGTACAGAGTTAGGGTCTGGTTGCTGCCCTTGGTTGACATCCCATATTATGGGCCCCACCACACAGGTCCTGGACAGGATGTAGTCAGGTTCTCCAGGGTGTGGTCTTTCCTCATGGAGGCGTGAGAGAGCATCCGCTTTGGTGTTTTTCATCACGAGCCTGTAGGTTACAGTGAAGTTAAAACAAGCAAAAAAAAAAAAAAAAAAAAAAAACACCCACCTGGCCTGTTGGGAGTTTAAGCGTCGGGCACTCTGCAGGTACTCGAGGTTCTTGTGATCCGTTAATATCAGAAAGGGATGTTTTGCACCTTCCAACCAGTGACGCCATTCTTCTAATGGCGACCTCATGGCTAAAAGCTCCCGATTCCCAATGTCATAGTTTCGTTCAGCAGGAGACAATTTCTTAGAGAAGAAAGCACAAGGGTACATTTTCTCCGGTTTACCCTGGCGTTGAGAAAGCACTGCACCTACACCAGTCTCTGATGCATCGACCTCCACGAAAAACGGGAGTTCCGGATCTGGTTGGTGGGCGCTGAGGTGAAGCCTCTGGGTTCCATGGGAGTCTGTACGATTTCGTTGCTGTTAATGCGGTTAGCAGGTCAGCGATCAAACTGAAATTTCTTATGAACCGGCGGCAGAAGTTGGCAAACCCTAGGAATCGTTGAAAGGCCTTTGTAGTAGTCGGATACAGCCATTCTAACAATGCACGTACCTTTCCCGGATCAATGGCGACTCCGTCTGGGGTCAGTATGAAACCAAGGAAGGAGATTCTTCGCCGGTGGAATTTGCACTTTTCCAGCTTGACATACAATCGATTCTGTAGTAGGCGCTGCAAAACCCGTCTAACCAACCGAATGTGACTGTTAAAATCCTTGGAGAAAATCAAGATATCATCCAGGTATACAAGCACATGATTGACAAAGGCCTGAAAAACACTGGGTGCATTGGCAACCCCGATAGGCATGACCTGGTACTCATAATGCCCCATGGTTGTACTAAACGCGGTCTTCCACTCACCACCTTCTTGGATACATATCAGGTTGTATGCACTGCTTAAATCTAGTTTTGGGAACCATTTTGCACCACAAACTTGCTCTAGGGCGGCTGTGATCAATGGCATTGGATGAGGGTATCTGACAGTGATGCAATTTAGGCCCCGATAGTCTATGCACGGTCGCAACCCCCCGTCCTTTTTCTCCACAAAAAAGAAACCGGCGGAGGCAAGAGAAGTGGAGGGTCGGATGATACTGGAGGCGAGCGCCTCTGTGATGTATTGTTGAAGCGCCTGCTGCTCAGGCTGTGACAGGGGATAAACATGACTATGGGGTGGTGTGGTACCTGGTAAAAGGTCAATTGCACAGTTCCATGGGCGGTGAGGATGTAGCTTGGCGGCAAGACTGCGGCTGAAAACAGGAGCCAGATCTTGGTACTCGGGGGTTATCTGGGCAGGCCGTGCAGAGTCGTTTCCCTCAACGGAGGTGGCCCTGCAAGGTAACTTCAGGCATTTTCCCCCTCACATTGAGTTCCCCACAAAGTGAGGTCTCCAGTACTCCAATCGAAGACGGGGTTATGACATGCTAACCAGGGAAATACCAGAATCACCGGAACATTAGGAGTGGAGATCAGATGAAACTATTGTTTCATGGTGACAAGCCCCGATCATCTTAAGGGGGGCAGTCTGGGAATCTACGAACCCCTTACCTAGGGGTAGTCCATCTAACGCATTAATCTTAAGGCGCTGGGGAAATTTTTCTACAGGGATCTTGTGGTACTAGGCGAAATTAATATCTATAAAGCTGCCTGATGCCCTAGAATCTACCAAAGCCTGTACAGACAGGTTACCCGCTCCCCAAGACAAGGTGATGGGTACAGTCAGACGGTCACAGTGGAGGATCCCACTCACCTGGGCTCTGGGACGGACGGGACACTGAAGATGACGGTGTCCGGATTCCCTGCAGTACAGACACAGGGCTTCTTAGAATCTCCGCCTTCGTTCAGTGGGGGATAAGTGACCCCATCCCAACTGCATGGGCTCCGCTGCTCCGCACTCATTGCTGGTCTGCTCCGGGGTTGTGTGGCGCTGTGGTTCTTTGGTGTGCACGGCGTTGTCGACGGCCACTGCAGTGGCCATGAACTGATCCAGGGTCCATTTGTCCCTTCGGAACGCCATCTCTTTCCCTATGCGGGGATCTAAACCCCTGCGAAAACTAGCCAGGAGTGCTGACTTGCCCCAGTCACTGCACGCGGCTAAAGTGCGAAACTCGATGGCGTAGTCGGCCACCATCCGCTCCCCGTCTGATCTCGAACAGTCTTTCACTGATGCTGTCATCTGACGGGGGCAGCCCAAACACAGCTTGAAACAGGGTTTTAAAGTCATCATATGTCGACTGTGAATTACAATCCCAAGTGGCAGTGGCCCAGTCTAATGCGCGGCCAGCGAGGAGAGACATGATATTTGTAATACGGCTTAGGCTAGTGCCGTACACAGGAACCGTAGTCAGGGACAGGCATGGGTCTTCAGACTGCAAACGTCGTTTATCAGGAAATTCAGAATCGTGGTCAGTGAATACAGGCAACAGGTCAAACACGAATCAGATCACAGGAAGGGAAGTGGTTTCGGGAGAAGGACTCGGGCGGGTGGACTAGGAACAGGGAACACAGGGAATACATAGAGGATGGCGCCGCGAACGGCCGCCTCGGTGTGAAGCTCCAGTTTTACTGTTTTTATTAGTTTGCCCTGTCTTTAGTTATACTTTGACAATTAGTTTTACCAGGGAAGAACTGCTAAACATTCGGCAGTACACACCACCCAACATTTTACCGGTTTTCGACTATTCTGATGTTTTGCTGGACATTGTAGTCGGAGTTGCAGCGGTGCTGCTCAAGCGCTCCAAGACACGCAAGCGTGGAAAGCGAGCCGGCGCGCTAGTCAAGCTCCGAAAGCGCGGCTTTAGAACGGCGCTGCCTAGTATCCATCTGGCGAACCGCCGATGCTTAGCCAACAAAATGGACGGACTTTTTCCTCTCTGCTGCTCTGTGTTTCACGGAAACCTGGCTGAATGGAGCCATCCCGGACAGCATGCTACATCTGCCGGGCTTCCAGCTGTTCAGATCGGATCGCGACACGGAATCAGCGGGGAAATCACGTGGCGGTGGGACATGCTTCTACATCAACGAAAGGTGGTGTAGAGATGTGACAGCGTTGAAGAAGATGTGCTGTCCCGACCTAGAAGCGCTCTTCGTCAACTGTAAGCCTTTCTACTCGCCGCGGGAGTTTCTCGTAAGTGTTTACATTCCACCGCAAGCATGCGTGAACGCAGCGCTGCAACAGTTGGGCGACCAGATCACAGACACAGAGCAACAACACCCGGACTCTGTTATAATCATTCTCGGGGATTTTAATAAAGCAAATCTCTCCCGTGAACTGCCAAAATACAGACAGCATATTACATGTCCCACCAGAGATAGTAATACACTGGACCACTGCTACGCCACAGTAAAGGATGCATATCACTCTGTTCCACGGACAGCTTTGGGGCTCTCTGATCACTGCCTGGTTCATCTTATACCGACCTACAGGCAGAAACTGAAATCAGCTAAACCTGTAATAAGAACTGTTAAAAGATGGACTGGGGAAGCAGAGCAGGACTTACAAGCCTGCTTCGAGTGCACTGATTGGAGTGTTTTTGAGGCTGCTGCTACTGATCTGGATGAGCTAACAGACTCTGTAACATCATATATCAGTTTCTGTGAGGATATGTGCATCCCTACCAGGACTCATTTAACATACAACAATGACAAACCGTGGTTCACTGCAAAGCTCAAACAGCTTCGTCAGGCCCAAGAAGACGCCTACAAGAACGGGCACGGAGTCTCGTATAAACAGGCCAAAAACACACTGGCAAAAGAGATCAGAGTGGCTAAGAGAAACTACTCTGAAAAGCTGAAGAAACAGTTTTCAGCCAACGATCCTGCATCAGTGTGGAAAGGCCTGAAAGACATCACAAATTACAAGACACCCCCCCCCCCCCCCCCCGCACCGTGTCAACTCAACAACTGGCCGACGAGTTGAATGAGTTTTATTGAAGGTTTGATAAACCCTGTCTCACACCCCACACCCATTCAGACCCTCTCGCCACGAATGAATTAACACCTCCAGCAACCCCCACCTTCCCCCCTCCTGCACCTTTGATCTGTGAAGAGGAGGTGCGTCGGGTCTTTCTCAGACAGAAGACAAGGAAAGCACCAGGCCCAGACGGTGTCTCACCGGCCTGCCTAAAAACCTGTGCTGACCAGCTGGCCCCTATCTTCATAAAGATCTTCAACAGATCACTGGAGATGTGAGAAGTTCCTTCCTGTTTCAAATGCTCCACCATCATCCCCATCCCAAAGAAGCCCAAAATCACAGGACTTAATGACTACAGACCTGTCGCCTTAACGCCTGTGGTCATGAAGTCACTTGAAAAACTGGTGTTGGACTACCTGAAGGACATCACTGGACCCTTGCTGGACCCCTTGCAGTTTGCTTACTGAGCAAACAGGTCTGTGGATGATGCGGTCAACATGGGACTGCACTACATCCTGCAACATCTGGACAAACCAGGGACTTATGCGAGAATCCTGTTTGTGGACTTCAGCTCAGCCTTCAACACCATCATCCCACACCTCCTCCTGTCCAAATTAACCCAACTCTCTGTGCCCACCTCCATCTGTTGGTGGATCACCAACTTTCTGACAGACAGGCAGCAGATAGTGAGGCTGGGAAAATTCTCATCCAATACTTGCACAATCAGTACTGGCGCCCCCAGGGATGTGTGCTCTCCCCACTGCTCTTCTCCCTGTACACCAACGACTGCACCGCTAAAGACCCCTCTGTCAAACTCCTGAAGTTCGCAGATGACACCAAACTCAGCCTTTTTCAGGATGGCGACAAGTCTGCTTACAGACAGGAAGTTAAAGAGCTGGCTGTCTGGTGCAGTCATAACAACCTGGAGCTGAACACACTCAAAACAGTGGAGATGATTGTGGACTTTATGAGAAACACCTCAGCATTATCCCCACTCACCATCATGAACAGCACTGTGGCAACAGTGGAGTCATTCAGGCTCCTGGGCACCACTATCTCACAGGACCTGAAGTGGGAGTTCCACATAGACTCCATTGTGAAGAAGGCCCAGCAGAGGTTGTACTTCCTTCGCCAGCTGAGGAAGTTCAACCTGCCACAGGAGCTACTGATGCAATTCTACTCCGCAGTCATTGAGTCCGTCCTCTGCACCTCTATAACTGTCTGGTTTGGCTCAGCTACGAAGTCAGACATCAGAAGACTGCAGCGGATAGTTCGGACTGCTGGAAGAATCATCGGCACATCCCCCCCAGCTCTCCAAGAACTGCACTCGTCCAGAGTCAGTAAAAGGGCTAGCAAAATCATTCTAGACCCCTCACATCCAGGCCACTTCCTCTTTGAACCTTTGCCATCTGGCCAGCGCTACAGAGCAGTGAGCACCAGGACAGCCAGGCACAAGAAAAGTTTCTTTCCTCAGGCCATCTACCTCATGAAAAGCTAAATCCCCCCCCTAGAGAGTACACCAGTGCAATACATAATGCTATTTATAACTTTTTATCACATCATATCTCTTAATCATTTTCACATGATTTCTGATTAAATTCATGACCAGGTATGTTGACCTTCTTTAAATGTAGGCTAATATCTTTATATTTTAAGATTTAACAATTGACACAATTTACACAATACAAAGTGTCAGGAGTATCAACGGCATTTAAATGACATAAACATAAAGTCACAATGCCTAATATTTGCGCTACTTCTGAGCGCAAATTATAATAAAAATACATTAATCTTCAGCATGACGTGGGCCACAATTAATGCCGACGGTGTTGAGTACCCCGGCTGTAAGTTATCTCTTTTATCTCCACAATCAGTTCCACTGGTTGCTTCTCATCTCCATTCAAAACTTTCCTCGTCTTACTGCTATTAAAGAAACCCTCTTTGAGTCCAGACAAAGTTTAGAGCTACAGGTCAGTTTTTCTTGTCCCTTTTCCATTAAAAACTCTGGAATGGGCAACCTGTGACCAGATGTCTGCATTCCTCACCCAGAATAATCTCCTTGATGATTATCAGTTTGGATTCAAAGTCATACATTCCACTTCAACTGTCCTCCTTGCAGTATCAGCTGCTACCCAGTAGGCAAGAGTGGTTGCTCTCTCCTTGGTCTTCATTGACTTTCTACAGGTTATTATGACACTCTCATCCACTGGATTCTATTTTCTTCTCTTGGACAGCTAGGCATCAAAGGTCCTACCCATGAGACAAATCTTAGAAAGTCATCTGGCTTGGCTCCTCGTCATCACCTCAGCCTCTCTCAGCTGGTGTTCCACTGGGCTCAGTGTTGGGCCCTGCACTTCTCGATTTTCATCTCCATGCTGGTTTCTCTTTCTGTTCAGAACTCTATAGCAAGCGAGACAATTTGCTCATTTCACCTAATTCATGGACTAAGAGCCTGGGAGTAGTGATTGACTGAAGTCTGTCCTTTTCTCAACATATTAAAGTCATAACTTGGTCCTGCAGATACATCCTGTGTAACATCTGCAGAATCTACCCTTATCTCACAACAAACTCCGCACAACTCTTGGTCCAGGCCATGGTAATATCCTACCTGGAGTATTGAAATTCTTTCCTGTTTCCTGTTTGGTCTTCCAGCCTCTGCTATCAAACTTCTTCAGTTGATAAAGAATGCTGCTGCCTACATTGGGTTTGACCTACAAAAGCATTCCCATGTATCTTCCCTCCTCACCCCTCTGTACTGGCTTCCTGTAGTTGCTGACATCAAATTCAAGACACATACTGGCCCACAAAGCAATTCATGGATCTGCTCCCTGATATCTACAAAAACTAATTACGCGGTACACCCCAATCAAACTGCTACGTTCCTCTAACTGTGCCCTTTTTGGTGATCTCACGCAGTAGAGGTCCAAAATCAAAAGAAAAAAGATTTTTGGTTCTGGCTTCTGATGGGGTGGGATGACACCCCTCTCTCACTCAGAACTCCTAAAACCCCCTTAACATTCAATAAGGGTCAAAAAACAGATTGCTTTTATATTCACTTCTCCCCTGATCTCTTTTATGCATTATAAATGTGTACTATGCTATCTGGTTAATAATTTTAAAATTTTATGGAGCTTCTCATGTAATATACAGTGGTTTTTACACTGGTATGTGAAAAATGGACTGTACGTAAAAATCACGTCTGCATCCAGATCTCTCCTTCTGCTTATGTATGAGATGTACGTCGCTTTGGAGAAAAACGTCTGCTAAATGAATACGTTCCAACAAATGCTTCCAGAGAAGAGAAATTACAAAGTGAGAAAAGGGATTTAATTGTAGGAACCCAGAAATACAGTAGATTTATTAAAAAAGTACAATCTATTTTATATACATATATACAGGTAAAATACAGTATACAAATGTACAGTATATTCCACAATTAGGATAACAACAATTATACTGCAGTACTTGCTACATAACTGAAAGGCATGTTGGAAACAACATGTAAAAACAGATCAAAGATATGGTGAATGAAATTAATGACCTGGCTCTTGCAATTGTTATTGGTATTTCCCTATCTTCAAGCAAACAGATGGGAGATTAATTGAAGACTTTATGAAAAAGGATTAAAAACAAATAATTTCAAGTAATACAGACATGGCAAACAGTTTTAGTTAAATTGTAGATAATGATATAACTGCCAATTATATAAATCTAATACATAGTCTTCAAAATTGGATACATACTGTCAAATAATGCAAATGTTTACACCTGAAATTCTTTATTCAGTACAAAGAATCAAAGTAGGACTCTAGTTAGACTGCTGACAGTGCAATAATCTTTGATTAATATCTCTCATTAATCAAGTTTTACTTGACTAATTGAATCTGGAGATGTCTTGTAATCGATCAGACAAACAAGCTTTAGCTCACAAGATTTTCTATTTTTAGTTTTTATTACAAAATGTTACATTTGTCATTCAGAAAGGTACTCCAGTAGTATTACCATTTTTAATGATCAAACCTCTTTAATAGACATATAAGGCAGATGGCCTAAGTACACAAACACACACACACACACACACACACACACACACACACACATACATTTTCTGTACCACTTGTCCCATACGGGGTTGTAGGGAACCAGAACCTAACCCAGCAACTCAGGGCGTGAGAGGACACACCCAGGACAGGACGCCAGTCCATCGCAAGGCACCCCAAGCAGGACTCAAACCCCAGACCCACAGGAAAGCAGGACCCGGTCCAACCCACTGCACCACCGCACTCCCATGACCTAAGTAATTAAATAAAAATTTGCTTTATTATACAACTGGCTTTCAAGGTATACTGAGAAGGTACACATTTTTCTATAATTAAATTATAATTATTACTGGTATTGGATGTACGATTTTTTAAAAAAAGCAACTCCTCAAAGGCGGAATTTCTCAACTGTTAAAAGAAATACATTACCATTACCTTAAAAAGTCATTAAATAATATAGGTAAACTGATCATTTGCTCTGAAACAGAAATTATTAATTTCTTTTTCCTTTATAGCATTATTTGATGCATTGGCCCTATTGCTATCCATAATGAATAAAAAAACATAACCTTTATATTAAAAAGTATTTTTATGGGATATTTCTGTTTTCCATTTTTTTGTAGCCTGTTATGAAAAGGACCATTTGTTCAAACAAACATGGGTCTGTTATACTGGACTGTATGTACTTTTTAAAAATGTTTTTTTAAATTTGCATTATAATTTTCATTAAAGTTTCTAGAACACAACATATTTTTAAACTTCATCTTGATCATGGGAATGAAAAAACATCATATTACTATGGATATTCATTTTATGCAATGAGCACTTTTTTTATGCAAGGGATGTGAATCAATGGACATGCTTAGGACTGGCTGGTGGATGGTGCGTCTCCTAGGCGGATGCTCCCCAGGAACGTGGTGTGGTTGGTCATACTGATCAAGGTGTCTTCGTACACCATCCTGATAGAGATGCGCTGGTGAGCTCGCAGCAGACACACCCCCGCCGTGTAGCAGGTATTGAACTTGCGCTGGCCAGTCTCGATGCTGCACGTGCATCGTAGGAAGGGCATCTTGTCCACCATCACTTCATAGCTGGCAATGTCGGTGAAGTTGAGGTAGTAAACCTGCAAGTTATTGCAGAACAACATAGAGGACAACAGAAAAAAAATGCATTTCACTGGCATGATGAAATTTAGAACAGCCTAAGTTCAAACTGAATTTCTTAAAAATTTAATTCCCCTAAAAAAATTGAATAAATTAACAGCAACAATTTCAATAATAATAATGATAATAATAGTAATAATAATAATAATAATAATAATAATAATGTCTACTTAGTAGTATAAAATTAATCCCCAAAATCAAATAAAGAATTACTACAGTAGTATTACAAGACCCCTGAGTATGAGTTCATACCTTCCCTGTGATACTAGGTGAATGGGGGAGTAGTTGAGATATATCATACAAAATACCACAGATCCTTAAATACTTTTTTATGTGATTTTATAAGCTTTAAGAGGTGTAAAAAATGTATGCTGTAACCAAAATATGGTCTTTCATCCTGAGAAATATTACATTAAATATCATTTGAGATAGGAATAACCAAGCACAGTTTGTCAAACTCTATTTGTAAACGGTGATAGCTCCAATTGTCCTATTTATATAAAATACTGACTTATGGGGTAAATTTTAGTTTTTTTGTTAAATACTATTAAGTAGACCAGCATTGCAGAAGATGCTTGCAAGTCATGCAATTCTATATTCAGTATAAAATTACATAGAACCACTATCACCATTCTCACTGAACTCATTCCATAATAAAACCAAACTGTAACTTTTTTTGGCTGAAAACACATTTGAGGGGTGTTTCCACTGTGACCAAATTCAACTCATGGTGCAGTGAGAGAGGGGCAGGTAACACGCGAGTCATGCACGGCGGAAAAGAAGAGTTAGGCCCAAGACCGTACTCACTTCTACCTGGCTATAGATGAAGTACGTGCCATCGACCAGAACCTCCAGCTCTCCAGATCGAGAGTGCATCTTGAACACCTTGTGGTGCATGGTTATCATTTTCCAGTTTTTGAGTACGCCTTCTGAAAGATCTCAGCGTAAGAAAGGAGCCGTCACTCAAAATCCGTCAGAGATATGTAACAAAGCTTGGTATTTGGCAGTAGGACATTACATTTTGGTGCATTTTAATCAATAATTGTAGTATTGGAGATGATTTTAAAACTTGTTGTACAATCTGGATTATTATAGTTTTTCCCTTTTTTCGATGTATGAATGAAAAATTTACCTTTTTAAAACCCTGCCCTGTGTTCTTTACATGCAATTGCATTGGAAAAATTATAACAAAATACACTTCTATGCTATAGGACATTAAAAAATGTCAAATGGTTAATTTATGCAAAATTTAAGGCAGAATTTCAGATCGATATTGGTATGTCCATATAAAAATGTCCAGCCCAGAGGACATTATTTCACCAAAAAAAGCCTACGCTTATCTGTATTCTTTAAACTGCTAAATTTGTATTAATCCAAACAAAGTGAGAAAGAAAAAAATTCTAGCAAAAGTTAAAAAAAAGATTGTGCTTTGAACATTCAGAACAATTTTGTTTATCTTTTGTCTTTCACCCTGTCTGCAGCAAAGAGTCAAACACCATTAGTCGAGACAGCATCTAAGGAACAGTAGAATCCCTGTTTGTTCTAATTTCCATCCTGATGGATGTTTTGTGTATCAAGCAAATGTAATATGTACTGCTTAGTTGCACCTGCTGATATTGTTGACAATTTGATCTGCTCGAAATGCATCACAAGTAATGCCTTGGTATGGAAAATCTGTGATTTAGAAGGGCACATTAAGAATTTGTTATTGGAGAGACAGAGAGCTGGCTGGACTCAATATGTCCCGATGCCTCCGTGGTGTCAAACTCAGTGTTGATGCTTACAGGCCATAGTACAGTTAATGAGAAGATGGGTATCTTGGCCTGCTCTCATGGTGACTGGGTTATCATTAGGAGTAAGTTGAGTAAAGCTAACCCTAAGACATGGGTTCCTGGTTCTCCCGTCCAAACCCAAAATAGATATTTGGCTCTCAGCAGTTTGCCTACTGAGATTGGAAATAATAATGTGCTTATTTTGGGAGATTCAGCTGTTTAAAATGTTAAGGTTTGGGCGCTTTGAAATCGAAGTGTAAAAGTGAAATGTTTCCCACACCTTGACCTTGAGGCTCGTGTAAGCTCTCTGGCTGATAATATCAGTATCAATTCTAATGGGTGGCATGATGGCACAGTGAGTAGCGCTGCTGTCTCACAGCACCCGGCTGGTGTGAGAGGACGTGGATTCTATCCCTGCTCAGTCTGTGTGGAGTTTGCATGTTCTCTCTATGTCTGCGTGGGTTTCTTTCCACAATCCAGAGACATGCTGTTCAGGTTCACCCATAGTGTGTGAGTGACACAGAGCGTGTGTTCCACTGATGCATGGATGAGTGACCCATTGTTAGTAGTGTATCTAGCAGTGTAAGTCACCTTGGTGAATAAGATGTGTGGGTTAATAACACTACATAGACTTTGTTGGAAATTGCTTTGGATAAAAGAATCTGCTAAATAAATAAATGTAATTGTGCATATTGGTAGTAATGATATTTGTCACCAGCAGCCTGAGGTGTTAAAGAGTCCCTTTATTTCTATGTGTAACAAAGCCAGAAGGAATTTAATAGTGTCTGGTCCTTTACCTACACAGCCCATGGGGGACATAGTCTAAAGTAGTAACAGGTGGTTAGAAATGTGGTACCGCTCTAATCACACATCATTAGTTAACAACACTACATAGAGTTCATTGGAAGTCGCTTTGGAGAAAAGCATTTGCTAAATAAATAACTGGGATGATTTCTGGGAAAGGTCTGGGTTTTTCAGGTGGGATTGTATACCAGATAGTGCCCCAATTCATGGGGTTCTTTTGTACTGTCCCAGAACTTGGCCTGCAAGTTCCAGGATTGACTCAGCCATGGGTCATCTCCTTTAGCTTCTTTGAGTATAGATGGGTCTGTTACTTGTTATGGTACTAGTAGTCAGCTTCTATGTGAAAGGGTTTCTTGTGCCTTGTCCAGTATGGGCCTTTGTACAATAAATGAAAGAGGTAATTGCAGCCAAAAAATACAAACTGTTATGAGACCATGGCGTGTAATTAGACTTAGCCATAGGAGTGCTCACACGTGTTGTTAATGATATTCTCAACTCCGCTGATGCTGGTCATGTCTCTGTTGTTAGGTTACTGCCTTTGAGTGCTGCGTTTGATACCGTTGACCATAGCATCATATTCAGTAGACTTGAAAACTTGATTGGGCTAAAGGGCACTGCTCTGAAGTGGTTCCATTTCTATTTAGCTAACCATAAACAATTTGTATTGAAATCTGATGACTGTGTCCTTTCATTCTCATCTACGGTTCAGTATGGTATGCCTCAGGGCTTTGTATTGGGTCAATTATTGTTCTCACTCTGTATGTTACCATGGGGTAATATTATTACAAACATAATGTAAATTTCTACTGATAGTGTACTGATATCACACAGCTATATGTTTTGTTTAAGACTGATGACTCATCACGTTGTGTCTTTAGCAAACTGTTTTACTAATATAAAATTATGGACAAGTAATAATTTTTCATCCCGGAATGCCAGTAAAACAGAGGTGCTGGTGGTTGGTGGTGATTTTTAAACACGACACAGTCACACCAATCTTTGCCACCAATGGTATAAGCTTAAAGCTACAAAATGCATTAAGGACTTGTTTTGCTGGATAGAAACCTGTCATTTGTGTCTCATGTTGCAAGATTGACTAGGTCGTGCTTACTTCACTTGAGAAATATAACTATCTTAAGGCAATTCCTATGTAGTCAAGATGCTGAGAAATTGGTTCATGCTTTTATTTCAGGTAGGCTGATTTGTTGTAATGCTGTATTATTGAGCTGACCTCTACCAGACTGTATTCAGGCTACAGTTGGTACAAAATGCTTCTGCAAGAACTGTTACTAGAACTACGAAGTACGACCATATAATACCAATATTAAATCACTGAACTGGCTCCCGGTTATGTTTAGAGTTAATTATAAAATCTTACTTCTGACCAATAAAGCAGTAAGTGGCATTGCTCTGGCTTACGTTTGTGACATTATTGATTCTTATATTGCAAGATGGTGTCTTCATTCATTGGATGCGGGTTACCTTAAAGTACCTGTGATCAATAAGATCTCAGTAGCAGGACCTGCCTAAAATTTGGAATAGTCATGTCATGTCATCATCTGAACCGCTTGTCCCACACGGGGTCACGGGGAACCAAAGCCTAACCCGGCAACTCAGAGCGCAAGGCTGGAGGGGGAGGGGACACACCCAGGACAGGACGCCAGTCTGAATTTGGAATAGTCTGCTTGTTATTGTCAGGAATGCCTCATCTGTCTCAACCTTTAAATCCTGGATTAAGACTTACATGTTCGCTGTGACATATCAATAACCAGTGTAGTTCTTGTTGGCTGTACTTGTCCTTCTGTATTAACCTCTCTGATCTCATGAAGTCATCAATTACTAACAATTTCTTTCTTGTCGAGCATTGTTTCGCTGTAAGGCAAGACCTGAGGAGGCCGGCCAGTCATACTACTCACACCGTGAAGCCGGTGCCATGATGGAGAAGACATGCCAATGTGAACTGGTACAACAAGTTAACAGTCATCTACAATGTTATTATTACTTATTAATTGACTCTTAATTGAGTCTTTTTTAATGGGAGGGCACAGTGGGTTTGGCCAGGGCTCACTATGTGGCGGGTCTGGCGTTTGAGTCCTGCTTGGGGTGCTCTGTGGTGGACTGGTGTCTCATCCAGGGTGTGTTCCCTCCTCCTTCAGCCTTGCACCCTGTGTTGCTAGGTTAGGTTCAGGTTCCTTTGGACAAGCAGTTGTAGACACTGTGTGTCTGTGTGCCACTGCCACTGGCATTTTGACCCCCAGAGTTTTTTTTCCATTGACCTTCAGTTGGGAGTTTTTTGTTCCTTTCTTCCCTGGCTAGTAGGCATGCTTCCAGCTTTAATAACTGCATGAATAATGTAGTAATTTGGTATAGCCAACTATATTTGTTTATCTGTCTTATCTCTTTGTTCAGCGCTCTGCGCCACTGTGTTAGAAAAGTACATTACAAAAATAACTTGAATTAAATCAAATCTCATTCAGGTGGTTCAATGCCCAATCTTCGCCAACAGAATGTTCTGAAAGTTTATAAATTTTGGGTAATTCACATTGTCTTCTTTTAAATTTGTGCTTCTTCGGTTTGCGAATGAGCTCTGGTATGCTCTTGGCTTCCTCAGTTTTGGACAAGAGAAAACACCGCAGAAATTAACAATTGCTCAGATAATACAACTGGGACATTGATTGTTTTTCCCTAGGGAGATCCGGACTACGATTGTTCTTTTGAAGGAGGCCTTTTTTCTTTGCTTCACAATGCAAAACTATGAGAGGATTTTAGGTAGAAACTAGCACCAATGATCTATAGGGTAAAGGGTACAACTACATTTTTTTTTCAGAACTGTGACTATGACTGCTCTTCACATGGACTCCTCATTAATATTATTGTACGTATAGTGGAGCTTTATTTATTTAGTTATTCAAAAGCTAGTTAATTCACAGTACTAACACTAAACAGCTTGGAATAGGGTAGGAATATATCATGAACAGTATCTTGTGTTGCTCAAATATTTATGGCATACTATGTATAGTGGATCTTGATTGGGAATAAAAATTGATTTGATACTGAAAAAGTCTGTTAACTGAACGTGAAACAAAGTGGGCCAGGAGCCCGTTGTCAGTTCTATGACTGTATTCTAATTCAGTATTGTAGCTACTAGTGTAATGCATGTTGGAAATAGCACTGGTATCGGGCTACAGTGACTACACTTCAGAAACTGTAACTGTGCCTGTAACTGTCTGTGATGAAATCCATTCCTGTTTACTCTGACTTCTGTGTTGCTTTCGAGAAAACCATCAGCAAAACAAATAAATTTAAATGTCAGCAACATGACACCTCTGTGTTGTGGATGGGAACATAGGAGCACCGTCTGTCTCTGTCTCTCCCTTAGTAGCTCAAGGAGACCAGGCTGGTGAACAGTTTAGTGCACATGCTTGCATGTTTTGGGTCCTCTGACCAGGTCTTTATGATCTGTTGTAATTTAAGCTGGTATACAAGCTCTATTTATTTAATTAAAAAAACAAAATACTTCTCAGAAAAGTTCAACAGCAAAAAGTTTTTTACTTTAAAGTTTGTAAGTCTGGGGCCCACTGCATATCCCAAAGATACTATAAATAAGAAATCTCTGGTGGTGTGGTATACAATATATGTAACTTATTTTGTAGCATGCATCTTTAAACAAATGGGATGCTGATTTTGGAAAACAAAGTGATTTCTGTTAACTACAGAAGCTTGTTCGGCTAAATAAAGGCTTGTTCATTAAAAATTAAACAGCATTAACAGGCAAACAAATAAAAATATATTTACTCTTTGCAGATGCTTTTCTCCAGAGCAAGTTCCAATGAACGCTACACAGTAGAATCAGCCCATACCTAATTCATGCAAGGTAACTTACAAGGCATCACTCATCCATGTACCAGTGAAACACACTTTCTTTCTGTCACTCACACCCACACTATGGGTGACTTTTTTTTTTTAGAGTCACCAGTCCACTTGAACAGCATGTCTTTGGATTGCTAGAAAAATGCAGAGGACCCAGAAAAAACCCACAGAGACACAGCAGAACATGGAAACACCACACAGACTGTGCAGGGATCACACCCACATCCTCTCACACCATCCAGGGACTGTGGAACAACAATGCTACTCACTGTGCCACCGTCCCAGTACAATGCACCCATGGAGAAAAAAAAAGAAAAAAAACTGCACACTTCCCATTTACTAGTCAAAAACAATGGACTATAAACTGTAAACTTTAAACATTCTTATATAATATAATTTGCATTCTCTTCCCACACAATCTATCCTTCCATTATCAGTAACCACTTGTGTGTGAAGTAGGGTCACAGAAGTCCAGAGCCTATCCCAGAAGCAGTAGGAGTGAGGTAGGGTACACCCTAGATGGGAAGCCAGTCCATCTGCACAAATAAAGGCAGTACAAACCGAAAAACCCATCTTATTCTTGAAGTCAGTGCTTACCTTCCTTCACTTGAATTGTTGTTTCTTGACCCTGCAAATGTACCACAGCAGGCTGAAAAACACAAATGGAGAACTGATGTCTACTCTAACCTGTGGAAAAATTATATCCATTTGACAATTTTGTGTTATGTAACAAGTAACTTACCTGGATGTCTCTGGCTCTGACTTTTTCAGCGCCACCTAAAAAAAAACATGCTTTGATTACTTAGTGGTTTAGCTAACATTTTATTCATGCAGCTGAGCTAACATTTTATCCATGCAGCTGAGAATTTTACCCCTATTTGCAAATAGAAAAATGGTTTCAAAATTTTGTACTCAGGCATACAACATCAGCACCCATCCTGGACCTGCAACAGCTTTACCTGTACCTGTTGGTCCTTGAGGGCCAGGGGGGCCCTGTGGCCCTGGAGGCCCTTCAGGTCCAGGGGGTCCTGGAGGTCCTGCAGGTGCCATCATGTTGCTGCCTGGTATTCCAGGTATCCCAGGAATACCAGGGGGACCAGGTGGTCCTGGGGGGCCAGGAGGTCCTGGAGGACCAGGTGCCCCAGGGGAACCTTTCTTGCCTGTTAACGTATTTTAAAATACATCATCAAAATAAAAAAAAAAAATGTCAAATTAAAAATCTATGTAAAAGACCAGAAAACTAATGCTGACACTTATAATGTACATAAGAAGGTCTGTTTACCTTTTTTCTTGTCTTTACGTTTTCCATTTGATTCTAAAAAAAGAAACAAAACAATGTAAATGTTTGTCACAGAGCTTTGTTAAAAACTCAGCTGGTGAAAACTAACTGTATATTGTGTTCACATCAGGGAGTTAACAGTAGCACTGAGCCAGAATTTTTAGAATAAATTGTACATAGTCATTCAGTACATATTTTGCTTTCTGAGGCTGCTGAGAAGGCTAGACAGTGGTTACAGATCAAAAGTGTGCAGGGTGGATTGTAGATCATAATGTTTCAGTAAGGTAGGTTGGAGTTGGCTTACAGTGGGGGGGTGCCCACTTGATAACCTCAATAAAATTTCAATGTTGGAACCCAGTGACTTAATGTGGTGGTTGGGGAGAAGATTAAGATGCTTGGTCCTGAGTCGTGAAAATGTATGATGGCTTCATGTGGAAGCTGGTGAGGTCAGTTGATCTGGGCCTGGTGTACAGCTGTTGCTGTAGGTGCATGGAAAGAAGAATCTTATCCTATATATGCTGAATGTGACCTTTCAAGGGACAATTATCACAACCTTTAGTAAACTTTTGCCTTTCAAGCAATTTCAACACATTATTTTTCAAGGAACCGTAGAAGGGGATTTTCTATTTATCTTCTGACCAACTCTGACATTTATATTTGAATTTTTCAATTTTTTTACAGCTATGACAAAAAATACATTGAAAAAGTACATATTCTTTATTAATTATTGTAATATTCCCTACAACAAATTTATTTCATGAAAGTTAAGTTTTGGATCTGAGATTTTATATCCTTATCTATGAGCAGATATTTTACAGGTGTGTCTACTGCAACAATGTTTTTACATTTTATTAATTTTTTTGACCACCGAGAGAGTAATGCCTTACAGCTGTAGATTGACTGATACTGTGATATTAATCCCACAGGCAACAGCCAGAGTAATTCTTATAAATATATGAGAAATACTGCATTCTCTTGAATACATAGACACATTGGCTGAAGCCACTTGTCCCAGCAAGGTCATGGCAAACTGGAGCCTAACCTGGCAACACAGGGCACAAGGCCAGAGGGGGAAGGGACACACCCAGGACAGGGCACCCGTCCGCCACAAGGCACCCCAAGCGGGACTCAAATCCTAAACCCGCCAGAGAGCAGGACCCAGCTAAACCTGCGCTGCCACCGCATCCCCGTTGCTTGAGTAGAAGAAATAAAATATAAAAGTAACATACATTTAAAAGGGCATATTTTACTATGGGGGGTGCGGTGGTGCAGTGGGTTGGACCACAGTCCTGCTCTCTGGTGGGTCTGGGGTTCGAGTCCCGCTTGGGGTGCCTTGCGACGGACTGGCGTCCCGTCCTGGGTGTGGCCCCTCCCCCTCCGGCCTTACGCCCTGTGTTACCGGGTAGGCTCTGGTTCCCTGCAACCCCATATGGGACAAGCGGTTCTGAAAATGTGTGTGTGTGTGTGTGTGTGTGTGTGTGTGTGTGTGTGTGTGTATATTTTACTATGTTAAGCTGCTGATAATTATTTACCCATTTATACAGCTGGGTAATCTTTACCATGCCAGTTCAGGGTAAATAACCATATGTTGTCTGTCAAAGCAATAGGAATTCTTTGCCTAGTTTATACCTGTTTTTCAAATATATCTTCAAATGTAACTTTTGGAAGCTAGTATGAACAGCTTTCTTTCTCTTGCTTCTGCCAGCGTTCAGCTCATTGTACTGAAATGTACATTTTCCATACTGACACAAACTGACATTAATACTGTATCTAAGAACACTGAATATAATGATATTAATTTCAGCACTGATATGAATACTCTACTGAGTGAAGAGTATGGGTGTAACAGTCTCTTGTCACATATCACATGCGGCATGATACTGCTCCGCTGGATGTTTTCTCACAGTTCCACCGGAAGAACGATCATGACAGTGAATTTCAGCTTCTCACTTCCTCTTACACACAATGTCAGTAGATCTTCTCTAGATAAGGGCACATGAGTCCTTCATCCCCAAACCGCCAACTGTGCAGCAGAACGTAGGCAGTTGTGGGCAAAAAGCCTGCAACCAGCCAGTGCCCCAGAATGTCACTGTGTTACGTCACTTGACCACTTGATCAAGAGGTAGTTGGATAAAAGGGAATAAGATAAAGCATAGCCTTTATGTCTTCTCCTGCAGAAGACAAGAGGGAGTTTTGACCATACATGGTAATGAGTAACAAGAAGCAGTTTTTTTTTTTGCATGGCAGTCAATGAAAGACTTTCCCTTTTACTGAATTACTGACACTGAATTACATGAGAGCAAGTTATTTTCATTAAATATGAGCTCGGCTTTGTCAAATACGAACTCTCAGCAGCACACCAGTATAACTATTGCACTAATACATTTGTATATTATTATCATTACTCTGCAAATAAGGCCTACAGGGGAGAGAGGAGCTTGAGGCAGGATGCTGGAACCCCCGAAAAAGCACATGGCTGCTATAAATTCTGCTCTTTGTACACTTTTTACATTGTTCAGCACCCAGTCTAGCATTGTTCTAGGTTTTTTAAAAAATTTTTGTAATGGGAGGGTGCGATGTGTGACCAGGTGTGTGGTGTGGTCCTGTTCTCTGGCAGGTCTGGGTTTCGAATCCTGCTTGGAATGCCTTGCGAGAGGCTGGCGGTCCGCCCTGAATGTGTCCCCTTCCTCTCCAGCCTTGTGCCTGCATTGCCGGGCTAGTCTCCAGCTCGCTGAGAACCCAGTTGGGACAAGCGGTTTTGGACAGTGTATGTGTAATAAGCTTTGTTTTTACCCCATCTTTGCTTCAAAGGGTAATGTCTCAGATGCATACTTTTGCTGTGGTTTCCTTGAACCATCCCATGACAACTCCACACACGGTAGTGCTGTTCAGAGTTTTAGCATTCAGCACTCAAAGAGTATTCGACGTCTAAAATATTCATAATCCATGCTAATAGAGTTCCCAAAAAATTTACCTGAACAACACACACAACTGGTTTGCTTGGGTTAATATTGGAGGTTCATTACATTTATTTATTTAGCTTATGCTTTTCTCCAAAGCAGCTTACAGTATTAAAGGTTACAACTATTCACCCCTTTATACAGCTAGGTATTTTTTTTTTAACTGGAGCAATTTAAGGTAAGTACCCTGCTCAAGGGTACTATAGCTGGAGACCTTTGGATTCAGCAGCAGTAGCACTAACCACTATGCTACCAGCTGTCCTAGTATCCATTAAATTAATTAAAACCCAGTGATCAAACAAATGTGTTATTTGCTGTTGGAACAGTGGAATTGAACACCTTGTTCAGGTACAACTGTGGCACTGTCACTGCCTTGACTTTATTGACCTGAAGTGTTCATTGAAATCCTGGGGGTCCTCTTAAAAACACTCCCTGGGGACATGTGGTCTTATTTTATGCTACAGTACTGGAGGCTTTTCTTAATGAAAGAAAATCTGGTGTACGTTATGACCACAAACATCTTGAATGTCAACTGCTTGTGATCTAGCGAAGAGATGAATAAAGAGGGGAAAAAAAAAAAAAAAAAAAAAAAAAAAAAAAAACTTTGAATGTGTATGTCAAACAGGCTTTTGTGCAGGGAACTGGGAGCAATTACCATTTGGAGCCAGAGGATTTTTTTTTTTTTTTTTTTACACTCATTTATGAGAGAAGGCCATAAAAAGGTGACTTTAGCACTTAAACACCATCAGCACATGGTAGAGAATTCTATTCCTTCTATTCCTCTGAGAAGCAGGGCACTGGTCTATATGCTTTGTGTACCACATAGTTCGAAATATAAGCAAATGCACTTGTTGTGAAGACATGCGGTAAAGTGCAACACACGTTGAAACAGTACTGGACAGCTCTATAGAAACACAGGACTCATTTGTTACATACATATATGTAGTGAGAACAGTTTTCACAGAAGGATGCCTCTGAAATTCACATTCGGCAGGAAAACAGCAGCAAAAATGTACCTTCAAAATTACTGCATGTAATTAGTGCACAATAAAGGGGGGGGGGGGAACTTATTTTGACCAGTTGCTTCTGTATATTATCACGCAGTAAGAATGTAAATGATTATGCAATACACCGGCTGCTCATCTTACAAAGAGATTGGATGTCTGTTAGAAACTCAATTGCTCATAAACCCAATCACTTTTAGCACCTAGTCACAAATAAATAAGAGCTTAAGAATCCAGACATCACTTGATTTATTTGCTTTTTATGGTATCTAAAACTAAGAATGCTGCTTTAAGAAAACCTCTTCAAGTCTTATTTAATTCATTACATTTATTTAAAATTGAAAAAGTTATAGGTCATCTTTCACAATACAGTGCCTCCTGCTGTCCAATTCATCCCAGTAGCACACCTGGTGACCTTTAGTGTCTGAATGTGTTCTACTTTATTATCAGCACAATTGATAAAAACTGAATTATACAGAAATACATTGACTTTCTTTTACTGGTAACCCTTGGTAAGACTTTCCATTTCAATATTTTTATTAAGGTTAAACTACATTAAAACTAAACCTAATTTTGCAAGGACTGAAAACAAAAATACATTGTGGAACCAAACTGAATGAACCCAGTCCCACAGGGCTGTGCTGTTTAGGTGCCCTTCACTCCCATCTATTGGCTGCCTGCAGAAAAACTGGTTGCTTTCACTTCGTGAAAGAAATGTTTGAAAAATCAGATACATAAACAAAAGTGCTGTAAAAATTAAATAAGTAAATTAGAAAATGCTTGCATATGCAATATTCATAACTAGAAGAAGAGCCAACATTTTTGGACATGCTTTAGACTTAGACAAAAGCAAACTGCATGAGATCACTCCCCAGTTTGCAGCAGGTGCAATCACTGCAAAGGGCTATTTGATCATCATGTAATGTTGCAAATGAATATGATACCATTTCATTTGACAGATATTGATACAAAGTTTGTTACATACTAATAATTTCTCTTAAAAGATCAGAATCATTGCAAAAATAATAATTATTAAAGTTGCAGTAATTTCAGTTTTGCATGTGAGATTTATTCAGCCATCATAAAAGCTTCTGCCCAGCGTGTGCGGATTGGCAGAAATACTGTACCTCCTCTCCACTGACCCTCAACACTGGCACTCCACAGGGAAGCGTCCTGAGCCTGATGCCGTGCTCCTTATTCACACATGACTGTGTGGTCAGCCACAGCTCGAACACCATCATAAAGTTTGCTGACGATACCACCATTCTGGGTCTGATCAACAACGATAAGACAGCCTACAGAGAGGAGGTGAGGCTCCTGGCAGAGTGATGCCAGGACAACAACCTGTCTCTCAATGTCAGTAAAACTAGGGAGCTGGTGATTGACTTCAGAAAACAGGATACGGTTCATGTACCCATCTACGTAGGAGGTGACATTGTAGAGAGGGTCAACAGCTTCAGATTCCTAGGGATCACCCTCACTGGTAAACTTACATGGACTGAGCACACAGCATCAACAATCAAAAAGCCCCATCAATGTCTCCACTTCCTCAGGCATCTGAGGAAAGCCCGGATGTCCACTACAGTCCTCACAACTTTCTACAGGTATGCTGTGGAATCCCTCCTCACAGGGTGTATTACATCCTGGGGTGGCAGCTGCTCCAAACAGGAAAAGAAAGCCCTACAGAAGGTGGTTAAAGCAGCTCAGGAAATCGGCACACAGTTACCGGCAGTCCAGGACACCTACATCACACCCTGCCTCAAAGACGATGCGCATCATGAAAGATCATAGTCACCCTAGGCGGGCACTCTTCTCTTCTCTGCCATCTGCAAAGCGGCTCAGGTCTATTCGAACCCGCACTGCTAGGTACAGGAAAAGCTTTTAGCCCACTGCTGTAAGAGTATACAGCACTCACCAGTGTGCCACCTTTCGTAACTAGAGTTGGACTGCTCCTTCTAAGCACATTGGCACATTACAGTCACTTTAAGCATTCTCATGTTTTGAGTTCTCTGGCTGTCTACTGTTATTTGTTATTAGCATTCCTCATCGTTATCGTTTTGTGCAGTATTATCCAATTTTTTTGTTCATAGTCTGTGAAGCATTCAAGAAGAATTTCATGATACTTGTACCTATGACAGTAAACTTGAAAAGCTTGAAGACCAAGTGCTTAGAAATAACTGTAGACCAGAAGAATGTGACTTGATGCATCATGTAGCTATACTGTTATATTGTGAGTGTAAACTTCCCATGCATCACACTTAGACTCAGCCCCTTTTCCTTACAAAAACCCATTACACACACACACAGAATGTCACAACACTCAGGTTAAATATAAACCTAAAGAACATTTAATATAATAACTACTAATCCACACATATATAAACATTACAGTACTCTCAACGGCAGAAAACGAACACTTCTACCCGGGCCAGAGTTTTTTTTTTTTTTCTTTTTAAATATATGACTCAGTTTCTGGTACCATCTCGTTGGCACACTTGCTGGAGCTCTTTGTCCACCACCGAGGGAAGTACTCCACCGTTACTGGTCCGTGCGATGCAGGAAACCGACAGTGACCTGTCCTCACCCCCTCTCTTTCTCTTGAGGGTGGAGTGATGATAGCGAGTCCTGGCGACACTCTCTTTGAGGTCCCATCGTGCTGGCAAAACCCAAGCACCTTCACTAGCTCACTAGTCTATAGAGTCACAGCTCCGAAAAACTTGGTGCAATGATGCCTTTCCACACACGTTCTGAGTTCCCCCCTCTTTCCTTAAAAGAAATCAAAACCAACTAACACCCCCCCACACATGCCTGGTGGCTGTTAGGCTCGCGCAGCTTATCGAAACATCCGTGTGAAATCCTAGCCCGGTCTCCTTAAAAAAAAAAAAAAAAAAAAAAAAAACTTTTTTCTCCCCACCAGTTTTCCAACCTCTCCTTCCTACTATCTCTTCTTCTTTCACCTGCGTCCGGACGGGAGTCCGACACGGACGCGCGTTGCTATTATTACGTCCAAACATAGACGAAATGTAAAATGACCTCACGTGCAGTGTTATGTTAAAAGTGCACTGTGCGTATTGTAAAACACTCGGTGGTGAAAGTGAAACAGGAAACACGAGACCAGGAAACACACACGGTGTTTGAACTACGGTGAACAGTGAAACGCTACTCTGTGACTATGACCGCAACCCCGAGACGTGACGAAATACCGGACTGGAACCATGGACCAGGACTGAAGAACAAGATGCAGGAACTGACAGGACGGGCACTCGGGACTGGAACATGAACACCTAGGAAACAGACTGAGGGACCAAGAGACTATGAATCGCCAATAGAACCGCTAATTAAAAATCCACAAGTAATTCTGCTCCGCTGGCTCCTTTTATACCTCCGTGTCCTATGGGACTGTGAGGTGATACGTGAGCGTTACCTAGCGGCACTGAGTGGCGCCGCCTCTGACCAGGAGGGGCAGTGACCCCGTGGGAGGTGACACCACCTCTTTCCCAGGAACTTCCCGCCCCGCAAGGTTGCAAGCACTTTCCTAACCAGCAACGATTGGGCAGTCCCTAAATGACATTGTTCCTGCCAATAAACACTGAAAAACAACTTACAATATATGAACAAAAAAACCATCAAGTTACAAAAGTATAACCCTCTCCATATTTATACAACTATTTCACACCAATAAACTTTACATCTCAAATACAGCATGGGAACAGATTGCGTAGGGGCTAGGCTCTCCCCCCACCAAAATCCGTTATGTCCTCATGACAATCAACCCACATCACATCCCATTCGTTCAACATCTTATTATAACAGGATATACACATTTCCTTCAACCTATCCACTTGTACAAAGTGCTGGTGTATCTCCGGATAGGAGGCGAAGAAGAACTACTAAAATCTTCACCAACCTTAATGAAGGTAGCTCTATGTGTACTAATGGCTACTGTAGTGCGGCTCCCCAACTTATCATAGGTGAGTCATGTCGGGGCCCTTCTAAGTTGCTGAGGCCGTGCAGACTCCGCCAAGCTCTCTGCAACATTATCCTGTCTATCACTCACTTCTGCTGTCTGTAACCCAGCACCACACTCGACTTCACCATGAGCCATTCATGAGGACATCCAGACCCAAATCCAGGTCAGACAGTTCAACAGATTCACTGCTCAGAGGCTCTGGCTCCGGTGATCTCGTCAGTGGATAATAATCATACCATACCTCCGTTTCATCTTCTTCTGAATCAGGCACAGGCCCTCTTGTGCATTCCAGTTCACTGCTGGTAAGCAAGAGCAACCACAACTCATCTCTCTTTGCGTGGAGCCGCTTACTAGCCCTCCTTTTAAATTTGGGTGTCTCTGTAGTCCTTTCAGACTTCCGCCGTACCTCCTGCCCAATAGGCAAAATGTGATTGCGGTGCAGTAGTTTCTCAGGGCCCAATTCACCCTCTGGCTTCAATCTGAACACAGGCAACCCAGGAAGTTGACTCTCCACAATGTAAGAGGTGTCCTTCCAGCTGTCAGCAAGCTTGGCCTTCCCTTGTAGTCCAAGATTTCGAATCAAGACATGGTCACCAGGGACTGAAGGGCAGTAACGGACCCTTTGATCATATTGTCGCTTGTTCCCTTCATTCCTCTTCTTTGACACACTCTCAGCCAACTGATATGCAGCTTGAAGCTCATGCTTCATGTTTTTGACATGTCTTAAATAGTATTTATGGGAGGTACTGTCACCTGATACTGCAAATGCCACATCTACTGGCAACCTGGCTTCTTGACCAAACATTAGGAAATACGGCGAGTAGCTGGTTGACTCATTCAGCGTGCAGTTGTATGCATGTACGAGATAACTGATGTGTTTACCCCATTTCCTTTTGTCTGGCGTGTCAAGGGTCCCGAGCATATTAAGCAGAGTTCGGGTAAACTGCTCCGGCTGCGGATCGCCCTGAGGATGGTAAGGTGTAGTTCTCGATTTCTTCATGCCGAGCATGCTCAACAACTCATGGATGAGCCGACTCTCGAAATCCCTGCCTGGGGTAGTCCATAGTGGACAAAGTATTTCTCCCACAGGACCTTAGCAACCGTTTCCGTCTTCTGATCCCTAGTTGCAAAAGCTTGAGCATAACGGGTGTAGTGATCTGTAACCACAAGCACATTGCAGAGGTTGCTGGATTCAGGCTCAATCGTCAAGAAATCCATCGGTCCATCACTGTGAAGATGGGACAACTCAGCAGCTCTCTTGGGCAGTGTCTTCCTCTGAATACACCTGAGACAGCTTTTACAGTACCTTTCATCCTGTGTCTTCATGCGAGGCCAATAAAACCTCCCTTGTAGCAGCCCATAGGTCTTTTCAAACCCAAGATGGCCCGACTGGTCACGTAAAGACTGGAGCACTGTCTCTCTGAACTCTTGGGGAAGCAACAGTTGCTGGTGAGGTGGCTTGTTGGGTGGCTTACTCATCCTGTACAATACAGAATTGACAACCTGTAACTTATCCCACTCTTTCAGCAACAAAGACACATCAGGATGTTTCTCTTTGTTGGCACATTTGGCATTCTTCTGATTAACTGCATGCCACACTTTGCCAATGCAAGGGTCTTTCTGCTGTAAATATGAGAGGCCTGTTGGAGTCAGTTGGGGCAGCTGCTGAATATTCAGGAAAGACAAGTTGCAATAGGCTTTGGGTACCGCCCCTTTTGATGGGCCCATGAGGTCAACAGCTCTGCAGTGATGATAGCAAGGTGGTCTGACTGAGGACATCTGGCAGAGAGCTTGGACTGGATCAGCTAGCATGGCCCCCTTCCCCGAGATGCCTCATGATGGACATGTAAGCGCTGTGACAAGGCGTCTGCCTCAACATTCTGCTTCCCAGGGCAGTACTTCAGACTGAAATCATATGTGGCCAGTTCTGTCAGCCATCGACACCCTGCTGCATCCAACTTGGCTGTGGTCAGAACATAAGTTAGTGGGTTATTGTTCGTGTGCACCTCAAACTTGGCTCTGTAGAGGTAATCGTGCAGCTTCTCGGTAACCGCCCACTTCAGTGCCAAAAACTCCAGTTTATGGGTGGGGTAATTTTTCTCTGCTGTGGATAGGCTTCTGCTGCTGACAAAAGCCACAGCGCGCAGGCCCTCTCCCTGATCCTGATAGAGGACACCCCCCCACACCTTCTCTACTAGCATCAACATGCAGCACATAAGGCAATCCTAGACTGGCGATGGCCAGAACCGGTGCCTCTGTGAGACTTCGTTGTTTAAACACTCCATGTTTCAAAAGCTTTCTCGAAGTCCTCATCCCACCTAGGACCAACCTGCTCTGAAGGGTGGTGCCACTCCTTTGTAACCCTCTTCATATTTAGAAATATTTTACACCAGTAAACTTTACACCCCAAATACACAAATACAACATAGGAACAGCTTGCATAGGGACTACATATAATAACATTGCAGTGCACAGCACTGTGGGTTTGGATGGGGTGAAGAAGAACGGAGAGGTAGCGTTCATCTCAAATGTTTATTCGTACACCGGCATGTAAGGAAACAATGCTCTCAGTCTGAGAAACCAATTTCCTCAAGGACCCGCCTCTCATTATATATATTACTCAATCATAATTCATAAATAAGTCCTATAATATAAATAATATATAATAATATAATCAATCACTTTTTGTAATTTACTTATTTACATTTTTTTGTATTTATACTACTGTTTATACTCTAGTGTTTTTATACTCTGTAAATATTTATTTATTCTGTAATCCTGTGTCAGCTGTTTGTTGTCTGTAAATACTGGAAGCACCTAGAACCACAGCAAATTCTGTGTGTGCATCAGCACACTTGGCCAGTAAAACTTATTCTGATTATGATTTTAATTTCTCTATATATTTCTTGGCAGTGAATTTCAGTTAAGTCAATTTTCTTGGTGACAGTGACTTGGAATGAAGTTGGTTAAAAGGTGTAATACAACATCAGGTGACCATTTGTGTTTTGTAACTGCTGTATACACAGGTATAATGGGTCGCACAATTTTATTGTGCGGATCACAAGACAAATCATACAAATTTCTGGAGTTGCAAGTTGGCCTGTTCAAGCCTGTGCAGTAACTTCATCTGTTTTTCAACAGGTGTCTTCACTCAGCCCCAGCTCTGCCTCCAGAACCCACAATGCACTGGGCCTTGAGGACCGGAAGATGAGCAGTGAATAATGTGTGCTGTGAAAGGCAATGTAAAACAGAACAAGGCAACTATGAGACAATGTCTGTCCTGCAAGCAATGTGTTGCAAATGGCCTCTGCTTTTCTTGAAAGGGTCGCACTGTCATCTGTGAATAGATTGCGACTTAAGAAAACAGTGGTAAAACCAGCTAATGAATGGATCAAATTAGCATCAAAGACAATGCTGAGATTGGAAGCACATTTTCACAACACGTTCTACAAAAACACATCTGCTGTGAAAGGCCTGTGAGGCAAAGTGCATATTTTTGAAGGCAAAGTGCATCTGACATGAAAGAGAAATTAAGACTTTGGCACAGTCTCCCATCATAACTTCTTCGTCTGAGAGCATACAGTAGTGTTGTACTGAAATCTCCTTTCATAACTACAGCACTGACATACGTGAGCTTTTTTAGTAGAGAGACCATGTTTTTATTTACTATGCATACTTTTTTAAAAGTAAGTTGGCCTACTTTTGAAGATGAAAGTCCCCCCCAGGGCAATAATTATTAATTTTAAGAAAATAGAGACTGTCTTTCTACTGAAATTCTGAAAAGTGTAGCTTGACACAGGTTCACAGAAATTGCGCCGGCTAAATCTGCCCCTTCTTTGTCAATAAAAGCCACAGAAAATCACACACACATTAGCAGAAACCACTTGTCTCCGGTGGGGGCGTGGCAAACTGGAGCCTAACCCAGTAACACAGGGCGCAAGGCTGGAAGGGGATGGGACACACCCAGGATGGGACGCCAGTCCATCAGAAGGCACCCCAAGCAGCACATGAACCCCAGACCCCCCAGAGAGCAGGCACAGGCCAAACCCACTGTGCCATTGCACCCCCCACCACTGAAAATCAATACCTTAAAATGTTATTGATTAATGGACATTTTATTTTGCCTTTTAACAATATGTTAAGCAGCAAAGAATAGTTCACTGTTTACTGTATACAGCTGGAGCTCATCAGAGTGCCCACTCTTGGACATAACATATTTTTAAACTCAGTTAACTGTGTTTCCTAAATGAGACACTAGAGAGAAGTAGAGGGTAAGGAAGGAATGAGAGCAACTGTGTTTTCATTCAGAGGCATGGGGATGCAGTGGTGCAGCAGGTTTAGCTGGGGCCTGCTCCCTGGCTGGTCTGGGGTTTGAGTCCTGCTTAGGGTGCTTTGTGGTGGACTGGTGTCCTGTCCTGGGTGTGTCCTTGCCCTCTCCAGCCTTACGCCCTGTGTTGTCAGGTTAGGTGCCAGCTTGCTGGGATCCTGCTCTGGATGAGTGGCTTCAGAGAGTGTGTGTTTTAATCAGTATCAACAGCATATCAATTCAATAACCTGTCTCTATTACTCTCACGTGGGGGTGTGGTGGCGCAGTGGGTTGGACTGGGTCCTGCTCTCTGGTGGGTCTAGGGTTCGAGTCCCGCTTGAGGTGCCTTGCGATGGACTGGTGTCCCGTCTTGGGTGTGTCCCCTCCCCCTCCAGCCTTACGCCCTGTGTTGCCGGGTTAGGCTCTGGTTCCCCGTGGCCCCGTATGGGACAAGCGGTTCAGAAAATGTGTGTGTGTGTGTGTGTGTGTGTGTGTGTGTGTGTGTGTGTGTATTACTCTTGCAGAGAAAAGGCAAAATGAAATGATGTATAGCACAAATCTAAAGATAAAGTAGAATAACATTAATAAGATCTTAAAAATAATTATATAATCATATATATTTATACATATACAGTATGCATATAATCTGGGTGCCGTTAAAATATTCTGACCATAACAATGTAAGCGTGCTTTGTATATAGTCAGCTGTCTTATTTGTTTCTTTGTCTTATGCCTAAGGGGGGCGCGGTGGCGCAGTGGCGCAGTGGGTTGGACCGGGTCCTGCTCTTCAGTGGGTCTGCGGTTTGAGTCCCGCTTGGGGTGCCTTGTGACGGACTGGTGTCCCGTCCTGGGTGTGTCCCCTCCCCCTCCGGCCTTACGCCCTGTGTTACTGGGTAGGCTCTGGTTCCCCGTGACCCTGTATGGGACAAGCGGTTCTGAAAGTGTGTGTGTGTGTGTGTGTGTGTGTGTGTGTGTGTGTGTGTGTGTGTGTGTCTTATGCCTTTGTTCTGTGTGAGAAGAGTGTTCTATAAAAATAAACTAAATTGAATTGAATTGTACAGTGCAAACAGATAGATAGAGTAGGAATTAAAAACCATTAAAATGAAGATGAAAAGACTGCAACAAGCATTCCACAACTTCTAGCTCACTGTGCTCTCTGGGGAAGCTCAAATAACAATTCTGAGCCAAAAATATAATGATTGAGAAAAAGAGGGAGAGAAGCACCATGTCTGTTGAAAGCATCAATGAAGTGCTGTGAAGAATGCAAGTCAAATGAGAGATGAAACAAACATGCTACATGTAACAGGTCACGTTGCCTCATTTGGACTGTGTATACTCCAGGTCACTGAGACTAAGCGTGCAGTATCCACAGTTCAGATGGAAAGCGAACATTAGTTATAAATGGTTTCTTGAAGGCAGCAGGTCAGCCAACGGTCACACGCTGGACGGGTAATTAAAACTCTGCATGCTGCTGGCTGCATGTATGTAAATGAACTCATAAACTCTGAGCTCTCAGCTCTGTGTGCGCAAATTTATGTCTCTTGTGTGCCCTTTACAGCGGCGGTCCCTCAGCACCATGCTCCAGCACTACACTCTACGCCATGGCAGAGCGGCCAGCTCCAGCACTACACTCTACGCCATGGCAGAGCGGCCAGCTGGCACATCAGGCCTCTGGCACCGCTGAGCAATGCAAACAAATTGTTACTACAATCCAGCTCACGGAGCCAACCACATTTATGCTGATCAGATTTTTCAAAGATCAAAAGAAGGGTGAACGGCTGCGACCCACGGCTGAGAGCCAACTGGGCGGGGGGGGTGAAATACTCATACTGTACTTGCTAAGTGAATTTTCACACAAGATGTCCTGCAAATGGCATTGTTGCATATTTGTTTATTCACTTTTCTAACATTTTTCTTAGTGATTTACATCTTCATATACCCGAGTAATTTTTACTCAATCAGTTCAGGGTAAGTGCATTGCTCAAGTGTAGTACAGCTGGACTTAGGAATTGAACATGGGTCTTTGATTAAAAGGCAACAGCTAATACCATTAAGATCCCTACTGTCCCAGTCTACTGAATTGTGATGCAAGTGATAATCTCTTCACCTGTAATTCTGGACCACCTCAATCAATATCTCCCACTACTGCCACATAGTATATTTTCACTTCACTTTATTTCACTTCGCCCAGGATCTCTCCAGCTCATGTACGATGCAAATGTTCATGCACAGGAACTTTATGATCATCCCCAGATAAGCCTTTACACAGCCGCTACTCCTGTATTGTATATACATGTTTATGTACCATTAAAAAAAAAAAAAATGTAGGAAGATTATCAGGATTCATGTATCCTGCATTCTATGCACCTACTCAAGTGATGAACATTGGCGCATCAAGTGGAAAGTAACAAACTAGGTTTACTGAAGAATCACACGTTTGCAGCTATGTCTTTTTCTCTTAATGTAATGCACAAATTTGTATTTTCACTGAGATGTATGTTGCTTTGGAGAAAAGCGTCTGCTAAATGAATAAATGTAACGTAAATGTAATATTACTGCCCCAACTGTTTCATGCTTGATTGAAAGTGTATGGCAAATGTCTAAACTTAACAATTCTCTTGTGCATATATTAATTCATTCTGATTGTTCCACATTCACCATAGCATAGATTCCCATTCTTGGGATTACACTTTTCCCGTTCTATCAAATAAGCCATCTGGGAAGCCCTTGGGAGCAACTGCACTCTGACACCTGAGACCCCTGTTTTATGTATGCTGCCTGCACTGATGCTGGATCAGCATCATGTACCTTTCAGCTGTAATGGCAGCACTCTAATACTCCAGAATGCTAAAGAGGGGGTGGACCACCTCTAGTAACTGGATGTCTGAAATTAATTTTTCTCCCATTTGCTCGGCCTGGGGGCTGTTTTGTTTTCCTTTCGTCAGCTGCCAGGCTATCTCAGAGTAAGCCATTAGCAACTTCCTTCAGCCTTTTTGTCACTGTTGTAATTACAGTACATTGTGTTACAAATTACACATTGAATTATAAAATTATTGCTTATTTCTGTGCTAGATTGACTGTGGGTTGCAACACTGTATCACCGTGGACTGTAAGCCTTGTCAGCACTGTTTTGGGTTGTATAACATACAGATAGATAGATAGATAGATGAAACCATTATATATTTATTCCTCCTATAATATTTTAATAACAATTTCACAAATCAGGTCAGTTTCTCACGAAATCTGTTCTATTTTCAACAGCAGGCCAGCAGGTAGTGGCATGGTTAGAGCTACTTCCTTTGAGCTTAGAGGCTTAAGGTTTGAATTTTTAAAACTATAAATGCATGCCAATTGGGCACTCACAAGAAATTTTTTAAAAGGCTGAAATTCGTTGACATATTTCCCAGCTTGATTAATTTGTTCTGTTGGTAGATCATTTTATGGCTGTGGCACTGAATTTTTGCAACGAACCAACTGAAAAATTAAAAATGAAATTTGCACATCATTATCTATGCTTTAGGGGGGCTGCGGTGGTGCAGCAAGTTTGTCTGGGTCCTGCTCTCTGGTGGGTCTGGGGTTCAAGTCCTGCTTTTGGGGTGTCTTGTGACAGACTGGTGTCCTGTCCTGGGTGTGTCCCCCTCCAGCCCCACGCCCTGTGTTGCCAGGTTAGGCTCCGGCTCACTGTGACCTCACTTTGGGACAAGCAGCCTCAGCCAATGTGTGCGTGTATGTGTATCTACGCATCATTAATACCAAAGTCATTTCCCTCTACATGTACTTTCATCAGGACAAACTGCACAAAGACCTTTTTCCATGTGGTCTTATTGCATCATTATCAGGCTGTCCATACCTGACTATATGTACGTTACAGTTGGTACAGAATGCTGCTGTGAGAATTGTCAGAACTAGGAATTATGACCATATTTACATTTACATTTATTCGTTTAACAGATGCTTTTCTCCAAAGTGACGCATATCTCATAGAAAATGCAATGTGTGCATTGTCATGATCATGCCCACACCTCAACCAGCAGTACCTGGTTCCAGTTAAGCACCTGACTCCAGTTAAGCATCTGATTTCAATTGGAACACTGGGCTATAAAAACCACTCCTCAACCACTTCCCAGTTGTGCAATCTCACATTGAGACAACCATCCCCTCTGTGTGCATAGCATGCACTATGGTCTTTGTCCTGTTTCCCTTTGTCACTAGCTCCTCCTGTTCTTTGTTCTCTGGCTCCTGATCATTTGCATCGTTTCTTGACTTTCTCCATGGATCTTTGCTTTCACCCTGATCACAGATCAACTAACCATTTGCCCATCCCTGACAATGAAAGCAAGTCTATCCCCTTGGCCTTGAATAAACAGTCCTGTACTTGAGTCCTGCCTGTGGTCTGCTCCGCATGAGATGCATTACATTAGCAGATTTAATATAACACCACTACTTAAATAGCAAACCATATAACACCACTACTTAAATTGCTGCATTAGCTTCCAGTTAAATTTAGAGTTGATTAGATGCTTTTCTCCAAAGCGACTTCCAATGAACTCCATGTAGTGTTATCAGCTCACACACCTTACTTACCAAGGTGACTTACACTGCAAAATAGACTACTTACAATGGCTCACTCATCCATACATCAATGAAACACACTCTTTCTGTGTTACTCACAGACTGTGGGGGAACCTGAACAGCATGTCTTTGGACTGTGGGAGGAAACTGGAGGACCTGGATGCCATGTATGTCATTTTCAGCAGGACTGGGTATATTAGATGATGGAAAATGGTTGCTGTAAATTTTTTTCATGTAACAATTAAATGACATACCCAGTATTCAGTTCTCAAAAATACAATGCTCAGACAATCTTTACAGTGCATGAAAAGAAAATGTGCTGCAAATATTCGATGCAGAGTCCTCTGGCTTTCTTCTGTCTGAGCGGTAGCAGCATACCATTGACAGGGAAACCGATAAGAAAGCTTTTTGAGTGCTCATAGAACATTAAAACAGAAATAGTTCTTTCAGAGGCCTACTGAGACACTGACATTTTACCTATGGCTCTTTAGGTTTAAACCAGTATATAATTCAGACATGCATGGCTTAGCATCCACAGCTATAAAGCAACACCAAAATCACTTTTAATAACTATGTACATCTTGACAAGTCTTTAAAAATGCTAAATATTGTATCCATTAAAATTATAATAATGCTTTTAATAGTGATTCTTGTGTGAACCCCCCCCCCCCCCCCCCCAGTTTCTGAGTTTTATAATCTTTTGGGAAAAAGGGTTTAGGTGTGCTTACAGCTGACCAAGTATTGCACCAGTATAATACCTGAGTCTGCTCGCTTCTTCTGACTTCTTCTGACTCGATGAAAAATTCTTGCACTTTTTCCCACCGACATAAAGTTTTCTTCAGGTGATATTTGGAGTGGTCTTTCCTATTGTAAATTAATAGAGACATTAATTAATGACCTATCAACAGCTGTACATACCCATACATTTTTTAAAAAATCAAAAAACACAAAGGCCAAGCAAAGCAGAACAAAAATTCCAGGTTATACAGAATTTCCATAAAGGTCAATAAAGAACCTATCTATCTATCTATCCGGCTAGCTATGAATAGCAATCATGCACAAATGAACATGAACACACACACACACACGCACTCTCTGAAACTGCTTGTCCCAAGTGGGGTCGTGGCGAGCTGGAGCCTAACCTGGCAACACAGGGCATAGGTCTGGAGTGGGGGGACACACACCCAGGACAGGATGCCAGTCCATCACAAGGCACCCCAAGCAGGACTTGAACCTCAGACCCACCAGAGAGCAGGACCCAGCCAAGCCCACTGTGCCACCGCCCCCCCAATGAACAATATGTACTTAACAATCCAACACTATCAAATGTCCAAAATTAGAACAACTGACTCACTTTCACTGCTATTATTTCCCAACATTCTGGCAAGCAATAAGAGGAGCACCTGCATAGAAAGTTCTCATTTCAGTTTTCATGAATACAGATCAAAGTAAAACAATTTGCATCCAAAATCCTGACAAAAGACACCGAGAAGGTCGAAAAGGAGTACAAGTGAGCATACGTTTCACCAGCTGTTTTGCAACTTCCTGTACAAGACAATGAATTCTACTTTATTATTTTTTTTATAGTAAATTTCAGTGATGTAGCTTCAGATTTTACTCTTTGATGAATATGGGGCTATTCAATTTGCCTAATGTGAAATCAATACATAGTCTTAGTTCCAGTTGTGGTGATATTTAAAAGCAACAGGTATAACTTGGCAGAACTAAGGCTTTCAAGATACCTGATGGAGCGCTGACCTTCTGCCACTGTGAAATAAACTATTTCTATGAAGGCAAAATGGCTAAAAGACTTTAATGGTAGGTGCCTTAGTATCAAATGGTGTAAACTTGCTTCCACCAGCACTGAGTGCAGAGTCCTCTGGCTTTCTTCTGTCTGAGCGGTAGCAGCATACCATTCACAGGGAAACTGATAAGAAAGCTTTTTGAGTCCTCACAGAACATTAAAACAGAAATAGTTCTTTCAGAGGCCTACTGAGATCCTGACTTTTTACCTATGGCTATTTAGGTCTAAACCAGTAAATAAATACAGACATGCATGGCTTAGCATCCACAACTATAAAGCAACTCTAAAATCACTTAAAAGTGATAACCATGTACATCTTGACAAGTCTTTAAAAATGCTAAATATTGTATCTATTAAAATTATAATAATGCTTTTAATTGTGAAACAAATTGTTTTTTTGAAGACAAAATGACTAAAAGACTGGTTAGGTGCTTTAGTATCAAATGGTGTTAACTTGCTTCCACCAGCACCGAGTCTCAAGAAATCTGCTTTTGTAATAAGATGCACTGTTTATGCATTAAATTTAGAATTAATGAATGATCAATTGGTTGTTGGTTGTTTATGATATTATAAAAGTCATGTAAGTCTACAAAACATGGTTTTAAAATCCAAGGCAGTCTTGATGTTAAGCACTGATTTCCTTGAATTACTGCATTGTGCTGTGCTATACTTTTATATCTACACGAGCTTTAATGAAGATGCCATTAAACGTTACTCCTTGTGTTAAGAAATGGGCAGGGGGGTGTGGTGGCGCAGCGGGTTTGGCCTGTGCCTGCTCTCTGGGTCTGGGGTGCCTTGCGACAGACTGACATCCCGTCCTGGGTGTGTCCCCTCCTCCTCCTGCCCTGCACCCTGCATTGCTGGGTTAGGCTCCGGCTCGCCACGACCCCACTTGGGACAAGCAATTTCAGTCAGTGTGCGTGTGTGTGTGTGTGTGTGTGTGTGTGTGTGTGTGTGTGTGTGTGCGTGTGTGTGTGTGTGTGTGTGTGTGTGTGTGTGGAAAAGGGCAAAATAAGAAGAGCACTGGGAGGTTCTGCCAAGATGCCATAATGTGCAGAAACATCCACGCCTGTTCGCAAAGTGATTCATTATAACGGTAACATATTGATTTACCAAAAACTGACATTCCTCGCAGATGATATTACACTCTGATATCAGACTGATTATATAGTCTGATCCAATGCATAAATTTGTCAATGTTTGCACTACCATGTACATTTGTCACACACAAACAGTCGTGTGTGCACACACGCGCACACACACGCACACACGCGCACACACACACACACACACACACACACACACACACACACAGATTTTGATGAGAAAGCACAAGGATTACTACTACACTTAGGACCCCTTTACAGAAGACTGGTGACAGAGGTGAAGCTTTACAGGAAGCACATCATTTTTACACTATGAGCATAATTTTATTATTTTCTCACATCTATCAGCAAATAGAAACACAAGAGACAGTAGGACATCCTGACAGTCTAAGGTCTTCACTTCTTTTTTTAAAGCTGGGTTGATGTAAGGATGAGCTCTTTGTCACTAAATAAATTCTGATTGGGCATCATCAGTATTCTCATCATCATGGTCTTCTTATTCTTCTATTCTTCTCTAATTTTCTGGGGTTTAATTTGACATTCCTGCATGATAAGGATATGGAAACAGGGATATGAAAAACGGACAAGCACAGCCTTTTCATTCAAATGTTTGAGGTCCCATGTGATAAAAAAGAGTAAGGCTGATGCAGTTGTACAATATCTAAGAAATAAAAAGGTTAGTTTTGCAACAGCTAAATTTTGAATGGTCAGCAATTATTGCTGGCGGTGCAGCGGGCTTAATGGGTGAGTCACGTCTCCTGGGCTGCAAGTTAAGACATGGGTTTAAATCCTGCTCAGTGCATGTGAATGTGCCTGGATTGATTAAAAGAAAGCCTACGACTAACTGCTGAATCTTTGTCGACATTTAAAAAGGGTCTTAAAACTCATCACTTCTGGACTCACATAGCCCATGATCTCTTAATTTCATGTAAGGTATAAATGTTCATGCCTGTAAGGTAGAAATGTTTATGACCATGCTTGGATCAGTCCTTTACACAGCCACTCCGACAATGTAACGTAAATGTTCATATGTATTTAAAAAAAACTAGTAGGAAGGTGATTAGGAATCATCGATATTCTGGTAAAGTTTTATGCAGCTACTTGTGTGATGAACATTGGTGCATATGGTGAAGGAAAAAACTAACTGTAGTTGAGAATTAAAATTCTGCAGCTACATCTCTTTCTCTGAAGGTAATGCACAAATTGTATTTTCTATGAGATGTATGTCACTTTGTAGAAAAGTGTCTGCTAAATTAATAAATGTAAATGTGAAGTTTGCATATTTTCCCTGTGTACGTGTGTATGTCTGAGTGAATGAATGAGTAGGTGTGTGAGACTGCCGTCTGATGGACTGACATCCAGAGTGTACTCTGCTTCAAGACTGGCTCATGATCACCGCAATCCTGAACTGGAGCAGTGCTTATTGATACTGGCTGGATAGCTGGAGTTAAGTTCTGTGTAACAGTATAACTGTCATACAATATCAGAAGGTGTTTTTTAAACGGCTGTCAACAATCACATGTATTCATTTGTATATCAGGAACATACGCCAAGTAACACCTGCAGAAGAAAGAAAGGCATCATGTTGAATAAAATGAATAGATTAAATAAATAGTCATTCCTCTTTTTCTTTCAAACACTGCTTTGAGGACATTGGGTCTCATGTTAAGTGGATTACAGATTCACTTCACAGTAAAACATGTCTTCTGAAAAGGTATTATGCTGCAGTAAAAGGATTAACTCAATTACCTCTGGCAGAAGTATTATTTCACAGCAAGGCTGTTAATAATTATCAGAACAGTACACACACACACACACACACACACACACACATTTCCAGAACCGCTTGTCCCAGATGGGGTCGCGGGGAACCGGAGCCTACCCGGTAACACAGGGCGTAAGGCCGGAGGGGGAGGGGACACACCCAGGACGGGACGCCAGTCCGCCGCAAGGCACCCCAAGCGGGACTCGAACCCCAGACCCACCGGAGAACAAGACTGTGGTCCAACCCGCAGCCCCCCAACAGTACAGAAATGTCATTTCAATAACTGTACAACAGTGTAATTGCAATGTTAGACTTTTAAATAAGCATGCTTTATAAGTTTACTGAAAGCGGAAGGAAAACCTGGTAGAGTATGCTAGGTTCAAGGAGTGACCAAGTGGCTGGAAAATGGACATCCAGTTGTTTTTATTGAGAAAATCCATCAATATAAAACCAAAAACTGTCAGTCATGAAAAAACACCTGTTTAAAATTCTGTTCTCTCAAATAATGTTTGGCCTCACACACTACCCCTGGTTTCGTCTTCTTTATTATTTGTTCAGCTGGCTGTACCTGGTACTTTTTTCTTCTTAACAAGCTGTTTTCAAGTGCAACAGTGTTTCTCTGTAATGGTGGTGGCCATAGTATTTGTAATAATATTTGCTGGTCAGCATGTGTAAGCACATTAAAAGTAAATGAAGCTAAAATACTGAGGATAAAATAATGTTTGTTGTAACCGTGTCACCTGCTGCTCACTTTCATTCAGTGCAGCATAATCTCAGGTTAACTACAGAAAGATAATAAATCTTTGGGATATAAACTCAGTTACAACGTGATGCATTGGAAAGAAACCCATTCACTGTTTAAATGTTGACAGACATGTTTAGCTTCTCATGCACATTTCTGCATAAAGCTCAAAAGGGCTTATGTTTTTAGGGTGGGTTTTTAAACATGGATTTTAATCTCGTGAGTTCCACCAATGAGCACATTTAGACTACGACGTTTATTGTCTCAGTTCACGTGACCCTTCTCTGTAAACTGTGATTAAGTCCATGTCCCAGTGGAAGGTCACAGAACATGTATCGCAGCTGTATATCACAGAGTGAGGGGAGAATGGACGCCAAGAGAGAAAACGATGAAGTGCTCCAGAACAGGAGACCACCTGAGACCTGAGCAAGAGATCCACGTCTCCTGTTTTATGATCGACTACGTAGATTGCCGGAGGAGCGGAAGCTGACCTGCCAAATGCAAACTTGAGCAGCCAGACCGTGAAAAGTGAGACACCTTGTCTAGACTGTGCAACATGACCCTAAAACACTCATCTATGGGTACGTCTACTTGTTTCCAGTGCATTTTAAACTGTGCCTATAAGCAGAGAATCTCTGTTTCATTGTGAGGGCTGTGAGAGGCAGAGCTCATGTGTAGGCTTTCATGCAGTGCCAATGGATGGGACACAAAAATGCTAGAACTGCCACAGAAACACCATTCATCAGGTACCACTAGGCAAACTCACACAGCAAGGCGAAATGATGTTTAGTTCACATCTGTCACCTGGCTCACATTATATGCACAGTTTTGAGAAGTCCTTCCTTCAGTCCAACACCAAAGAGGCAGCAGGTCCATCCTGGGTAGATGAATTACTCCAGTGAAGCACTGGACAAAGCCAGAAATTATTAGGTGAGAAACAAGCTTTGTTAATACAAGAGTTTAAAACCCGAAAGACGAAAGACCACGCAGAGCATTTCTACTAACAGCGATGGATCTAGAAAGGCAAAGGATAGAATAAAATGGGCCATGTTGAATGACTGCATCAATCGAAAGAAAACAAAGTACATACAACCCAGAAAAGGTCCACACAACTCACTGAATTGATTTGTTTCTCTTCACGAATGACCCCTGAAATATGTCCAATACAGATTTAGATTTATTCATTTAGTAAACACTTTTTTCCAACTTCCAACAAACTCTGTGTAGTGTTATCAGCCCATACCTTATTCACCAAGGTGACTTATAATGCAAGTACTGTACACTACTTACAATAGGTCACTCATCCATACATCAGTGGAACACACTCTCTCTGTCACTCACACACTATGGGTGAACCTGAACAGCATGTCTTTGAACTGTGGGAGGAAACTGGAGCACCCAGAGTGAACATGCAAACTCCACACAGACTGAGAGGGGATCAAACCCACATCCTTTTCCTCCAAGTAGGTGCTGTAAGGCAGCAGCACTACTCACTGTGCCACCTGTCTAAATGTAATACATGGCCAAATTTTGTATTTAGTTAATTTGTAAGTGGAATTAATAAAAAACTGCTGCAGGAAACACTGTTAAAAAAAAAAAAAAACATATTTGCAATTGTTATTGCATTTAGTTTTAGGAACAAAGAAAATGTATGCATGCGCTGCCTGAACCGCTTGTCCCATACAGGCTCACAGGGAGCTGAAGCCTAACCCAGCAACACAGGGCATAAGGCTGGAGGGACACACCCAGGATGGGACACCAGTCCATCACAAGGCACTCCAAGCAGGACTTGAACCCCAGACCCACTGGAGAACAGGACCCGGTCCAACCCACTGCACCACTGCATCCCCAATGCAAAGAAAATAGTGGCATGTATATAACTTTGGACAACCTAGTAAGTCAGTATTTTTTAACACCCCCTTTGGGAATATTACATCTTGTAAATGCCTTTTTTATCCAGCTAAGAGTATTGCTATTCTTGTTGTAAGGATTTTTGCCCACTCTTCCTTTGAAATCACTTTTAATTGTGAGATATTATTCTTGGGCCATTTTGCAAGCGCAGCATGTTTAGGATCTGCCTACAGATTTTCGATGATGTTTAAGTCAGGGGACTGTTAGGGCCATTCCAAAACCTTAAGCTTACTTTTCTCGAAGTAGCTCATGGTGGCTTTTGAGGTATGTTTAGGATCATTGTCTTGCTGAAATCTTTCTTGTCTGTTTAACTTTCGCATCCAGAATTTGGTGATATTTAGTGGAATACATTCTTCCTTCAACCTATAAAGTGTTTCCTGTGTCACTAGCTGCCACACCCCCACAGAGCATGATGGATTCACTCTCATGTTTAACGCTTCAAGGTGTTTTTTCCATCAAATGCTGCTCCTTCTTTTTTCCAAAAACCTTTGTTGACTGTGGTGAAATGGTTCACCTTTTTTCTTCATCAGTCCACAGCATTTTTTTTCAGGATGCCTCTGGCTTCTCTAGATGGCATTTTTGCATAGCATAAACACTGAATTATCTGATGAGATCGCATGTAAGGCTTCCTCCTGATGACTGTTCCATGCAAATCATGATTATGCAAGCAACGCTGTACGTGGAATGGTGCACCACCAGTCAACTCTTCCTGCACGTCATTTGCAGTCATATGACTGCATATAGGGGGGCACGGTGGCGCAGTGGCGCAGTGGGTTGGACCATAGTCCTGCTCTCTGGTGGGTCTGGGGTTCAAATCCCGCTTGGGATGCCTTGCAATGGACTGGCGTCCTGTCCTGGGTGTGTCCCCTCCCCCTCCAGCCTTACGCCCTGTGTTACTGGGTAGGCTCCAGTTCCCCGTGACCCCGTATGGGACAAGCGGTTCAGAAAATGTGTGTGTGTGTGTGTGTGTGTGTGTGTGTGTGAATGCATATATATATCTATATAACGTATATTACCAGGAAGAAATCATCGATATTTGGATAAAGTTTTATATTGCTACTCGTATGATGTACATCAATTCATACGGTGGAAAGTAACAAAATAAATGTATTTAAGTATCATGCGTCTGCATCTACGTGTCTCTAATGTAATGGACACATTGTATCTTCTATGAGATGTATGTTGCTTCGGAAAAAAAGTGTCTGCTAAATGAATAAATGTAAATGTAGATATGAGGGTTTGCCTTTGTCCTTCTGGCCAACATACGAGCACTCCTCTGAGAAAGTTTTCTTGGTCTTCCAGATCTTGTCTTAATTTCCACAGTCTCCCTTAACTGCCGTTTCTTGATGACATTACAAACAGTGGAAATTGTGAGCTGGAAGCATTTTGCAGTCTTTGTATTGCCTTCCCTTGCTTTGTAGGCCTCAGTTACCTTCATTTTCAGATCCTCACTCAGTTGCTTAGAGGAGCTCATGATGGTTGAATAAACAGCCCAAAGTTTGGAGTGTCAGGGAATTCATAAACTTTCCAGTTGTGGATAGGTGAAAACTCCGAATGACTATTAAAACCTAATGAAGTAATTAGGGTTAGTGACCTCACCAAAAAAGTCTTGTCACTAGACAACTGGAAGAGTGTCCAAACTTTACAGGCACACACAGTCTGAAACCACTTGTCCCATGCAGGGTCACGAGGGCCTGGAGCCTAACCTGGCAACACAGTGCGTAGGGCTGGAGAGGGAGGGGACACACCCAGGATGGGATGACAGTGCATTGCAAGGCACCCCAAGTGAGACTCAAACTCCAGACCCACTGAAGAGCAGGATGTGATCAAACCCACTGCGTCACCATATCCTCCTCTGAACTTTTGCACATGCCCCAAATACTATTTTCTATATTCATGTGTTTTGAAGTTCATGAAATAAAAAGTAACTGTGCAACAACATTCTCAAATATGTTTTTTTTTTTTTAATACAGTGTTTCCTGCAGCAGTTATTTATTACTTTTCACTTAAAAAATTAACTAAATATGTAATTTAGTCAGGGGTGCCCAGGCTTTAGCATAAAACTGTATATACTGCCTATTGCTTTGGCACTTTCACATTTATTTCTTGCCCGTATATGTGCCAAATAGCCAGTAATATTTTCAAAGCACAGCACTCATAAATAATCCATGGAAACTCAAGATGGTAATGAAGATTCGTACCGAAAGCATAGTTGGGGAAGAATTTGTTGGGAGCATCTTATGCTGGGATTTTAAGGGATGAATTACTCAACTTGGAAGAATGGTTATTACCTTGGCTCTTGAGGTGTAACTGAGATGTAGAAACACACAAAACCTACCACCTGGCCTTGGATCACATGACTCACAGTTTTGTTCTGTGATGGAGAATCAAGCTTTATGGTGAGAAATGACAGGTTTGACAAGAGAAGTTGTACACCTGCACACACAAACAGTTGTACTTTGAGCACCCCAAATAACCCTTGCATAGTAGGGTCCCCTACAACGAAAAGTAGCTATGCAGCCTTATGAAAATATATACTAATTTTTGCATAATTTATTATCCAGTACAATGCCAGTTTTGGCTAATATGCATTCATTCTACTTTCAAACATACCCTTCGTCAGTTTTGACAATGACTCCAAAGACAGTTCAACCCCACACTTGTGCTCAGCCGCACACACGTGATTCCAAGCCACATAATTCCTGTTCTCAGTTATTAGTTCAGAGCAGTCCATCAACAAAAATGCAAACACAGAGATTCCATAAATTCCAGATTTTATTGAATTAATTTATTTAGCTCATCACACACGCCAGCTGAAACCACTTTTCCCATACAGGGTTGCAGGGAGCAAGAGTCTAACCTGGCAACACAGGACAAAAGGCTGGAGGTGGAGGAGACACACCCAGGATAGGATGCCAGGCCATCAGAAGGTATCCTAAGCAGGACTCGAACCCCAGACCCACCAGAGAGCAGGACCCAGACCAACCCACTGCAGCACTGCACCCCTTTGTTTAGCTCATGCTTTTTTTCAAATTGCCCTACAGTGTTAAGCTACAGGTCACTGGGTAACTGACAGTCCAGTGCATCACAATTTTTGTTTAAAAATATTTTGAGCAGAATTTTCTAAATTAGTAAAACGCAAACAAACAAGTAAACAAAAACAAATAAATGTTAAATAAAAAATGGCACAGTAGAAGTGTGAAGGGAAAGTTTACTAAATATTTACCATTGTATGTTCTTGTATGCACTAGGGGTGCGGTGGTGCAGTGGGTTGGACCACAGTCCTGCTCTCCAGTGGGTCTGGGGTTCGAGTCCCGCTTGGGGTGCCTTGCGACGGACTGGCATCCCGTCCTGGGTGTGTCCCCTCCCTCTCCGGCCTTACGCCCTGTGTTACTGGGTAGGCTCCGGTTCCCTGTGACCCTGTCTGGGACAAGCGGTTCTGAAAATGTGTGTGTGTGTGTTCTTGTATGCCTTATTTGTTCTTATATTTTATATGTTCTTATGCCTTATGTCTAATTTTCTGTGTGCAGGTAACAAAAGATGCAGGGTGTTGCTATTAAATGTTGTTAATGGTAACAAGATGCAATGCAGAAAACAAGAAGTTGTAGCCTAGTTGATATGGAAATGCCTATATTGACTTGATAAGGAATGTTTAGTTCCGAAAAGCTGTATAGTAGTAAACTGAAAGCAAGTGAACAACAGTATAGCCAATGAAATGTATCTGTGTTTGTTTTGCAAGTCATCCACTCTTAACAGTTCAAACTGAGATGCATTGTTTAATGGTTAAAATGATCACACAGTGGTATCTTCACAATGGCAGGATCTTACAGGATGCTGTCCAGCAAATTAAATGTAGGAACTGCAGAAAAGAGTTGCTCTAGGTATCTAAAATTACTTTAAATAACTGAAAATGTATGGAAAACTTTAATGGAAAAAGAATCAGGAGAACCTTCTGGAATGGAGCAGGAACATGACTCATTTGCTGAAATAAAAAAAAAACTCTCTGCAGTCCCTAAATATTAGGATCCCTGCATGAGTTAGATACTACGTGAAATCAGTGTGTAAATCAGCCAGTATGAAGAGCAGTGCTAAGGTAGCACAATTTGTTTACATTATTATTATTATTATTATTACAACATGCTAAAATATGCTAAGATATGCTAAACAATTATCAGTACAAGGTGTGGCAAAAGAGAACATTTTTAAACAAGATTTTTACTGACAGTATGAATATAGTAGCAGACAGTAGACAGTAAATATATAAGAAGGTAATGGCTTAATGGTAAAAGAAATGGACTTGTAAACAGAAAGATATATGTGCATGTGTCAGTGCGGACCTTTACTACTAGAATTAAACTCAGATTGTTGCAATACAATGGGCACCTGCCAAAGTGTCAAATAAGTGACAGTCAGGAAAGGATGTGGAAAAAAGATAAAGAATAACATTTCTTATAGTCAGACAATAGAAGGCTCACCTGCAAATGGAGCTCTTCATCCCATAGAGTTCATGGTCTGAGATAGCAACAAGCTTTTTATTTTCTACTCTGTAACTGTATTTGCTCACTGGACTTCATACACTATGTACGGTAGTTTAGCTCCCGCAGCATAAGGGCCATGAACAAACTTTTCAGTTGTTTTCCAGGCACGCTATGCTTATTTATCCAACAAAGTGTTTGCCTCCTAGAAGGAAACAATCCAGCAATTTTCAGACGAGGCTTCTGCTCTTAATTACAGTCAGCATGTGTACAGCCCTGCCTGTACTGCATCAAAGCAGTCAAAGGTCTGGTCTTCAGCATAAACTTGAGCGTAAAGTTACCCCGATTGCACCAGTCAGTTGATATGAGTCTCTTACATTCTACGGAACAAAGTGATTCTTGTGCAGTTGACTACATCACACAAAATGCTCATCCATGGAATTTGAAAACATGAAATAATCAACTTTTCTCATGAAACAGAGGGCAGGGTATACCACTACAACTGCACACAAAGTAGTATTTATGTGAATTATTCCCCCCCCATACAAGGATTTTGTTCAAAGAGGTAGGATTTGAACCTGGCTCTCTGGCTCCAAAGGAGGTAACACAAACACTATGCTACCTGTATGCACATTACATGAGGTGTGACAATTAGCTGTTTCCACTCATATGTTCTAGCTTCTCATTTCATCTACATTTTTTTTTCATTTAGCTGATGTTTTTCTCCGAAGTGACTTAAAATGTTACACTATTTATATGGCTAGGTAGCTTTTTTTTTTTTTTACAGTAGTAATTTAGGGTAAGTATGTTGCTCAGGGGTACTACAGGAAGTGAGATTGAAACCTGCAACCTTTGGATACAAAGGCATCAGCTCTAACCACATGCTATCAGCCCCCCCACAAATAAAAAGCCCTAAATCATTTCAAAGATACCTGAAGGACATGTGCTCAGACATGCCCTTCTTTTCCACTCTGGACTTTTAGGACATTATCTGCAATGGATTGGTATCTTGTTTGCATTGTACTGTTTTTTACCTTGTACCCTACATTTCCTGGAAAGGCCCTGAGCCACTGGAATCTTGACTTGGACAAGTGGTTAAGGAAAATGAGTGAGTGAGTGAGTGAGTGAGTGAGTGAGTTAAAGTATTATATGTCTAAACATCTATTATGCCCTGTATACTTTCTAAGATACAACTGAACATTTTTTTCACCGCTGGCCTCACTTCTGCCAGCTGCTCGGCAACCGAAAAACTAAAAGAGAGGAAAGGTAGTGCTCTGTTTCCTTCAGTTCATGGAGATACAAGGAACAGGAGCACAATCTATCTTACATGGGGAAATACTGCAAACCCTTGAAGACATTGAGCAAAAAGAGCAAGTTCAAAGTACATTACTGGGAAGATTGAGTAAGAAGCATTTCTTTATTTAGTCAATCCTGTTTGTGCGACAAATGGAATGAATTATTCAAGCATGTCTTGTTTCTCTTACAGCAGTTCTTACAAGTATCCATACTGTTTGCAGACACATACTCCAGCCATTTTGACACTGACATTATTTAAAATGAGAGTTCAGAGGGAAAATACTTCTACGAGTCTTAGAATAGTATTAATTGGCATGTTTTACATCTGAAAGCTTGGTCAAATTATTTACAATATCTATTAAAATTATCAAAAAGCAAATAATCAAAAAGCAACAAACCCTATGTCTATTGAGTGCCACAAGTTGATTACACAACTCTAGAACACAAGAGATGAATTTGGGCCTTAAATGAAAAGGACAGGGAGTAAAATCATAACAAGGGTTATAAAGTCGCATAACTCGTATTAATTGATGTAGATTTATTTTAAGACTTTGAGTAAAACTATTCAGCTGTTTAAATGTTATGGAACTGAAAGCCATGGATGCTGCTTTAAGTGAACATGGTCTGCAAAGCATATGAAATATGAAAAAGACAATGCATAAGAAGTGTATTTCTCAATGACTGTACTTGACAAATTATAATTCAGCTTTTTCCTGCAAATTTGCAGTTTAACCTACTCCGGGCTGTGTGACACTATAGCACATGAAGATAGATATCATGTCAGATGTTGTGAACCGCAGCATCAGACAAGCTGAAACCATTTAGGATCCCAGCGCCTCTGACCAAATGGAAATGTGTTCTCACCTCATAAGCCCAGGATTCCATACTGATAAAGCGGGTTGTGACTGAATGGCTTGTCAGCTCACAAGCTTCCATATGTTCCCAGAGTCAGCAGTATCATTCAGATGGCATACAGCTGTGTCCACAGCCCCATTTCTGGCTGCTGGCACTCTATTTGCACGATATGCTGTCAGGTGATGGTTCAGAGACCCAGCACCCCCACTCCACATTCAGACCCCATCTGCCCCGAGTGAAATTCTCACACATGACATTATGTTTGTGAACAATGTATGCAATAAAATACATTTAACGCTAACACTAATCCTGAACCTAATCCTAAAGTTAACCCATCCCGTGGGGTTAATACATTCTTTAAAAACACCCTTTAGGTGAAGCCTAGTTTTGAGGGGATTTAATGAGCATTATTTCTACATTAAATTATTACTTAAATTACATACATTATTTCTAAATTGTTATATTACAGTTTTGAAAAATTTTATCCTTTTCTGCTTTAATTATTTTTTAAAATTCACATACCTCTCTAGATTTAAGAAGGGTTTCAAAACTCACTTCTTTCTGACTCACTTCTCTCCTGATCTCGTATGGATGTTTGTTATGCACTTTTATCCAAAGCAAAGTACATCTCAAAGTAGAAGACAAAGAGTGCATTACATCAACAGGAGAGATTTCAATGCAGATATGTCATTCATTAGTATAGTCCGTTTGTCATTTTCCACCATATGAACCAGTATACATTACTCAAGTTGCTGCATATAGGCTTTTTCATTATTAAAGAAATTTATTAAAATTATTGAACATAATAAACACGTACATGTTTATTGAGCACTTACAAAATGAAGGGAGAAGAAAATCCAAAAGAGGTGAGTTTTGAGACCCTTCTTAAATCTAGTTGCTGCAGTTCTGAGTGAGAGTGTGATGGTCATTCCACCACAATGGAGTGAAAACTAGAACCTTTGTGGTTTGATTTTGGACCTCTTGTGCATGGGACCACCAAGCAAGCAAATGTGGATAATCGTAGCAGTCTGGCTGGGGTGTAGCGAATGATCAGGTTTTGTAAATATTCGGGAGCAGTTCCATTGATGCTTTTGTAGGTCATAACCAGAGTCTTGAATCTGATGCAGACAGCTATAGAAAGCCAGTGCAGACAGACAAGGAGGGGTGATACATGGAAATGCTTTGGCAGATCAAGCACAACTCATACCGTGGTATTCTGTATCAGCTGGAGAGGTTTGATGGCAGAGGCCAGAAGGTCAGAGACTACAATAGTCCATGCAAGGTATCACAATGATCTAGACCAGGAGCTGAATACATTTTGTTATGAGATAAGAGCAGATCCTGTACATGTTATGCAGGACTTATCCGCAGGACTAGGCTGTGGCTTTAATATGTTGAGAGAAAGACAGACTTCAGTCAATCATTACTTCCAGGCTCTAAGATGATGAGATAGGTGAAATGAGGTAGCTGTCCAGGTTGATAGAGAGTTCTCAATAGGTAGCGGGACCAGCTGGGAGGTGAAGGATCTCTGTTTTGGAGAGGGTGAATTGTACGTAATGATCAGACATCCAGGCAGAGATGTCTGAGATGCAGGCGCTGATGCAAAACAAAATGTCTGTAGCTCTGGGAAGGAAGGTGAAGAAGAGGTGGGTATTGTCAGCATAGCAGTTGTCAATAACAGGGCCAAGAGAAGAGATGTAGATTGAGAAGAGTAGGGGGCCCAATACTGAGCCCTGTGGGATGCCAGTTGAGAGAGGCTGAGGGATGACCGGGAGCTCCACCATACCATTTAGTAGGATCTATCTGATGAGGAGAACTCAAACCATTTCAGTGCAGTTCCACTGATGCCAAGCTGTCCAAGAGAGGAGAGTAGAATCCAAAGATTGACAGTGTGAAACGCTGCAGACAGGTCAAGGAGGACCGAGGAGAGGTATGCTGCTGTAGCTGACTGGAGAGCATCTGATACTGTAAGGAAAACTGTCTCGGTGAAATGTCCAATTCAGACTGATAACCATCAAGGAGATCATTCTGGTTGAAGAATGCAAATAGCTGATCATAGATTGCCCATTCCAGAATTTCTGACAGAAAAGAGAGGCAAGAGACTGGTCTGTAGTACTGGAATGAGTCTGTATCCAGGGAGGGTTTCTTTAAAAGTGGTGAAAATAAAGGTAATAAATAATTTTTAAAAATCTAAATAAAATAAAATGTATGTTTATGAATGACAATTTTCTACTATTTGTCATAAAAATAATTTAATTCTGTTACTTATCCAATATCTTAAAATTGGTAGCATAAATTTTTCAGAAGAGCATTTATATTTGTCACCTTCGTACTTTGAATTGTAAACCACAAAAGAGACACTACGCAAGTGCACGAGTTAAGCTCATTAGAGAACATGATGTGATGGCTGAGGCTGTCAATGTGACAGGAAGTTGGAAGTAGGAAACAAGAAGTGCATAGTTTGTTCATGGAAGAGGCACAATGCCAGTATGCTGCGCAGAGTGAAACACGTGGTAGGCAGTCAATAAAATACTTGTTGGTGTAAAGCGGTGCCGGGGAAAAAGCCATTGTACTGAAAAAGAAGTCTGTTGAAAAACAGTCTTAAAAAAAGCTGTGTTGCAGTGTTTTTTCATCACACAGGACCCTATAATACCAGGGAAAGACATGTAGTAGGCATTTTAATGTCCTTGAGGTCTTATTTCTGAAACCTTTCACAAAAAACACAAAAACAACAATATTTATAAGAAAAGTTTTTACTTTACTGTAACTCCTTTCATGTTGGTTCTCACACCTGCCGCCTGCCCTCTACATGCTGATGCATTTAAATGCATTATTAGTTAGAAAGCTTGTCCACATTCCAAGGAGTGGGAGACAAAAGAATTACCCACTGATGCAAAAATATTGTTTCACTGAAGATTAAAGAAAATCTTGTTAATTCACTGAAGAACTTTTCAACCTTCAAAGGTCGACGGTTTTTGCGTTCACGAATGAGAATGGTCCATCTGTGCTTGTGTGCTCCCGTTTCTCAAACTCTGTAAACTGTGGTATCTGTAATCACGATTGTTTAACACTGACATCTGGGCGCAACAGTGTTTGCAGTAAAATATTTACAGCTGCTTGAGAGTTTTCACCTCAGTGGCTTTCACCATCTGGTCTAAATACCATCAACATTTGACATTGTTTCTGTGAAACAACTTGCACAAAACAAGTCAAGGTGCACCACGAGATGAGAAAACACTAAATCTCTGAAGAAAACTTTTTCTTTAATAGGCCAAGAGAAGTCATTCATTCATTCATGACTAATTGACAAACAGCAGAAGTATACCTGAAAAGAATTTTAAGATCATTTTCCTTGAAATGAAAAGTCAGTACACAAACTAGCTAGCGCTAGGATGTATACACCATGAAAAGGAAAAAAAAAAAAAAAAAACTATGATAGTGGAGGGATATGTTTGCATAAATCGCTTCTCTAAAATGTTCATCTGCACAATATCACTGAAAGGCAACAACATGCCAACAACTGTGAGCAAGCAGAACCAGACAGATCAGCCAATTGTAACAATTCTCACATTTCACCATGACTAAACAGTTGCTTACAAAGCCGTCTAACTCATTTCAGTTTAACTGAAACACAGGGGTGACACTAATCAGGACAATGTGTCCCAATTTTTTTCCTGCTAAGTCCATGGCACAAAACTAAATTACACATTGTTATTTTCATCCAAGAGCCCATTTAAAGATGTGAATAAGCTGACATTCAGCTGAGATGTAATAGCTTTTAATGATCTCAGGTCCTCCTAAATAACTCCTCCATTGCCAGTCCTAAGCCAGGTGAGAAAGGAGGAAGGTTGAGTGCAGGATTAGCAACCCTGCCCCGTAAAATAAATGATCTCGCAACAGAAACAACGAGTGCAGTACATGAAAATCATCGAAACCGGATTGTACAACAGCATCGTGATCCCAACAGCCATCTATGCCAGGGAAACCTGGAAGATTATGAAAAGGATAGCCCACAAACTAAATGTTTTTCACCAACGCAGTTTACGTCAAATCCTGGGTATCTCCTACTGCAATTGGATCACAGACGAAGAGGTGTTACAACATAATGGCCTGCTGTGGCTGGAAGACACTGTTGCTGAACGATGAATGTGACTAGTGGGTTAAATTTTGCAAATTCTTGACCAGAGACCAAGGTGGCGATGCAATGGGTGCTGTCAAAGGGAAAGCGCAGACAGGGGTGACCACCGAAAACGTGGTGTTCCACCTTTCGAGAAGACCTCAAGACCATGAATGTCGAATGGACAGATGCAGAGATCATTGCTGCCAACAGAGCCCATTGCAGAACACTTGTTGCCGAATATGTCAACCAATGTGGGAGGAACTAACTAACCTCCTAAATAGTTATTAAATAGCAGATTTGATTTATTAATTAAAGTCAGTGGAACACGTCAAAGGATTTACAATTAAATGTGCCTTGTCCTAGTGGGTTGAACCGCAGTCCTGCTCTCCGGTGGGTCTGGGGTTCGAATCCTGCTTGGGGTGCCTTGTGGCGGACTGGCGTCCCGTCCTGGGTGTGTCCCCTCCCCCTCCGGCCTTACGCCCTGTGTTGCCGGGTTAGGCTCCGGTTCCCCGTGACCCCGTATGGGACAAGCGGTTCTGAAAATGTGTGTGTGCCTTACCCTCTCAAATATAGAATTGAGTAAAAATCACAAAAAACTGCATAATTTAGCTAGTGCAAAAAGAACAATGAAAAGACTGTATATGCTATATTTATTTTACCTGGGATGTAAAAATTGCATATAAAAATGAGTGGCGACACAAACCAATATATTTTCAATGGATGAGAAAAACTATTTCATGAATTGGGTGGCACAGCGAGTAGTGCTGCTGTTACATAGCACTTGGGAGGTGCAAGAGGACATGGGTTTGATCCCCACTCAGTCTGTGTGGAGTTTGCATGTTCTGTGTGGGTTTCCTCTGGTTTCCTCCCACAGTACAAAGACATGCTGTTCAGGTTCCCTAATAGTGTGTGAGTGACAGAGAGAGTGTATTCCACTGATGTATGGATGAGTGACCCATTGTAAGTAGTGTATCTAGCAGTGTGAGTCACCTTGGTGAATAAGGTGTGTAGGCTGATAACACCACATAGTGTCTGATAAACAAATAAATGTAAATGAATTAGCTTGAGATATTGAGAACAACAGACCTCACTCACTCTTACTAACTACTTGCCCTGGTCAGGGACACAGCAGTTTGGAGCCTATTCTAGACTCACACTAGACAGGATACCACTCCATCAACTGCATGATGGACTGTGGAAGGAAACCAGAGTACCCAGAAGAAAGTCATGCAGACATGGATAGAACATCCAGCCTCCACACAGAGTGAGCTGGATTCAAACCTATACACAAACGACCCAGGTGCTGTGAGGAGCAGCACTACCCATTGCATTCCCATGGCCCGCAACAGCCCTGCTATAAGTAAACATTTACTCTGAGACCAAACACTTGAAAATCTGTCTAGGATCATTACAAGAAATTAACAAAATTTTAATTAATTTCATAAAATACATACAGAAATACACAATTACCTCTTTCATAAAAGTCCTCCAGAGCTTTCATTGGAAATAGAATGACTTCATTACAAAAGAGTACATTTCACTAAGTTAAAGGAATATTTTAAAAAAGGAGAATTTTCTATGCTTCATTCATGAGTGTCATTCATTTACTAAACTCACTTTCCTTAGTAGCTATCTTCCACACCAGTGTTACAGAAGATATAGCCATGTACACCATTTACAAATAGCACCTCTATTTGAAACACCTGGTTCTGTTTAGGTGGAAACTGTAACGCAACCTCTTTGGTTTAACGGGATCACTTACTTCCACTGTGTTACAAGGTCCCTGCATGTGTCTTCACTTCTTACTAATCAAACTGGTCAAAGCAATGTCCTTCTTAGCTGTCAAATATCAAAACTGGCCAACTTTGTGAGAAAAAAGAACACATAAACAAATGTGACTCTGGACAATTTCGCATTGTTTTCGGGAAAGCCTTAGATCGACCAAACACAATTCAAATTTTGAACTGGGTAAATAAGTGAAGCTATGTAGCTTACTCCTAATGGTTTCCTGGAATCAGGGCATTTGTAGACAAAATCCTCCTCTGCCCTGTCAACACACATCGAGAGGACTTCAAAACAAAGGGTCTCAGCCCCTTAAAAAACAGTTTTGGGACACAAGAAACAGCCTGGCCAGTTTTGTCAGCTGAAGGGATACTTCTCGTGTAGCACACATGACTCATGCACCCTTGTTCTCTTCTGTGACCGTATAATTGACTTCACTTATTAAAACAGTCCAAATTGTTGGAAAATGACTGAAGGAACCTTGGCAAACCATACTTTCACAGACCAAGAACAATTAGCTCACCCAAAACAAGAAAGGGCTCAAAAAAGTTTTTTTCATCCATTTTTCAGTTATAGAGAGATTTGCCTTATCACAATACATAACTGAATGGTGTCACATTCCCAGACATTCACTTGTATTGTTCTTCAAATTGGATTTGCAATAAATCAAATTAAATGTTCATGCATGACCTAAGATATTTGCTAAAATAAGTTCTGCAAGATAAATAAATAAGAGGCAGCAGGAGGCCAAAAATAATGAAAATAATATTCTTGATCGTCCAACAACAAGGAATGATACATGGACTCAGGTCCAAGTTTGCTCTTTGTATTCCCCACATGGATTCCAAAGGAACATTACTAACTCTCAGTTGCAATGTCTGGCTTTAGTTTATGGCTCATAAAACAACTCAACAGACCCAAAGCAAGGGTTCACTCTGCAAGGGTCATTCAGTGTGAATTTCCCCCTTTTCACAGCTGTACCATCAAACTGTGTTTCAGATCCACGTTTGTTACATTCACACTGGCTTCTCCTAAATCTTTGTGTTTATAAAGTGTAAGAGCGAAATTCAAGATCATGTAACCCACAGATCTGCTCTGCATTTGTCTTGTCAACTACTAAAGGTAGCATCCTGTGGTCAGCATTTAAGAGGTTAAAGGTTAACATTTGTCAGCCAAAATAATAACTCTTTTAACACAGACTTCTTCTCTGTAATGGCTAGTCCCTAATGGTAGACAAGCTGTGCATCCACATTAGCAAAAATTACCATCAGTGTCTAAAATGGGAGTGTGACGAGATTCTACCCATTGCTGAGCATTGTTTTAAAGGGCATTAAATCATAAATGTAGAACTAGAGTTTTTTGCCCAGATTGAGTTAAGCAGCACTGTAAATGCCATCAAGCACTTTGCATTTGAACAACTGCTTGCAAAGTTTCGCACGTGTATCTTGTCCCATCTGAGTAATCGTGCACAGCTGCTGCAGGTCTGGCAACCATGAGCAGCATTAGATGTATACAACATGACAACTGACAATGTTAAAGCTGTCAGTGTCATGAGCCAAGGTCAGTCTAAAAATCATAAAGGCAATATCATGAGACAGATACATAAAAACGATGTACATCTTTTTGATAAATGAAAAAAAGAAAATTCATATGTACATTTAAAAGTCCTCAAGTAAACGATGTTAAGGGAAAATGCCTATTAGATCATGTAGCTGCACATTTTATAAAAACAATTTAAATACTGTATTACAGCTTCTAAAGTTCAGTTAGAGAAATGGATTTTAGTAACATTTCATCAACAATGACTGATAGGACTTGAACACTTATACAGATATTTAATAATACATAGACATAATGACTGTAACTACTAGTAATTTTCTCTGTGGTTTTTGAACAGAAAAGCCTGGTCTCAAGGTAAAACTCAGGGTAACAAGGGAGAACACAAAAAAAAGATCAGCAGAATGTCTAATTATGTACTTAGGCCCAAAACCAAAATGTTCTCTCAGGCAGAAATGTACATTCATGTGAAATTAAAAAAAAAAACAAATCGGACATATATGTCTCAGGAATTTGGGTGGGGTGGTAAATCCACTTATGGTGTACTAAAATGTGAAAGGGCATGGAGTCAAGAAAGAGAAATGTTTGTATTTAACCTATAAATCAAAACAATCCTTTAAATATATCAAGTACAAAGCAAACTGCTGAGAGTGTGCATGCGTCCCACAAAACCCCTGATCATAATCGTAATCATTTCAGAAATGGTTTAAAATTCAATCCGACATGCAGCACACAATGGAAAGGTAATTTCCATTTTGTTTTGGCCATAAAACATGCTTGCTGATCCAATGTATTCCTTCCTCTGTATTTTCACCTCTGGCTCATACTATTTTACATGTTGTATTTGTGGTCCCCTTCCCAGCAGAAGAAAACACACGCAACAGAGAGACACCATCTTACAGTTTACATCATTTCTAAAATGTCAAAGTAAAATCAAAGCGCCACAAAATCAAATAAAAGCACTTACCATTAATTGAACATATTTATATGATCTGCGGGGGCGCAGTGGCGCAGTGGGTTGGACCAGGTCCTGCTCTCCGGTGGGTCTGGGGTTCGAGTCCCGCTTGGGGTGCCTTGCAATGGACTGGTGTCCTGTCCTGGGTGTGTCCCCTGGCCTTACGCCATGTGCTACCGGGTAGGCTCCGGTTCCCTGTGACCCCGTATGAGACAAGCGGTTCAGGAAGTGTGTGTGTGTATATGATCTGTATGAGCAGCAGTACTTGTGCTGTATGTATCATTTTAATATCCAAAACATCTTTGCAGCATTCAGACTAATATGCCTAACAGGACATTTTCCTTAATTTCATAATTTACTCCTGACACAAAGTCTAAGGCAGACAGGCTCGTTGGTCTGTCTTTGGCATGAGAATATTTTCCTTGGCACTTTGACACGTTGCTTTGAACACAAATGGAAACAGAATGCTGGAAGAGTCGTTGGACAAATTCTATGCATAAGATGATTCCAGAAATGCTCTTGGAATTAGGTAGCCGAAGAGCTACATTTTCGTTTGGGTGGCACTCAGCCAGAGTCTGCATGCTCAACTAATTCCCCATGCTGGGCCTTCTATTTGAACCCTGGGACCAGAGTTTCAGAGCACCTGCCAGCAATTTGACTAATATGTTTTTCCACCTGCTACCTCAGGTTTTCCCCCTCTCATACCCCCGGCTGCTCAACCAACTGGGGCTCCTGGCACAAGATGCGTGCCTTGTGGCTTTGAACAATCCCAATTTGGGACAACCAAAAAAACCACATTAAACGGATTCGTAAACGTGGCCCCACATCTGCTCAGCAGCACCAGCAAGAGGCTGGCTTCTGCTACTCTTCCATTTATCAATGTCTCCTTCCCTTCGGTCGCGCTCCAGCTATTCTACATGCAAACTTCACATCAGTCTGCTGGGAAACTATGTGCTGGGGCAGCACTGGCATTGATCCTGTATGAGACATTTGATGCTGGTGAAGACTGTATGTACACTTCACACAAGCCAGTGTTTACAATAGTAGCCAAAAGATCTTTATGGCAAGTGTATGTAACGCATCATTCAAGTTATCTATTATGCTATGTAAAATAGAAAATCTTATAAACATGCAGACTAAAGCAAGTTTACATGGCCTAAAACAATGATTATGGACATCAGTGGAACAGAACAAATTTTATGAGGGGAAATCATAATTCAAAACATCTGCCTTCCACATGCAGATGTGCAAAGAGTAACTAGTTACTGTTAAACCCATTTAATTTGTTACAAAGAACTGCAGAAATATGGCTCAAAGCATTTAATCATTAAATTTTAATGTGAGAATCTGCAATATACTTACATATGCTCAGAAAACTGTGAATTACCATTAGCTGGAGGAAAATGATACTGAAGGAACCGGGCAACCGTGATGGTCACTGTGGCATTGCCCTGTGCTTTCCATTTCATAAACAGGTACTCTTCAAATCATGATCAAAAGAAAGAGTTCCATTTATGGCTTTCCGTTTCACACGAGGTTCCTTATGTTGACTACAATCAGAATTGCAAAATTACCTTTTAAAGATTAAAGGATGTAAATGATAATAATAATAATAATAATAATAATAATAATAATAAAAGCGCTCCCACTGGGGACTCTGTCGTTCTACTGGGGGACTTTAACGCCCACGTGGGCAGCGACAGTGATACCTAGAGGGGCGTGATTGGGAGGAACGGCCTCCCTGATCTGAACCCGAGCGGTGAGTTGTTATTGGATTTCTGTGCTAGTCGCGGTTTATCCATAACGAACACCATGTTCATGCATAAGGGTGTCCATCAGTGCACTTGGCACCAGGACACCCTAGGTCGGAGGTCGATGATCAACTTTGTAGTCGTTTCTTCTGACCTTCGGCCATATGTCTTGGACACTCGGGTGAAGAGAGGGGCTGAGCTGTCAACTGATCACCACCTGGTGGTGAGTTGGATTCGATGGCAGGGGAAAAAGCTGGACAGACCTGGCAGGCCCAAACGCATAGTGAGGGTCTGTTGGGAACGTTTGGCGGAGGCCCCTGTCAGAGAGGTCTTCAACTCCCACCTCCGACAGAGCTTCAACCAGGTCCCGAGGGAGGTGGGGGACATTGAGTCTGAATGGACTATGTTCCGCGCCTCCATTGTCGGGGCGGCGATTCGGAGCTGCGGCCATAAGGTCTCCGGCGCCTGTCGCGGCGGCAATCCCCGAACACGGTGGTGGACACCGGAAGCAAGGGATGCCGTCAAGCTGAAGAAGGAGTTCTATCGGGCCTGGCTGGCTCATGGGACTCCTGAAGCAGCTGACAGGTACCGACGGGCCAAACGGAGCGCGGCTCTGGCAGTCGCCGTGGCAAAAACTCGGGCTTGGGAGGAGTTCGGTGAGGCCATGGAGGAAGACTTTCGGTCGGCCTCAAAGAGATTCTGGCAAACCGTCCGGCGACTCAGAGGGGGGAAGCGGTGTTCCACGAACACTGTTTACAGTGGAAGTGGTGCGCTGCTGACCTCAGCTGAGGATGTTCTCGGGCGGTGGAAGGAGTACTTTGAGGATCTCCTCAATCCCTCCGACACGCCTTCCGTAGAGGACGCTGAGGCTGGGGACTTGGAGGGGGACTCGTCCATTACCCTGGCTGAAGTTGCTGAGGTAGTCAAAAAACTCCTCGGTGGCAAGGCTCCGGGGGTGGATGAGATCCGCCCCGAGTTTCTCAAGTCTCTGGATGTTGTGGGGCTGTCTTGGCTGACACGCCTCTGCAGCATCGCGTGGAGTTCGGGAACAGTGCCTCTGGACTGGCAGACCGGGGTGGTGGTCCCTCTTTTTAAGAAGGGGGACCGGAGATTGTGTTCCAACTACAGGGAGATCACACTCCTTAGCCTCCCTGGGAAAGTCTATGCCAGGGTACTGGAAAGGAGAATCCGACCGATAGTCGAACCTCGGATCCAGGAGGAGCAATGCGGTTTTCGCCCTGGCCGTGGAACACTGGACCAGCTCTATACCCTCACTAGGGTGCTGGAGGGTTCGTGGGAGTTTGCCCAACCAGTCCATATGTGTTTTGTGGACCTGGAGAAGGCATTCGACCGTGTCCCTCGTGGCATCCTGTGGGGGGTACTTCGGGATTATGGGGTTCGGGGCTCGTTGCTACGGGCTGTTCGTTCCCTGTATGACCGGAGTAGGAGCTTGGTTCGCATTGCCGGCAGTAAGTCAGACCTGTTCCCAGTGCATGTTGGACTCCACCAGGGCTGCCCTTTGTCACCGATTCTGTTCATTATCTTTATGGACAGAATTTCTAGGCGCAGTCAGGGAACGGAGGGTGTCTGTTTTGGTGGCCGCGAGATCTCGTCTCTGCTTTTTGCGGACGATGTGGTCCTGTTGGCTTCATCAAGTCAAGACTTGCAGCATGCACTGGGGAGGTTTGCAGCCGAGTGCGAAGCGGCGGGGATGAGAATCAGCACCTCCAAATCCGAGGCCATGGTTCTCAGTCGGAAAAAGGTGGATTGCCCCCTCCGGGTTAGGGGGGAGTTGCTCCCTCAAGTGGAGGAGTTTAAGTATCTCGGGGTCTTGTTCACGAGTGAGGGAAAAATGGAGCGGCAGGTCGACAGACGGATCGGTGCGGCGTCCGCAGTAATGCGGTCATTGTACCGGTCTGTTGTGGTGAAGAGGGAGCTGAGTCGTAAGGCGAAGCTCTCAATTTACCGGTCGATCTACGTTCCTACCCTCACCTATGGTCATGAACTCTGGATCATGACCGAAAGAATGAGATCGCGGATACAAGCGGCAGAAATGAGTTTCCTCCGCAGAGTGGCTGGGCGCACCCTTAGGGATAGGGTGAGGAGCTCAGTCACCCGGGAGGAGCTCGGAGTAGAGCCGTTGCTCCTCCGCATCGAGAGGAGCCAGTTGAGGTGGCTCGGGCATCTGTTCCGGATGCCTCCTGGACGCCTCCCTGGGGAGGTGTTCCGGGCTTGTCCCACTGGGAGGAGGCCTCGGGGCAGACCCAGGACACGTTGGAGAGACTATGTCTCCCGGCTGGCCTGGGAACGCCTTGGGGTTCCCCCAGAGGAACTGGAGGAGGTGTGCGGGGAGAGGGAAGTCTGGAAGACTCTGCTCGGACTGCTGCCCCCGCGACCCGGCCCCGGATAAAGCGGAGGAAGATGGATGGATGGATGGATGGATGGATAATAATAATAATAATAATAATAAGAAGAAGAAGAAGAAGAAGAAGAAGAAGAAGAAGAAGAAGATAATTGAAAATGAACTCATACATCATCCTTGAAAACCTCTGCTTTTCTTTCATCTTACTATCAATTCTTACCAATTTGGAGTTATTCTGGGTCAGCGAGTCTTCTATGTGGATAGTTGTTACCCTTCATAATCATTATATTTGACTACTAAATTGTATTCTTTGTGCAGCTGAAATATGTAATGTCTTTTACACTGTCAAAGTCGCATAGATAGAACATCTTAAAAAAAATAAAATGATCCTTTCGTGCTATATTTCATCACAATGCTTGCTGTCCTTGTGGCATTTGTCCACTTCTATATGAAAGTGAAAATACTAAAATTAATCCAGCTGAACTGAAGCAAACTACAATTGTATTCTTGTTGTAAATTTCCACCAGGCTAATCCATCCAGTGAACTCAAAAGAATCCAGTAAAATAGCCTTCTCTGTACATGGCCAGTTGCATAAGCAAAGGTTTAATCTTGCCAAAATGTTGAGTCTTTCAGACAGAACAGTCAATGTACTGTGGTACCCAGTAAATGTTTAGAAATAGCTTTTCTCCATTCGTATGCTGATGACACACAGCTTTATGTATCGTTCAAGCCTGATGATCCATCACATGTGGTGTCGTTACCTAATTGTTTTACCAGTATAAAATTATGGATGAGTAATAATTTTTTATCTCTAAATGCCAGTAAAACAGAGGTACTTGTGGTGGGTGGTGATGCTAAAACTCTCGACACAATCACATCAATTTTTACAACAAATGGTATTACCTTCAAGCGTACCGATTGTGTTAAGGATTTGGGTGTCCTCCTGGATGGAAAACTGTCATTTGTATCACATGTAAATGCATTGACTAAGTCGTGCTTCCTTCAATCAAGAAGCATAGCTAAAATGCGGCAATTCCTTTGTAGACGGGATTCTGATAAACTGGTTCATGCTTTTGTTTCCAGCAGGCTGGATTACTGTAATGCTTTATTGTCGGGTTGTCCGTACCAGACTGTATCCAGGCTACAGCTGGTACAAAATGCTGCTGCGAGAATTGTTACTAGAACTAGGAAGTACGACCATATAACACCGGTACTTAAATCCTTGCATTGGCTCCCGGTTTCTTATGGAGTTGATAATAAAATCCTACTTTTGACCTATAAGGCAATACATGGCATTGCTCCGGCTTACCTTCGTGAGATCATTAATCTTTATATCCCAGGACGATATCTCCGTTCATTAGATGCAGGTTACCTTAAAGTACCTGTGATCAATAAGACCTCAGTAGGAGGTCCCGCCTTTAGTTATAGAGCACCTAAACTGTGGAATAGTCTACCAGTTACTGTCAGAAAAGCCCTGTCTGTTTCTGTTTTCAAATCCTGACTTAAGACTTATATGTTCACTCAGGCATTCCACCTCGTAATGTAATTCAACCTGCCTTGGTTATTTATTTTATCACCTTTACAAAAATGCATTTTAAATTTACTTAAGTAACAAATTACTAACTCTGTCCTATCTTCTCGTTGAGCACTACCTCGCTACATAAGACCTGAGGAGGCTGGCCAGCGGTGACAGACGAATCCCATGCTGACAGAGGATGATGTCCATCTGTCGTGATGATCGAGACATTCCATGCTGAGTCGGGGATCCAAGATGCCATTCACCAACATTATAATTACTTGTTAAACACTGGCTTACAAATTGTTATGTTCTAGAATGCCCAGGAGGGGTGGGATACCACTGGTCTGTGGACCCCCAGAGGTTTTTTTCTCCCTCAACTTTCAGTTGGGAGTTTTTGTTCCTTTCCCCGGTGGCCAGTAGGTATACTTATAGCTCTATAATAAGTTCTTCATTATGGTAGCCATTAGCTGACCGTCTTCTTTGTTTGTATCTGTTTTTCTTGCCTTATGTCTGTGTTAAAGCGCTCTGTCTCACTGCTTGAGAAGAGCACTCTATAAAAAAAATAAAATAAATAAATAAAAATAAAATGGCACCAAATTGTCCAGGCTCACAAGAATAAAATAACATCTGAGACAGAAAAACAGCATTGGGCTGCAAAAGGAGGAGGAGAAAAGGAAGAGGAAAAGAAGGGAAAAATCTATTATTGAAGGCATAGCAGCACTGTGACACAGCAAGTAGAACTGGCACCTCCCACTCCATCGCTGTCTTTTTGGACATTGGTTTGAATCTGGCTTGCTCTGCATGAAGTTTACATGTTCTCCTCATGTCCTTGTGCATTTATTCCACAGTCTAAAAACACATTTCTGGTGAATCACACACACACATTTTTAGAAGTGCTTGTCCCACACAGGGAACTGGAGCCTACTTGGTAACACAGGGTGTAAGGGGACACACCCAGGACAGGACGCCAGTCCACCCCAAGCAGGATTTGAACCCCAGGCCCACTAGAGAGCAGGACGTGGTCCAACCCACTGCGCCACTGCACCACCACACCTTCTCTGGTGAATCAATCACTCTTAAGTTGTTCTCAGAGTGTGTTTATCTGTGTGTGATTGTAATGACCTGGTGTCCAATTCAGGTTGTACTGCACCTCACACACGTTGCTTTTGGGATGGAGTCTGGACCACCATGACCCTGCATTAGATTACTGATAATGAATAAAGGGATGGATGGATAAGACCTTTTAAAGATATGTGCTTTACTTGCTGTTAGGTACCTGTGTATTTTTACCACAAGGACATTACTGCTCCTGTGTATTAATTTATTTACCTGGATGGGCTGCAAGATGAAAGTGTTTTTCCAGCAATACAAAAAATGTACAGATTGTCTATGCTTTAAAGTTAGACAGAAGGCCTCGGACCGCTGAAATTAGACTGGAAATTTTAGAAGTCCTAATAACCATAATAATACATAATTTATTCCCTTAATCTGTGTCTTAGAAAATGAAAGTTAAGGTCACCAGTAATTAAGTGCAAATAAGGCTCTAATGGAGAGGTTTTCAAATGATCTGCTACAAGTGAATCATTTACTGATTTTTGATTATGTATAGTGTACATTTTGAAGGTATCCACAAACTAATATCATCCAGAAACAAACTGATCTATTTTTCTATCATTATGCAGTCAACATAGCGTTCACAGGAAGATATTAACAATGGTGTAAAGTGATATGCTGAACCTGTGTGCTTTTGTACTGTAGTATGAGGAAGCTGAACAGAATTCAGTAATGAAATGCTCTTTACTATAATACTCTTGCACATGTAAAGTTCTTCCAGTTGCAGTGATTGCAGTGACTCTTTTTGGAATATATTTCTTGAGATTTCTTGTGACCTATTACTGTTCTGCGGTAAGTTGTTCACCCCATCTTGTTCAGAAATTTCCATTTTCCTCAACAAAAAGAACTATCAGGTTGCACTAACCTACATTGAACTGTTGAACTGAACCAAGTTTTTTTTTTTTTTAACAGACTCCACTATTATTATTATTATTATTATTATTATTATGTGCCCTAATAGCATCTGTTAAGCTCAGTGCAGTGAGAGGCTGGTGGTGGGGAGATGTTGAAATTAGTATTAACAGGTAAGCCAGTTACTAGCTAATAAAATACTTAATTTTTGCATGGTACTTATATATTAATGTAACAGATTATTTAAATAAATTCTATGCACATACAACTGGTGAATTTTGTTAGCTTTGTGCTCATATTAATAGAAGTTCATTTAAACAGTAGCAGCATTCTCAAAAAATGTGATTATCTGAACAAAAAATGTGACTGATGAATGATAAAAACATGCTTTTCAGAATCAAGTTTCTGCATGCAACAAATGTACTTTGTACTGTTATATCATCATTAAATACAGTGAAATAATAGAGAACACAAACACTGCAGCACTCCTTTGCAATATTTTTATGTCTCATTCATTTTCTTATGGCTACTCGATGAAGCAAGTCATACAATTAATAGTGAGCTTAAGGTGGATCGATTTAGTTCATAAGACAGAATGGCTCAGCTTTAGACTACCTCAGTAACAAAAATTGTCTCATTTGTTAGCACATGCACCAGCTGATAGCGTAGTGGCTACTGTCTTTGGGTAGAAAGGTCGCAGGTTGAATTTGCACCTCTGGCTGCAGTACCCTAAATTGCTCCAGTAAATGGGTAAAAAATTGTAAGTAATTTTTTATAAAAACATCAGCTAAATGAATAAATGTAATGTAATCCAAGTCAGACACAGTTTGGCATATATAATTTTACAGCACTAGTTTTATGTTTATTATTTGCAACAAAAACCTGGGATGTGTCGATTTCATTACATTTTCTTACATCATGATCACGTGGATATATTCTGAAACAGCATATGTGCAACTTGTGTAATGTATGATTTGTGTCGCATGCAGCTGGCAACTTCCATAATTCAATAAGCAGGTTCCCAAATCATCAAGACTACAACCAAAAGGAAAACTGTCAGATAGTTGAGTTGAGCCATTTATCGATATGCATCTGGAGCTTATCTGTTTGTTTACAAAGATCACAGAAACAAATGTGCCCAAATATGCATTCATTCATCTTAAATTTATTCTTAATATGTTAATATTAGCCACCTGAACTGTGCTTAAAAATGTGGCATGTAAATTAATATGGTGTTATATGAAATGGCTCTGTTACAAATGTCATTAAAGTTAATGAGCTGCATAAACAGGCAGAAGGCTCATGCATACCTACAGCCCAGGTTGGGACCTGCGGAATGTCATGTGGAAATGTGAATCCCAGGTTATTAAAGGCAAACAAAAAAGGATAGATTTATCAGTGCATGTAGTTGGCATCCAGCTCTTGTCATAGTTAACCACATGCTGCTGGTGAATCTGACAGCATATAATCCATCAGAGTGAACATTCAGTATTGTCAGAGTTACATTAAAATGTACCAGTTACATATGGGTTAAAACAGCAGTATCCCTTTTACACAGACATAGATGTGCTGTACTGAAAAACATTAACATGTGCCAGTTATACAGTATATGAGCTAAAACAACAATAAACCCTTAAGTTAATGTACACATAGATACAGATGTCAGATGAGCTATACTGAAAAAACATTTAGTTGTATATTGGCTAAAACTGCAGTAAACCATATGCAGTAGAGATGTGCTCTACTGAAAAATATTTTTTCTCCTGCATGTACACACACACTTTCTGAACGGGACAGTACGGGGTCGCGAGAAACCGGAGCCTACCCGGCAACTCAGGGCGTAAGGCCGGAGGGGGAGGGGACACACCCAGGGCGGGACGCCAGTCCGCCGTAAGGCACCTCAAGCGGGACTCGAACCCCTGACCCACCAGAGAGGAAGACCCGGTCCAACCCACCGCGCCCCATCTCTCTTGCATCTATTTCTCTTTTCTTTAGTGGAGTTTACATCAACTGTTTAAAATTGCCACAGAACTTTTTTTCTAACATCTCTGTGATCATCGTTCAAGAAACAGGTTAAAGTGTCCAAGAAACTGTCCCTCCATCATCGTATGCGTGGCGGGTGTGCTTGTGTGCGCGCGCGCGATGATTACCTGCTGTTCCCCAGCGCGGTGCCTGGTGATGTCGGTCAGACTCGCTTCGTGGGGTGACAATTCATTCGCAGCCGACGCGGGAACTTCTCTATTTTTCTCAACAATTTCGCGTTTCACTTCGGATCGGAGCTCCAGGTAACAGAACAGAGTGGTAAAGTGCAGGCAAAGCGAAAGCACAAAGAAGCCCAGGAAAACCCGGCAGCTGCTGCACGGCTTGTCGCCGCTGCAGCCCGGAGGCAGCCGGGCTCGGAAAGGCTCCTTCTCTGCCGTGCTCAGCGACATCTCCGCCGCCGCTATTTTGGCATACTCAAGTCTTCCCAGAGGTCCGATCCAAGCACGCTCAGCAGCAGTAATTGTCGAACTCGCATAAAAAGCGCAACAGCTCCAGTGCCGTCTATCCTTGGGCAGAATGCACAAGGTCGCGTGAAGCGCCCCCCGTTTCTATAGCGACCGCACCTCCAGATCCCGCCCCTCTCTCCGCCGGTCGATCGAGGAGGTCTCATTTCACCTGATCGTCCCCTCCTGCCCCGAGCTATCTGCACGTCCATCATTCATGTATCGATCGTCCATCATTTATCGCTCAGCTTTTTTCAACGAGATTTTCAGTGTCAGAAAGCTTTACCATGATTTATAACTGCATTAATCAGTTGTAGGGTAACTACGGTGTAGGGCTATTCTGAGCGTATCCTACCACTGGCTGCGCTGACTCTCCCAGTTCGACCAGGCTTAAGTTTCTGTAAGGCGAGAAGTTGCAGGTTATTCTCGCTCGCCACACTGAAGTAATGTCCCAGGAAAAAAATGCAGCCATTCGCCAGCCGGGATTCATTCATTCCATTAATCATCCTGTTGGCGAATTCTCTTTGCTACCATAGTTTTTTTCTTTTTTATGGGAGGAAAAGTTAATACATAACATAATCGTTAAGATGGCAGAAAATATGACATGTCACTAAAATTAATTGAAATACCAAAACAAAAGGTGCTTTATTCATGATTATGATGAAACCATTGTATTTTATTTTTGCAACAAAAATTGTCATGTCTGGCTTCTCTTTTAATGTTTTCATTCATTTGTTATCTATAACTCTTTGTTCAATGTTGTCATGGTGGGCCAGAGTCTATCCAGGAAGCTCAGGCTGTGAGACAGGGTATACCCCGGATAGAGAAATTTTGATCATTTAGCCCATGTTGCTTATGAGATGGAGAGTTAGCCCTGTAGCTTGCCATGTGAAGTTCAACACTGATTACAGCCTACAAGGAATCAGCTCCTTGATACCTTACCTCACACACACACTTTCTGAACTGCTTGTCCCATACAGGGTCACAGGGAACCAGAGCCTACCCAGCAACTCAGGGCATCAGGCTGGAGGGGGAAGGGACACACCCAGGACAGGGCACCAGTCCGCTGCAAAGCACCCCAAGTGGGACTTGAACCCCAGACCCACGAGAGAGAAGGACCCAGTCCAACCCACTGCACCACTGCACCCTCCTACCTCACTACTCTCTACACAAAAGTAAGACCACTACACTCCTCGACCTCTAGCCACTTGGTAGGCCTATTCATGAGCGATCCAAAATCAAAAGTCTATTGGTTCATGCCTTTAGCACGATTGTGGTGGAGTGAGCTCCCACTGTCCCTCAGAGCTGCTGAATCCCTTTTAACTTAAAATTTTGAAAGCTATACATTCAGTTTCATACTTGTATGTCAGTTTAACTGCTGTCATGGTGGTGCAGCAGGAAGCATTATTGCCTCAAAACTCCTGAAATGTGAGCTTTATTTTTTTGTCAGTATGGCATTTACATGATGTCTTTGTGTTTGCAGCGGACTGTGGAAGTGCAGCGGAATTGGCCGGGGCCCGCTGTGTGGTGGGTCTGGGGTTTGAGTCTTGCTTGGAGTGCCTTGTGGCGGACTGGTGTCCCCTCCGGGGTGTGTCCCCTACCCTTCCAGCCTTGCACCCTGAGTTGCTGGGTTAGGCTCCAGTTTGCTGCAACCCTGCTTGGGACAAGCAGTTGCACACATTGTGTGCGTGTTTGCATTGGTTTTCTCTGGCTGCCCTAGTTTCCTCCCAAGTTCAAAAGCCACCTTTTTCTGGGTATTTAAATTGTCATTTGAGAGCATATATCCACACGATTATCCTGTGATGGCCTTTTGTACCATGCCTTGTGCCTTTGCTTCCTTGGACTTCCTTATGCGCTTGTGCTTCAGGAGCATTGTGCCCCAAACTGGAGAAGTGGTTTCTGGAAAACAGATGGCTAGAATGTGAAACTGCTTTTGCATAGAATGGACTTTTCAGATAAGTAGAATATTTAGACAAAATAGTCTTACATTTACATTTAAATTTATTCATTTAGCAGACACTTATCTCCAAAGCGACGTATATCTCAGAGAATACAATTTGTGCATTACATTAGGAGACAGAGACATGGTTGCAGACGTGTGATTCTTAAGTTAGTTTGTTTCTTTCCACTACATACAAAAATGTTCATCACACGAGTAGCTGCATAAAACTCAATAGACAATTCCTGATCACCTTCTTACAATTTTTTTTAGAGGTACATAAACATTTACGCACAATACAGGAATAGCAGCTGTGTAAAGGCTTTTCTGGGTATGATCATAAAGTTATGGTGCATGAACATTTACACCATACATGAGCTTGAGAGATCATGGGTGAAGTGAGTCTGGAAAAGGTGTGTTTTAAGACCCTTCTTAAACGTGGACAGAGTTTCAGCAGTTCTGAGTGAGAAGGGGAGGTCATTTGACCACAATGGAGCCAGAACTAAGAACCTCCGTGCTTTACCTTTCGTGCGTGGGACCACCAAGCAGGCAGAAGTAGAAGAGGGAAGTGGTCTAGTTGGGGTGTAGCAGTTGATCAAGTCTTGTAAATAGCTGGGAGCAGTTCTACTGATGCATTTGTAGGCAATAACCAGGGTCTTAAATTTGATCTGGGTAGCTATAGGAAGCCAGTGCAGAGAAACGAGTAGAGGAGATACATGGGAACGCTTTGGCAAGTCAAACATAACTTGGGCAGCATCATTCTCTATCAGCTGTAGAGCTTTGATGGCAGTAGCGGGAAGGCCACACAAGAGAGAGTTGCAGTAGTCCAGTCTGGATGTCACCATGGCCTTAACAAGTAGTTGGGCACAGTCAGTTGTGAGGTTATGACTGATCCTGCGAATGATCTGCAGTATGTATCTGCAGGTCCGGGTTGTGGCTTTGATGTGCTGAGAAAAAGATAGACTTGAGTTGATCATCACTTCCAGACACTTAGTCAAGGAGGTAGGATAAAATAATGAGTTGTCCAGTTTGATTGAGAGATCACGACAGGAAGGCAGGCCAGCTGGTTCAGTCATGTAGTTCTTTCAGCTTGTCCACCTAACATGGTGCTGATTGTTGCCCACTAGTCATTTTAACAGACCCATCTGAGTCTTTGACACATTAAAGTGTTTAAGAATGTCTAATTACTTTCATATTAAATATGTGGAGAATGCATTAAATTCTTAGTGTGTACTCCCAACACCTGTACTTGAAAAGTTTATGACACAAAAAGACAGCCTTGGGGCTGGCTTCTAATGTGAAAATCCTTGTTAAAACTTGCAGGGACCCCATAACGAAATATAAATGCAAAATTAAATATAACTATCCAAGCTGAGCAGACATAATGCCTAAGTATTTGTTATACTTTGTTAGGCATTTTAACTCATGCTCCTATTGTATTGATTCACTGTCTAATTACTTCATTGTGAAAAAATCGTTATCAGGATTCAATTCAAAAGCTGAGGAAATACAATACAAGCACTTTTGAACCATATGGACCTTGTTTGTCTTTAATGAATTAATATGAAAGGGCTTAAAGCATGTTAATAAAAACATATGTAGAGCAATACATTTTCATACCCTTGAATCTGTCACTTGAAAGGGAAAACCTTATGCCATTTATAAGCTAATAATTTTGAACTATATCCGTAAAATAGCTGTTCATGGACAAATGGGTTATACAGAAGTACTGACATGAATGATGGAGACTGGTTTAGCTGTAGCATTGCTCAAGATGAAACATAGCATTGAAACAATATTTTCTATAAAAAATGAATTAATAATAATAGGCACAAATACCATTTTTTCAGCTGAGCAAAAAGAGAAATTCACTTGCATTAACTCAGACATATGTATTATTTTAAATGTCCTACAGCATCACTAAAAAACATGGAGGGGAGAAGTTTGGATGAGCAGTCATGAGCCCCATCTTCACCCCACTCCAATTCTCAACCCTCCAAGTGTCAAGTTCCCTTTGAAATAGTGGGATCTGTCAGCTCTTGGCACTGTGAGTGTGTGTCTGCTGCCCGGCCGTGCTCCCACTCCATTGTGAGACTTCAACATAATGGAATGTGTTTCGGGATAGATTGGAAAATTATGATTAAACAGAGGAGAGTAATTATTTCCTTATGTGCACTGAAAAAAAGAACTTTTTAATTGTCCAACGGCCAGGAAGTCCCGAATCATGCTCTGTTCAGATCGAGGTGATCCTGCACTGAAAGTGAAACAGGCTGTGCTTCTGTAGGCTCCAGCATCCTGCATTACTGCACCCTTCAACATTGTCACAACTGCACAGTGATCATGATTTGGAAACATTGCAAATGTGCTCATACAGTATGCATAACTGCCTAACTTTTCCATTGAGGCTTAGCCCATAACAACTTCTCAGGTGTGGGCAGCAAAATACTATATTACCAATAGCACAGCAGTACAGTACTTACATCTACAGTAGTTATGCTTATGCATTACCCCAACTTATACCTTAGAGCAAAATAAGCACCAACCAGATGCTGAAATTCCATTTCTTATATGGATATTCATCTGGAGTTTGCAGCTAAAAACTAGTCAAGGCAGGAACCCAGTAATACGAGGGTTGATTGGAAATTTTTGACATTATACTGTTGTTCTGCATCTGAAGGTTCCTCAGAGTTGGGAACCTTTTTGTTTCTAAAGTACCTTCTTTCTAGCTCTATGCTGTTTTTGCAATGCTCCAAAACCTTCTTAGGGATGTGCAGCAGACTTTTTTGACATCATCTTCAAGGAAAAAGCCGTATCTTTTTTAATTATTCATGAGATCAGTGACAGCAGTGCTTCCCACATTGAATGGCATCACTCACTCTTGAGTTTCCTTCTTTGATGCCCTGCTCATTGTCACACTTTTGTCACATAGCTGCCAAAATATCACTCAAGACCACTATTGCAGAATTGGAGTTAAATTTCTGATTGTGACAACTCAAGGACTAGACTGAAACTGTTCTTACTACTGGTTTATAGTCAAAGGCTTTCGCCTTGACTCCCCTTGACCATCTAAGTACAGGATTTAATCAGCTGAGGATGTGTGAGATTTGAATGTTATCATCATGTTTTCAACCCAAACACGTGTGGGAGAAAGCAATGGTAAAACAGTTCTCTACTCTCTTTTACCATGAACACCATACCAATTTTGATCCTTCAATACCAAAGGGAACAACAGGTGAAAACCATTCCCAGACCACACATATGAGTGAGGAAAGCTGTCCAACAGATGTAGACCAATGTCTTTCAGGCTCAGCTGCTGCTCCTTTCAGTGAAACCATTGTCTGGTTCTGAACCTTCTCAGGGGTCAATGCAAAAGAACTGCTGTCTTTCAACACTGGGAAGCAAACCATTGAAAGTATCTGTCAGACTGTCATTAGAAATAAGTACAGACAAGTAACACCAATATGGTGCTGAAAAAATAAACCCTGTCTTTGAAAATTAAACTGGTTGTTTTGCATCATACTTGCAGCACTTTACAAACACTGACAGTTAGTTTCAGAATGGCTGCTGACAACAGGTTGATATTTCTAGTTCTGGAAATCACAAATTTTAGTCCATCTTTGTACACTCCTGGACAAAAACATCTGAATAAATTAGAACCTCAGAAGACAATTTTTTCAAAAAAAATAATATGCTATGGCATCTCTTTGTGCAGAGTGAATAAAACAAAGCTAATATTCAAAGTGACATTTGGGCTTATATTTAATGTCTTTCCATCCATCTGCTGGAGGTATATGGTATTGCACAAGTGGTTGGTGTCACACAACTGTATAGTTTTTTGTAACTAACAAACACACACACACACTTTCTGAGCCACTTGTCCCATACAGGGTCATGGGGAACCGGAGCCTAACCTGGCAGCTCAGGGCGTAAGGCTGGAGGGGGAGGGGACACCAGTCCATTGCAAGGCACCCCAAGTGGGACTTGAACCCCAGATCCACCAGAGAGCAGGACCTGGTCCAACCCACCGTGCCACCACATCCCCCTGGTTTTTTGTAACAATGTGGAGCTATTACTATTATTGTTATTTCATTTATCATTTATAGTAGTTATTGCACTATTAAGTAGTCATTTAAATGACTGCCTGTGTGGTATGTTATTAATTTATTTATTGTCATTGTTATTTATTTAATTATTTATCTCATGGTTTAGTTTAGTGTAGGTTAGTTTACTGTGTTTGTGGGTGTTTATTGACTTTTCTTAGTTCTGTTTGTATATTTGGCTAAATTGATATGTATTTGTATCATTCATGTGTTTTACCAAAATGTTGCTAGGTGTCACTTTTGGCGCACCCGACGACAAGCCTGAAGACTGCACATCTAACAACCGCGTGCTTGACGACCACCTCAACCTCCCCCAGCAATGACCCCAGAGAAACAGTATAAAAGCACCTCCTCTGACACACCTGACCGGAGACGCAGTATAAAAGCACCTGCTCCAATGTAACTGGCCGCAGAACTGCCAACTGAGAGACGTTCTCCTCACCTATCTCTTCCGAGGCTGATTGTTCTACTCTGTTCTACTCTGTTCTCTGGCTGCAACCTCGTGTGATACAAATAAAGCAAGTTAGCATCAGCACTTGAGTCTGCTCCCCTGATCACCGCATGCTGCGTGACAAAAGGTTCCGCCACTTATGCGGACTCAGCAATGCTTGACCACCTGCACCATGCCGTCTCCTCGCATGGTGCCCTGCTGAGTTTGCATGACCAGTCCCTGCGCCAAATCAAGGGGGCCGTCCAAGAGATAGTGCAAGTGTTCCAATCCAGTGGGATCACGTAATCCCCCAGGACCGCTCGCCAGCCCGGATATGTATGAAAGAGCGCCAGACACCTGCCAAGGTTTCCTAATGCAATGCAAGCTCATGTTCGCTAACTCGCCACGAACCTATGAAGTAGACAAAAGCAAGATTTCCTACTTGATCTCTCTCCTCACAGGCCCCATGCTGTGCTGGGCCACAGCCAGGTGGAAGTCTCGCGTCCACTCCACCTACAAAGCTTTTAAGAAACGCTTTGAGGCGGTGTTTGATCATCCGCCCCCCTCTTAACTCTTAGCCAGCTTCTGGAACGGGTTCCACGCCCGGATCCAGACGGAGCCTGCCTACCGCGGACACCAATAACCATCGATGATCTCGCCCGAGAGCGAATCCCCTGCCCGTGGCTGACTCTGCTGGGTCATCGCCCTGCCAAGCAGGCTCGTGAACCAAGGCTGGCTGGACCTTGATGAGAGACAGCGCCACCTCCGCGACCGCCTGTGCTTCTGCTGCGGAATCCCGAGCAATTTCCGTGCAATCTTCGCTCGCCATCATCTAAAGCTAACCTCAAATCCAAGGTTCGTAAACTACAATTAACAGTGTCCATAACTCTGGAGTGGAGGGGAATCGGGTAGAGATGTGTGCACTGGTGGATTCCGGTGCTGCGAGCTGTTTTATGGACGTTGGCTTTGCTACTTCACACAGCATACCCAGGCGGGTTTGTGAGGCAAAACTGTGGGTTGTTAGCCTTGACGGCCAGCCGATAGGGACCGGACTAGTGGACTCGAGTACAGAACTGTTACACATGTGGGTGGGGGCGTGCCACCATGAAGAACTCATGTTTTACCTAGTCAGGTCGCTGGACACACCAATCATTTTGGGTTTCACTTCCTTAGCCCTGCACAATCCAGTATTCTGTTGGAGCAGTGGTGACCTGGTTTCCTGGGGACCTTAATGTGAGCGTTCTTGCTTCTCACTTCCCTGCTGGATCACCTCTGTTGAGAGTGCCACAGACACGCCACTGGTGGTGGTTCCTCCTGAATATCAGGATCTGAGTGAGGTGTTCAATAAGCTACTGGCAGCGGTCCTCCCTCCGCACGGACCATGGGACTGCACCGTCAGTCTCCTGCCTGGAACCATGCCCCCCTATGGGTGGGTGTACCCTCTGTCTCTCCCCAAACAAAAAGCCATGCAAGAGTATATTACTGAAGCACTTAAGGCAGGCTATATTCGACCTTCCGCGTCACCAGCCTCCATAGGATTCTTTTTTGTGGGGAAAAAAGGATGGGGTCCTACTCCCCTGCACTGACTATCGGGGATTGAACGCTGTCACGGTGCGATACCCCCATCCTCTGCCTTTGATCACTGCGGCCTTAGAACGAGTGCATGGTGCAAAGTTTTTTACGAAATTGGACCTTCCAAGTGTATACAACCTCATCCGCATCAGGGAGGGGGATGAGTGGAAGACCGCTTTTAGCACCACCCTGGGTCATTATGAGTATTTGGTCATGCTTTTTGATTTGTCTAACGCGCCCTCAGTGTTCCAGGCATTTGTCAATCATGTACTAGGAGATCTCGTGGATGACTGCATCTTGGTGTACCTGGATGGCATCTTGATCTTCTCCAAGACCTGGGAAGAGCACGTCTGCCAGGTTAAAACAGCGTTGGAATGGCTCCCCCAAAACTGCCTCTATGTCAAGGGAAAAAAATGTCTCTTCTACCAGTCCAGAGTGCCGTTGCTGGGCTACATCCTGAGCAACATGGGGTGGCTATGGACCCGGAGAAGGTCCCGGCAGTGATTGACTGGCCATAACTGCAAACTGTGAAAGCCCTACAATGGTTCCTGGGTTTTGCTAATTTCTATAGGAAATTCATCAGGGGATTCAGCTCCATCACTGCCCTCCTCACAGCCCTTATGTCAGGTAAGGAGACCCACCTGCCTTGGGACGAGCAAGCACAGAGAGCGTTCCTAGAGTTGAAGAGTCATTTCACAACAGTACCGATATTACAACACCCAGACCCCACACTGCCTTTCATGATGAAGGTGGACGCCTCAGAGGTTGGAATCAGCGCCATGCTGTTCCAGAGACAGGATGACCCACCAAAACTGTCGCCCTGTGCATACTTCTCACGAAAGCTGTAGCCAGCTGAGGGGAACTATGACATTGGAAATTGAGAGCTCTTAGCCATTAAATTAGCCCTGGAGGAATGGAGCCACTGGTTGGAAGGGGCCTCGCACCCCTTCCTGGTACTAACTGACCACTGTAACTAGAGTATCTTCAGAAAGCACACTGGCTGAACCCACGCCAGGCCCGACGGGCCTTGTTCTTTACCAGATTCGATCTCACTGTATCGTATCGGCCAGGTTCTAAGAACACGAAGGCTGACGCCCTCTCATGGCTGTTTGCCACTGACGCTCCAACCAAATGCCCAGAGCCGATCCTACCCGAGCACAGTGTTGTGGCCCCAGTACACTGACACTTGTTTCAGGAGCTCCAAGATGCACAAGCAGCTGAGCCCAATCCACCCGTTGCACCAGAAGGTAAGGAGTATGTACCCATGAAAATGCGACCGACACTCCTGCAGTAGGCCCACAACTCTCCCATGGCCGGTCACCCTGATGTGCGCCAAACACTGTCCCTCCTCCAATGGAGGTTCTGGTGGCCCTTCATGCCAGAGGACGTCCAGGAGCACGTAGAGGCCTGCTCAATCTGCTCCCAAGCTAGAACTCCAACACATGGACCTGCTGGCTTCCTAGAACCACTGCCAGTACCCTCATGGCCTTGGTCTTATGTAGCAGTGGACTTCCTGGTGGATCTCCCACCTTTGGATGGTAAGACTGTGATACTAACCTTGATTGACCTGTTTTCCAAAGCCTGCCGCCCGATCCTTCTACCGCGGTTACCCACGGCCCTGGAGATTGCGGAAACTCTATTCCAACAGGTCTTCCACCTATACAGTTTTCCTGAGGACATTGTGTCTGACCGTGAGCCCCAATTCACCTTGCAAGTATGGAAGCTATTCTGGGCAAAACTGGGGATCTCGGTGAGCTTCACCTCTGGCTACTACCCCAGTCCAAAGGGCAGGCGGAATGCCTACAGCAGGATATCAGTCACTTCCTCCGCAGCTACTGCACCCATCAACAACACCAGTGGGCCCGGTACCTGCCCTGGGCTGAGTATGCTCACAACGCTTGACCCACTCCTCCACAGATATTTCACCGTTCCAATGTGTTTTAGGGTACCAACCTGCGCCATTCCCCTGGTGCCCTGGCCTGAGCAATGTACCCGCAGTCGACACCTGGCACCAGGCCAGTGGGGAGATATGGTGTGCCACCAAGGCTTATCTCTGACATAGCGCCCTCCGCTACAAGCAGCAGGCGGACCGCCACCAGCATCTCCTCACCTTCCAGCCGGGGCAGAAAGTGTGGCTGTCCACCCGGGACCTGAGGTTACGCCCCCCATCCAGGAAACTCAGCCCCCGTTTCATCAGCCCCTTTGAGGTCCTTCACCAGGTCACGCCCGTCTCTTATAGACTCCAGTTGCCCATGGACTTACGATTCCATCCCACCTTTTACGTTTCCTTGCTCAAACCCTATAGTTCCTCTGTTCTTCAGGCACCTGGTGATGTCACGCCAAGGCCGCCAGCTGAGTCAGCAGCAGGCAATGAGGACCTAGTCTATGCTGTTCGGGCACTCCTTGATTCCCGTCAATTCCCGTCAGCGGTGGTTTAGGTGACCCACCTCTATGTCAAGGGGAGAAATGTCTGTTCCACCAGTTGCAGGTGCCTTTCCTGGACTACATCCTGAGTGACATGGGCATGGCCATGGAGCCACAAAAGGTCAGAGCAGTGATCAACTGGCCATGCCTGACGACCGTGAAAGCCTTACAACGGTTCCTGGGTTTCGCCATCTTTTACAGGAGGTTCATCAGAGGCTTCAGCTCCGTAGCTGCCCCCCTTACGGCCCTGACGGCAGTAAGGAAACCTGCCTAGCCTTTATCGAACAGGCACAGCGAGTATTCCTGGAGCTGAAAAAGGCGCTTCACAACTGCAGCGATTTTGTGACACCCAGACCCCATACTGCCGTTCGTGGTGGAGGTGGATGCCTCAGAGGCAGGGGCTAGGGGGGTGCTGTCCCAAAGGAAAGGTGACCCACAAAAACTGTACTTCTTACTGAAGCTGTCTTCAGCCGTGCGAAACTAAGACATTGGGAATCAGGAGTTGTTAGCTATCAAACTGGCTCTGGAGGAATGGAGGCCCTGGTTGGAAGGGGCCTGCAACCCCTTCCTTGTACTGACTGACCACCATAACCTTGAATATCTCCAGAAAACACACCGATTGAATCCACGTCAGGCTCAGTGGGCCCTGTTCTTCACCAGGTTTAACTTCACTGTTTCATATCAGCTGGGCTCTAGGAACACAAAGGCCAATGCTCTGTCAAGGCTGTATGCCAGTGATGTATCGACCAAAGACCTTGAACCAATATTACCTGAGAACTGTGCTGTAGTACCAGTGTGCTGGCACTTCTTACAGGAACTCCAAGATGCACAGACAGCCAAGCCCAATCCGCCTGAGGTACCAGAAGGTAAGGAATATGTACCCGTAAACATGTGACCGATGCTGTTACAGTGGACCCACAACTCCCCACCAGTAGGCCACCCTGGCGCATGCCGGACAACCTCTCTCCTGCAGGGGAGGTTCTGGTGGCCCTCCATGTAGGAAGATGTTCAGGAGGATGTAGCATCCTGCACTGTCTGCTCTCAGGCCCACATCCCGACACAGAAGTTCACGGGACTGCTGGAGCCACTCCCAGTACCCTCACGGCCGTGGTCCCACATAGCAGTGGACTTCTTGGTGGACATTCTTCTGTCAGATGGTAAGACTATGATATTCACCTTGATTAACAGGTTTTCCAAAGCCTGTAGCCTGATCCTCCTGCCATGGTTGCCCACGGCCCTGGAGACGGCAGAGGCACTGTTCCAACAGGTCTTCCTCCTCTACTGCCTGCCAGAGGACATTGTATCAGACCGTGGACCCCAGTTCACCTCCCGGGTGTGGAAAGCATTCTGGGCTAAGTTGGGGGTCTCGGTGAGCCTCACCTCCAGCTGCCACCCCCAGTCCAACAGACAGGTCGAGCAGCTATAGCAAGACATCAGTCATTTCCTCCACAGCTACTGCACCCATCAACAGCACCAGTGGGCCTGGTGTCTGCCCTGGGTCAAATACGCCCATAACACCTTAACCCACTCCTCCACAGGTATGTCGCCGTTCAAATACATCCTAGGCTACACCTACACTTGCATCTCCCTTCCAGGAAGCTCAGCCCCCGCTTCATCGGCCCTTTTGATGTTCTTCATCAGGTCATGCCCGTCTCCTACAGGATCCGGTTGCCCCCGCGCATGCTGGTCCACCCTGCCTTCCACATTTCCCTGCTCAAGCCTTGTGGGACCTCTGTCCTTCAGGCACCCAGTGTTGTCGCGCCTGCCCCACTGGCCGAATCGCCTGAGGTGGAGGGGGATCCGATTTTTGCCATCTGGGCTCTCTTGGATTCCCGTTGGCGATGGGGGGTCCTGCAGTACCTGGTGGACTGGAAGGGTTATGGTCCGGAGGAACAGTGTTGGGTGTCCGCGCACAATGTCCTTGACACTACTCTGATTGCTGATTTCCACAGGAGTCTTCCGGACCGGCCCGCGCCCTGCCCCAGGTGCCGTCCGCCCTCACGTCTTAGGGCGGCAGGCACCACCCGTCAGAAGGGGGGTACTGTCACCGGTGTCCCTGATGACGGCCACATGCCTGACAATCACGTGCCCAACAACAACAACACCACCATCACCCCCTCCCTTGACAACCACGGGACGCAGTATAAAGCACCCACTCTGAAGCACTTGGCCATGGAACTTCCAACTGAGAGACATTCTCCTCACCTGTCTTCTGAGGCTGACTGTTCTGCTCTGTTCTCTGGGTGCGCTTCCGTGTGATACAAATAAAGTGAATAACCATCGGCAATTGAGTCTGCTCTCCTAATCCACACTCAGCATGATATCCAGCTTTGACCCTGCCTGTCCCATGACCACGAGTTTCTTCTGGTCCTCATGATCTCATTCCTGGTTTTGACACAGCATGTTTCCAATCATGATCCTGGCAACCCACTACCAACTTTCCAGTACCAACCTTGTTTCTATCTCACAGATTCGATCCTGATCTGGTCCTGTCCAATAAAAACTCAGCAACTGACTCCATCCCTGCTCTGCTTCAATGTTTTTATGACACCAGCCAATATCACATACCCATTTACATTCTGGCATCATATAACGTCTCCCACTTTTTTTACAACATCATGTATTTCATCATAGCATTTTCACAACAGCAAAATGTCACTAGTCATCATCAGACAAAACTTTGTACTATTATTACAAAAAAATGTCATTGGTCAAAATCATTCACGATGTCTAAAAGTTAATTTTGAACTCAGGTTTGCTGACTCAACCAGCCCTGGTGACTATTGAATAGAAGGAAGGAAGAGGAACTGGTGTGAGCTGATCAGATACAGTAGGTTTGAGCATCTCCATCTCCTGTGATTCCTTGCACAATGTCATTTTGACATCAGATCCACAAAAATTGCTTATAACATTTATTCTGGTCAGCACCATTTAGTGTACTGTTGATACGAAGGTGTCGTTGATTCCTGTAAACAATGGACTTGTCTGTTCAATGCTGGAACAATGAGTGCCAGCTGACTGTAGTACTCTAGCGCTTTTCCACATCTTGTCATTAGTAGCAAGGGCCAACACCTTTTAGCCATCGTTCACTGGAATCAGATCTTTTGCTCCATGATTGTGATCATAGTAGAATTTATAGTTTTGTTTGACTTTGTCAACATTGGCCCAAACAACAGCTTGTGCTGACTGACGTGGTTCTCAGTGTCTATCCAGACAAGGGAGACTGGTAGGGATATTACGATCTATCATAAGCTGCTCTGAGCTGAACCCAGTTATAGAATGGGGTATGGAACAATAAGCCATAAGACCTCGAAATGGGTCTGGTTGACGGATGATGGATTTAGCAATCTGTACCGCCCTGTCTGTCACTCAATTAGACTGTGGGTACTGAGGACTCAATGTGATATGACGAAATCCATGTTGCCGTGCGAAACTCTTTTCATGCACGTCAGGGACCATTTTCCGAAATGAGAATCGTGGGTATTCCTCAACTAGCAGAGATACTATTCAGCTTCTGTATCACATCAAAAGTTCTCAGCTTGTCAAAATGGGCAATTTCAATGTATCGAGAATAGTAATTCACTGTGATTACATAATAATTCTTATTGATATTGACGTGGGGGGTGCCGTGGCGCAGTGGGTTGGACCGGGTCCTGCTCTCGGGTGGGTCTGGGGTTTGAGTCCTGCTTGGGATGCCTTGCGGCGGACTGGCGTCCCGTCCTGGGTGTGTCCCCTCCCCTCCGGCCTTACGCCCTGTGTTGCCGGGTAGGCTCCGGTTCCCCGTGACCCCGTATGGGACAAGTGGTTCAGAAAGTGTGTGTGTGTGTGATATTGACGTACATTGTACACTTACAAATGTAAGCTGACCTTTTCCTATGGGCGACTCAGCAGGGGTGTAGGCTTAAGGGGTTTGTGGTGCTGTTTCCTCTGGAACTGTTGTACATCTGACTCCCGTCAGGCCCGATGGGCCCTGTTCTTCACCCCTTTTCACTTTACTGTTTCCTATCGACCAGGTACCAAGAATAGGAAAGCCGATGCTTTATCGCGGATTCATGACCCAGAACCGATGCCTGCCAACCCAGAGGAGATCCTACCGCAGGGATGTGTGGTGGGTCCGGTCCATTGACAACTCCTCCAAGACATCCAAGAAGCCCAGGACAGTGAGCCAGAACCGCGCGGGAGACCAGCAGGCCGTGTGTACGTACCCATTTCCTTCTGCACAGCAGTGATGAAATGGGCCCATGAGGCTCCGGAGGCGGGGCATCCTGGGATTCGACGTATCCTCTCCCTAGTACAAGGACGGTTCTGGTGGCCTTCACTGTCCGATGACATCAGGGACTTCGTCCAGGCCTGCACCACCTGCGCTCAAACCAGGACCGTACCCGAAAAGGCGGCTGGTCTCCTACAACCATTGCCTACTCCGACCAGACCCTGGCCCCATGTAGCGCTGGACTTCCTGGTGGACCTACCAGTCTCAGAGGGTAAGACCGTGATCCTCTCTGTCATAGACCGTTTCTCCAAGGCCTGTAGACTGGTGCCCCTTCCGAAGCTGCCTACAGCTCTCGAGGTATCGGAGATCCTGTTCGAACAAGTATTTAAACTATATGGACTCCCTGAAGACATTGTTTCAGATCGAGGGCCCCAGTTCACCTCTCGGGTATGGAAGGCCTTTTGGGACTGGCTCGGAGTAACGGTAAGCCTTACATCTGGATACCACCCGCAGGCCAACGGCCAAGCAGAACGCTTACAGCAGGATGTATCAAGGTTTCTCCTAGCCTACTGTTCCCAAAGACCGCACCAATGGGCTCGCTACCTGGCCTGGGCAGAGTATGCCCACAACTCCGCGCCTCATACATCCACAGGTATGTCGCCCTTCCAGTGTGTGTTAGGCTACCAACCTGTCCTGTTCCCTAGAGAGACCACTCCGTGTCCTGTTCACGCCGTGGAAAAGTGGCACAACGAGAGCGCCCGCGTATGGAGGACGGTTCAGTCCCACCTGCTTTGCAGTGCGGAACGCCACAAACGTCAGGCGGACTGACACCGGCGTACCCTTTCGTTCATGCCTGAGCAAAGAGTTTGGCTCTCCACCCGAGACCTTAACCTGAAGGTCCCCTCAAAGAAACTCGGGGCCCGCTACATCGGCCCCTTCAAGATAGTGCGTTGCGTCACACCGGTTACTTACCGCCTTCAGTTGACTCCTGACCTCCGAGTACACTCTACGTTCCATGTCTCCCTCCTGAAACCGGTAGGGGTGTCCTTGCATCAGCCACCAGTAGACACCACACCACTGCCGACGTTACCCTTCGTGGGGGACGATACCTATTTGGTTCGGGCCCTGCTGAACTCTCACTGACGGAGAGGTCGGTTGCAATATCTGGTGGACTGGGAGGGGTACGGCCCGGAGGAGCGTTCCTGGGTAGCCGCTTCGGACATCCTGGACCCCGACCTGATTGCCGCCTTCCACAGGGACCATCCAGAGTGCCCGGCCCCGCGCCCACGGGGGCGTCCTCCTTCTCGGCCCAGGGCGTCCAGGGCCGCCCATGGAGGGGGGGTACTGTCACGTCCCCCGCAGCTGGCACATCGGCGACACCTGCCGTTTCCTAATGGGAATGGCAATAAAGAGAGAAGCCGAGGAAGCCCAGACGCGGAACCTTGTTTTGCCTCCTTGTTTCCCTTTGAGCCGTGTTTCATAGAACCTACTCCAACATCGACCTTTTGCCTGTGTATTCCCGACCACGTTCTTTGCCTAGCTCTTTGTACTACGTTTGCTGATTGCCTGACCCACGCCTGCCCCTCAACTTTGCTTTTTGGATTCTGATTCGGCTTCATTAAACATCGGTGTACAAGAACTCTGCACTTGATTCCGTCCTTGCTACGCGCAACCATGACAATGGCATTAAAACTCGTGTTATCATCTCCTTGGCTCTGCAAAAAGCTTCTTCCTGACTCATTTCCAACATCTGTGTTGAGTCAGAGTGCAATAACTCATTCAAAGGCTGAAAAATGGTTGCCAAGTCTTTCACGTATCTCCCCAGATTATTAAACATCCCAGGACATTGTGCCAGTTCTGTAACATTCTTGGAAGTGTCCAGGGCAATGATTGCCTGAACTTTGTCCTTTGAAGGACTAATACCTTGCCCTGTGATGCAGTAACCAAGGAAATCCAAACTTGACTGACTAATTATGCAATTACACTTGTTCAGTTTGAGCCCAGAATCCTTTATTGTGGTAATCACCTGGCTTAACCTTGCTTCATGTTGCTCCTTTGTCTATCTGAAGACCCAAATATCATCCATATAAAGAACTACTCCCTCGTGATCTCTGAGTAGGTCACACATAACACACTGGAAGATCTCCAGGGCACTGGAGATCCCGAAAGGCAATCTTAAACCTCCCAAAAGGAGTAACAGACATTGTCAGCTAAGAACTGTCTTAATCTAGTGGAATTGCCCAAAAACCCCTGGCAGCATCTAAGATGGAGAAAACTGTAGCTCCAGTCATCCGGAGTAAAATGTATTCCACAATGGGCAGAATGTATTTCTTCCTTAGGACTGCCTGCTTAAGTCGCTTGAGATCAACACAGATCCTGACACCGTTTTCCTTCTTGACTACTAGAACCATAGGGAAACACCATTCTCTTGGTTCTGGAACTTGTGCATGACTGCTTTTCCATCACGGGGGTGCGGTGGCGCAGTGGGTTGGACCGCAGTCCTGCTGTCCGGTGGGTCTGGGGTTCAAGTCCCGCTTGGGGTGCCTTGTGACGGACTGGCGTCCCGTCCTGGGTGTGTCCCCTTCCCCCTCTGGCCTTCCGCCCTGTGTTGCCGGGTAGGCTCTGGTTCCCTGTGACCCCGTAAGGGACAAGCGGTTCTGAAAGTGTGTGTGTGTGTGTGTGTGTGTGTGTGTGTGTGCGCGCGCTTTTCCATCTTGGTCAATTCGGCTTTAACTTTAGGTAGTAAGGAGACTGGTAATCTCCGTGCTGTATGCAAACTATCCAGTACTGCATCAGACTTTAATCACATCTTTACAGGGTCACACTTCATTAGTTCAGTATTGTCAAACACTGTTGACTCCACTGTCATTTCATTTTACTGTAATTTTATACGGGGGGTGCAGTGGCGCAATGGGTTGGACCACAGTCCTGCTCTCTGGTGGGTCTGGGGTTCAAGTCCTGCTTGGGGTGCCTTGTGACAGACTGGCGTCCTGTCCTGGGTGTGTCCCCACCCCCTCTGGCCTTATGCCCTGTGTTGCCGGGTAGGCTCTGGTTCCCTACGACCCTGTCTGGGACAAGCAGTTCTGAAAATGTGTGTGTGCGTGTGTGACTTTATGCAACCCATTGGATGAGAAGCAGATTAACTGAGTAAATTGTTTACTGCACCTGACAAAATGAAAATCTTGAGAACTTACACAGTGTGTCTTTGCTGTACCCTGGCAGTAAAAATTCTACACATTCCAGTTCACTTCCTACGCTGGATAAATTCCCTCTAGTTAGGAGTTACTTGTGGGGGGTTGGGCAGGGAATTGTAAGAGCCACTTGTCAAGATGGTAACATCAGCACCAGAGTCAATGTTAAATATAAGAGGTTTACCACAAACACCAGCTGAACTTCCCATGGTCTGACCGGTTTGTCAGTATTAGCAGACACCGATCCCATAAAATAGCTGTTAGTTCATTTGTCTTCTAAATGTTCTGAAATGACACTTCACAAGAGCTACGTTTCTTTGTGTTGTTTTTCAATAAGCTACAACACACTGCAAAATGTCCCTGCTTATTAGTTTTTCCATGCCCTTTCCCAGGGGGTGCAGTGGCTCAGCAGGCTTGGCTGAGTCCTGCTCTCCTGCAGGTCTGGGGTTTGAGTCCTGCTTGGGGTGTCCTGCAGTGGACTGGTGTCACGTCCTGGGTGTGCCCCCTTCCCCTCCGGCCTTATGCCCTGTGTTGTTGGGTTAGGCTCTGGCTTGCCCCGACCCTGTTTGGGATAAGTGGCTTCAGACTGTGTGTGTGCGTGCACCCTTTCCCGGAGGACCTATTATGCTGCACTTTACACTCCATCTGCATGTTTTTCCACTTCATCTACAGTCGTGTTTGGTAGTTGTTCTGTCAGTTGCATCTTAATTGCTTCTGCCTGACATACAATCATATTAGCAGTCACAAGTGAAATCAGCTTTCAACTGTAACTCTTTGAATACATTCCTATCAGATAAACCAACAACCAGTCATCTTTGTTGGTAAAATTACAATTCGCTGCCATCTCATGGAGAGCTAATGTTCCATCATGTAATGGAACAGATTATCTTATCGTGTCAGGCTACTGTTCTCTCCTCTATGAAGTATGCAAACTGAATACTACCACTGCAGATATTGTGATAACATATTTGAAGTCCATATCACCCCAGCTGGAGGGAATGTCCCCTGTCCCCTGTGTCAGAGTCTAAGGAGCCTCCCCAAGCATCCAATACACACATATTATATAGCTCCAAAAGTGCATGCTACATACATGATAACATTTCTCACTGGCTTTCTTCCTACATGATCAGTGTGTGCTCAGCTCATGCGTGCTTCTAATTTGTTACTTAGTTATCTACTACAGTTCCTATAGGCTAAAGTAATTTATTTGATGATATAGAAAGCACCCAACACCCCTTCAGCTTATCACACAGCATGCCATCATTTTTTTTTTTGGTTTTTCAGCATCAGCCAGTATTGGTTACCCCTTAGAATTGGGGGTGCCATTTTGGTACTGCCATGGCAGTTGTCTGAAGGAAGATGGCGGACACAAAATGCAGAGCTCCAGACTTTTATTAGAGGGGAAATCCAGAAATTGTAGTCGTTGTATGGGCCAAGTTAGTCGAGTGCAAACCGGGTTTCCAGGACAATTTGAGATCGAGGTCAAAGGACAAGCGGTGGTCAAACACAGGAAGCAAGGCAACTGGGTTCGAGGGTACAACAAAGGGACGGGAATGAGGAAGGGAGATCAGGGGAAAGGTAAATAGTTGAGCACAAGCTGCAGTGAGAAGGTTTGCTGAACTAGGTTCCACACCAGGCATTGTTCGTCTGTGCCTTTTTATGCCTCTCCCCAGGCTGGGTGTCAGGTGCTCCTCGTTGAGATGATGGTGTGGGTGTGGCAGGTACATCCTGCTTCTCACACAGTGGGCTTTCTGCAGAAGTTACAGAACACAGCAGTTGTACATTTAATACATACCATCATTTCTATTCCATTTTCTTATTTTTCTCTCATAGTGTACAATGAAAAACAGAAGAGTAAACTTTACTTTGATAGAGGTACACATGACTTACTTGACCTTCAACCCAGTAACACTGTGAGGCTCAACGATAAATACAACATACAGATACAAACAGGGACTGTACTGGAAATCGCACAGCCAAGACCACAGCGCCGTCATCTGTCTGTATATTGTATGAATAACACATAGACAGATGACAGCGCTGTTCTAAGAAGAAATTGCCAAAACCTCAAAGGACCAATAGCAGCCAATCAGAATACAGACACAAGTGTCAGGGAGAAGACAAACAAACCAGGAAAACACATCTCCAACAGCAACACAAAGAATCTGGAGAACAACACACCAAGTGAAAGCTCCTGAAAGACTCATCAAGATGTGTTAAAGAACTAAGGGACACTAGCAGAACAACAGAATTCGCATAATGATAAACATTCCTGTACATAGTTTGAAGGTTTAACTAGTGCTTGAGATGTCTGTGACAGTATGGCTGCCTGAAATATTTAAATTGGCTAGCAATAAGTGACCTTTTTGGAATGTTTAAGTTGGTAAAGTGTTAACTGAGTTGTACTTTGTGAATGAAACATGATTTCTGATGAATGCACAATGTGCACTTTGCAATACTTGTAGTACTGGTGGAAAAGAAGAGAAAATGCACAACACGTTGATTGCTATGTGATTCGCAATGTTCTTGTTTATTAGAAGTTATACTCTTCTACAGTTCTGCAACCCTCGGAAAACAACAGCAGAAGCAACACTTAAAAAAGTTATTAATTAATTAGAATTGGATTGAATTCCTCAGTCCTTAGTTCTTGTAATCAGTCCTCTTTTTGGACAGGGAGGGGTATGATGGAAGCCACGGCTCTGGGAAAGAATCTGTTCCTCAGTCTATTGGTGGGGGAACTCATTCTCCTGAACTGTTTGCAGCAACAGCTCAAACGGGGAGTGGTCTTGATGATACTGCCAGCCTTCTTCCTCAGCCAACTAGCATAGAGAGTGTCCAAGTTAGGAAGCTTCATCACAAGATGCAGATCCTTCCGCTTGGTGGCTGTACAACTGCCATACCACGTGGTGGTGCAGTTAGTCAGGATGCTGTCAGTGGTGAGCCTTTAGAAATTTAGCAGCAGTTTCTGTGGTAGCTGGGCTTGTTTCAGCTTCCTGAGGAAGAACAGTCTTTGTTGTGCCTTTTTAACCCAACAGGTCTTGCAGGTCCATGTCAGCTGTTTTGACACATAAAGTCCAAGGAGCTTTAGGCTTTCCACTGTTTCTCCATGTATGTGGAGGGGAAGATGGTCTATCTCCTTTGTTCTCCTGAAGTCAATAACTATCTCCTTTGTCTTAGAAGTGTTAAGGACCAGGTTGTTGTCCTTACACCACTCAGCCAAGTGTTCTACCTTAAGCCTGTAGACCTTCTCCTCACTGTCTGAAATCAGCTCAATTATTGGGGTGTCATCTGCAAATTGAAATTATGGAGTTGTAGGTGTGGAGGGGAGTGCAATCATGGGTGAAGAGTGTGAAGAGTATGCGGCTCAGCACACAGCCCTGTGAGGTTTCTATGTGTAGAATGAGGGTGGAGGACATGTGGTTACCAGTTCTGACTTACTGTGGTCAGTCTGTGAGGAAGTCCATGACCCATGAGCACAGAGGAGAACCAAGGCCCAGGTTGTCCAGTTTTCTGACCAGTTTGTGAGGGATGACAGTGTTAAATGCAGAGGTGAACTCTACGAATAGCATCCTCACATAACTATTTGATTCCTCTGAGTGTGTCAGAGCAGTTTGGAGAGCTGTTGTGATGGCATTCTCTGTGGAACTGTTTGCCCGGGAGGAAAACTGGTGCTTACCCAGATCAGGTTGGATGATAGTTCTGATATGTAAAAGCACAAGTTTCTCAAAGCACTTGATGACTATGGGTGTTAGAGCCACTGGGTGTCAATCATTCAGACACTTCATAGATGATTTCTTGGTCACTGGAATGATGGTAGATGACTTAAGGCATGTTGGAACAGCAGCTTGTTGTAATGAGAGGTTGGATATTTCAGTAGACAGAATAACATGGCAGTGGTATAATGATGGTATGGGGAACATTTTATTCACACACAAGGTCTTTTTTTTTTTTGCAAAAAATGAGCATCCTTCAAATGCCACAAAGAATGAAACGATTGCTTGCCAGGTGCATCTCTTCATAGCCAGTCTAGCCTTTCTCAGACTGATACTTCAGGAAGGATCAAGTACCAAGTCAAAAAACACATACCTTTTTAGGATGGTTTCCCAAACATGGCAGGCTCTTTACATTTCTAGGTTACACCAGTGGCCTGCACAGTCGATATCTGTCAAGCCAATAGAGCATCATGGATTGAGATGGAAAATGATCAGAATGAACATGCTGCCAAAAATCTGCAGAAACTGTCTGAAGCTGTCAAGCCAACATCTCCTAAGAACACAATTAGAAAGTGCCTTTAGCCTTGTTGCTTGAAGTCATACTGATCTGCAATCAAAAGAAGGTACCACCCAGCCAGTTGTAGTTAGGTGTACAGTGATTTTTAATAGCTATAATTTAATGCTTAATACTTTGAAAACCTTTGAAATTAAAGGAACTTGTTGAACTCTAACAGAAAGTGATTCTTTATTGTTAGTATCTTCTATAAAAAAAAACATTTGATAACAAACCAAAGGAACTTGATGTCCTTAAATATACAGTGATAAAACAAAACAAACAAAAAAGTTAGAATACAGGTATAACCTTGTGCTTTTCAAAGTTTGGCATTCAAAAATAACAAAAAAATCTGTTGTTACAGGATCCATCTTTTTTAACACAGAAAAAAAGTGGGAATATCGTCATTGTGGTCTAAAAAAGAATTCCTAAATAAAATAATTGTAAGGTCTTGTATTCATTAAGCATAAAAACAGGATCTGTGCATCAGACATAAAGATTAAAATATAGTTTAACTAGCTTTTGTTCTCTTTAGAGAACTATGAATTGCATTAATTTTTTATGTATTTTAAACAACAGGCAGGGAGAATTCTGTCCAAAAACATAAGAGAAACACACACACACACACACACACACATTTTCAGAACCGCTTGTCCCTTACGGGGTCACGGGGAACCGGAGCCTACCCGGCAACACAGGGCGTAAGGCCGGAGAGGGAAGGGGACACACCCAGGACGGGACGCCAGTCCGCCGCACGGCACCCCAAGCGGGGCTTGAACCCCAGACCCACCGGAGAGCAGGACTGCAGTCCAACCCACTGCGCCACCGCACCCCCCCATAAGAGAAACAGAAACCTTAATTTTACAGATAAAGGTATAGACTAGAAAATCAGAGATATTATGCAATCAAATTAACTGGCACAATTTTAAAACATCTCCAAAGTAAATATTAGAAGTAGTAAAAAAAGTTGAGAAATTAATACCAGCTTAGACCCACTAGTAAAGGTATGAGTGGGTGCCTAAAATGGAAAAGCAAACATTTGGATAGGTGCTTTAAAGGAAAAAAAAAAATACTTACAGTCATTATACATTTACATTTACATTTATTCATTTAGCAGACACTTTTGTCCAAAGTGACGTACATCTCAGCAAAGGTACAATTTATACATTACATTAAGAGAAAGAGACATAGCTGCAGACATGTAAGTCTCAAGCAAATTATTGTAATTGTATTTTCTTACCAGAAGTCAATTTCAAAAATGTCTACATAATTCTCTCAAATTAGAATGTGTTTTTATGGAATTGTGAAACAAACATTTAATTATTTATGTCACTCCCACACCCACAAGCTCAACGACAGGACCTGTTGCTGATTAGCATGGCCAGGTATAAAGACAGAGCCGTCACGGCAACAGGTGTGGAATCTACAACGCCCACCTACTGGCTTGTGAATTCAGCATTCTGTTTCCCAATACCCTGTTCCCTGTTTAAAGTTTCTGATTCTTCTGGCTTTTTTGACCTCAGCTTTTTCATTCGTTTACTGAGTTTTGCTTTGCCCCGAAAATAAATGTTTGCACCTCAGAAGACCCTCGCCTGTCCCCTACCTCAGTCTCTGATTGCTCCTGTGTTTTGGAACGGAAATAAAAATACCCGCACTTGGGTCCAAACCCTACCTCCTGTCTCCCGTCTTTCACATTAACAACTTAACACATACCGTTTCGGTATGGTATCTTACAGTGTACTTGCATTATGCTTATTAAGTAACAGAAAATAATATGCATTTTTTTAGAATAATAAGTTTTAACTGAATACTCTGGCACAAGATAATTTTTGTTTATTTTTTCTTATTGTAATAGGGGGGCACGGTGGCGCAGTGGGTTGGACCAGGTCCTGCTCTCCAGTGGGTCTGGGGTTCGAGTCCTGCTTGGGGTGCCTTGTGATGGACTGGCATCCTGTCCTGGGTGTGTTCCCTCCCCCTCCGGCCTTACGCCCTGTGTTGCCGGGTAGGCTCCGGTTCCCCACGACCCCGTATGGGACAAGCAGTTCCGAAAGTGTGTGTGTGTTTGTGTTTGTGTTTGTGTTTGTTTGTTTGTTTTCTTATTGTACACAGTTGTTTGTGTTTAAGATCCAGAAATGCATTTCTTCAAACAACTGGGCTTCAGATTAACCAACAGTAAAGGTATTCTTAAAAAGACAAGGGGAAATTAGGCATTTTTTGTAACTTCATCAATTACACTGCAAACAAAAAAAAGAATTGTTAGTAAAATTTAATCCTGAACAAGCAGTAACGTGTGAATGATTTATCTTAACATTTATTAACTTCCAAAGTCTTCAGCAACGGTGGTACGACACCTTTGGAACAGATGGCCTTGAAAAACTTGGATATATCAAGACATCTTTTTTTCATTATATTTATACCTTCTCAAAAGTGACTCTTACCATCTGGCAAATGGAGCAGGCATTTGATTATGTTATGATTATGTTAAGTCATACCGGACAAACATCTGTAAAACCCTTGTCATTTGGAAATTGACAGTAGTCAGACAACAGTATGAATTTCATTAATTATAGTTTTCAGTAAAATGTAAAGCTGGGGGGTGCGGTGGCGCAGTGGGTTGGACCACAGTCCTCCTCTCTGGTGGGTCTGGGGTTCGAGTCCCGCTTGGGGTGCCTTGCGACGGACTGGCGTCCCCTCCCCCTCCGGCCTTACGCCCTGTGTTGCCGGGTTAGGCTCCGGTTCCCCGTGACCCCATATGGGACAAGCGGTTCAGAAAATGTGTGTGTAAAGCTATATCTTATATTTACATTACATTTACTTTTATTCATTTAGCAGACACTTTTCTCCAAAACAAAATACATCTCATAGAAATACAATTTGTGCATTATCTTAGGAGAAAGAGACGTATCTGCAGAATTTTGATTCTCAAGTACAGTTAGTTTCTTTTCCTAGTTTTTTTTTTTTCTTTTTTTCAGGCACATAAATATTTGCATTACGTTGCAAGAGTAGCTGTGTAAAGGATTGATCCAAGCATAATCATGAATCATTTATACCTTGTGGCCATGAACTTCAGAGATCATGGGCAAAGTGAGTCTGGAAAAAATCAGTTTTAAGACCCTTTTTAAATGTGGACAAAGATTCAGCAGACAATGTTCAGCTGAGCAAGAGGGGGAGGTCGTTCGGGCATAACGGAGCCGGAACCAAGAACCTCTGTACTCTACCTTTTATGTGTGGGACCATCAAGCGGGCAGATGTGGAAGAATATAGCAGTCTGGTTGGTATGTAGCGAATGATCAAATCTGATTCTGATTCAGATCTGGTTCTGATTCTGATTCTGATGATCAAATCTTCTAGATAGTTGGGAGCAGTTCTATTGATGCATTTGTTGACCCTAACCAGGGTCTTAAATTTGATCCATCAGCTATGGGAAGCCAGTGCAAAGAAATGAGTAGAAGAGATACATGCAAATGCTTTGGGAACTCAAACACAACTTGAGCAGCAACATTCTATATCAGCTGTAGAGGTCTGATGGCAGTAGCAGGAAGGCCAGACAAGAGAGACAGGAGAAAATTGCAGTTGTGTACATGGAATGTCACCATGGCCTAGACAAGTAGGTGCACAGAGTTGGATTTGGAGTTGAATTTGATTTATTTATATGGATTTATAGTACAGGTTCACCTGCATATGATCACAGACTGAAATGACTGGACAGTCTTTTAAATAACAACATTATTTTTTATAATATTTTTGAGATTTTTCAGAAAATCAGGGAAAAAAATATTGGCAAAGTTGGTCACATATAGTAAAAAGTATATAGTGTATTTATTACAAGTGATTTTCTTGCATAAAACTTTTCACCACAACACTATACATGTTTTATTATAAGTGCAGATTGGTAAGGAAGTGCCATGAGGACAGTGTCGTCATTTCTTCATATCAATTTATTCAGAGGCAGTGTCACCACAGAATTGCCTGCAATTGCAAGCAATACTGTGTGGTGGTCCAGATCAGGTACCTCTTTGTGTTACCTGACAATGAGGACCTGGTCTATGGGGGACAATCAAATTTTATCTGTTCAGGCACTCTTACCCTTCTCATTCCTCGATATCTCCCAAGAATAGTCATGTCGAATTCCCATCCTGCCATCTCACGAAACTACAGAGAAACCGCTACGAAAGAGGGAAGGATATGTTGTTTTGCATGATGCTTTGAGTTGCCCATGAGTAGGTTCACCTTCAGCATGGCTTCCTCAGTGATCTGGCCCCCTGCAGGAGACGAGGCACAATTACCACCCAGTGGAACGCGGCAACACAGCCAGCATGCTTCCAGCAGGTTCTGAATCCCCAGATCTAAGCTGAGCTTGCTCACTGGGGTGAAGACTGGATCCTGGACCAGTACAACAGAGCACGCCATTGCCCTGGACATTCTGGCCTGTGAAAGCCTACAACATTCCTGGGTACTGTCACGACCATGTCTGTACCTCAGCCAGCAGCACCTGACTCCAGTTAAGCACATGATTTCAGTTGGAACACTTGGCTATGAAAGCCACCACTTCACCTCTTCTCAGTTGCAGAATTTCATTGTAGACAACCATCCCGTCTGCGCTTTTCAATCTACCTCGTCTTGCTTTTTCCACTTCCTGTTCCTCTTTGTACCCCAGCCCTGCTTCACGTCTCTTCAGAAACGACCACCTGCCTTATCCCATGACCATGACTTTGGATCTTTGCCTTTGTCCTGTTCACCGATTGACCAACCATTTGCCTGTCCCCGACTACGAGAACAAGTCTAATCCCTTGGTTCTGATCAAATGATCTTGCAGTTGGGTCCAGCTTTCTCTATGTCTTCTGTTCGCCATGACACTTGTAAAAGAAATCATTTCCATTGGTTTCAATGATGAATGTCAGTTATGAGAACAGACAGTAACAGTGCACTTTTCCTATATTAATTATGCCATAAAACTCTACTGTATGTCTGTGTAGCTGCGCTCCTTCACAGCTATTACAGACAAAGATACACACAGGTGATACTCAGTATTTTTCTATTAATTTATGAATATCTATTTTATGCATATTAATTCACATGATATTCCATTATTTTTCTGGATAGTCCAAATAGGCTGATGGGTGTGAGAACATAATATAGCACATAGACAAACTTTAAGAGAGAGAGAAGAAGAGCGCATGGCTCTGGTCTCGCAGTGCAAAATCCAAATGTCATGTGCACAGATATGAAGAAATGTTTTGTAAATTGAAGTAGAATATTAAATGATGCGATTTATAACCTCCAGTTCTTGCAAACATAATGCATGTATCTCAGGGGTTATATTAACTCAGAAGTGGTAGCATCACCTGATCTCACAGGACACTAAGCTGTCATAAGAAGTTCTCACCTTCAGACCTTTTCCATACAGACCCCTGATAACATTGAAGGATATTTCTGTTGTGATTACAGCTGGGTGACATGTGCCTCCTACCTGCCTACTCTTATTTGCACTAAGGGAGCCGCAGCAGCTTGTCCTCTGTACAAAAAAGACAATGACCATTACAATTAACAGAAGTGGAAGACTCGTGCACAAGATATTATTGCTTCATGACTTTCACTTAGGCTTGATCCTCTATGAAGCCTAAAGTGTTCAAAGGTATTAAATAGCACAACTCCCAAAATGCAGAAGGGCCCCATTTTCTGATTACTGACCAGCTCCAGCCTGTTCATGTCTATCCACACATGGTCACATTATGATAAGCTGCAGCTGAAGAGGTAGCAACAAAATGTAATGTTGTCATGTCCTAGTGACACCGACATGTGTTCTGTATGGCTAAGGAAACAATCCAGTGTACAGTGATCTCTGTACAAAAGCTGCACCTCTCTCAGGATTTCCTTTTGTATGTGTAGTACTGAACTACTGCTTGAAGGCAAAGCACAAGCAGTCCATTGCACGGTTCGGAAGCAGGTCAAGCTCATACATATGTACTGGACACATTCGGAGCACCCGCACTGATTGGTCAGTAGTGACGAATTTACCACAACAGGTTTGTTCATAATAGCACAGAGATGAAAGACAGTGCAGCACCAGAGACACGCAAACAGTTTCCACATTTTCACAAATTTCACAACATTTTACCATGTTGTAAGGGCTGTATGTGACTAATCCGCTTATCCTGTTGGTCTGGGTATAAACATGACTAAAAAACACTTTCACAGTCTAAAATATAGAAGCTCTTGTTTTAGCTGTGCCACTCAAAACAGCAATTACAAAGGATATGTAAAGGTGCCTACTAATTCAGTTCTATTAAAAAAATAAAGGAAGCATCATATGGCATTTATGTCATATTAATAAAGTAGCTTGTTGATGGACATCGACACCTTTAAATCCATCATTTTAATGGTCAGCAGTAGATCCAGTCAAGAACCAGCTGGAGAGATTGAGGTCTTTCGGGATCTGTAGTAGTGAATGACATCTAGAGGCCTACCTAAAGAAGGTCCAATCCCAAACTCTTTTTCCTGATGCGCATTCTTCTCATGTAGTTGTGCAGAGAGATATAAGCACTCGGTTGTGTGTTTCTGTAGTTGTTGGTGGTATTTTTATTAATTTCCTTGTTTAATTGTATTTGCCGAATGTTAGGATGCATGTAAAGTTAAACAATTGTGTGTCCCGCACTGTAGAGTGGGCATGACTCAGTTGAGCAATTAGTTGCGTCTGTTTGTTTAGGTTGCCATTGTTGGAGTAGTTTTGATTTCAATTAAGAATGTCAGCTGACAGGAATTAGCCTGGTTTAAATAGTAGCCGGTGTATTGTGCTGCAGCGGTAGACTCTTGGTGGGAAGACTCGGGTAGCAAAGACAAGGGAGTTTACCTGTGGGAGTTCACCAAGGAAGGCCACCAGCATCACGTTCTGTGAGGGATGTTGTGTCAAATATGTTGACCATCAAAGTTGTCTACGGCAACCGAGCTTTGCCACATCACTACCACTGGAGACCTGGGCTCTCCTGCTGCTACAGTAACCTGGTTTATCCTTGTCTGTCAAACCCTCCATCCTGCTTCAGTTTCTCCATGGGACTCTGTAACTGCTAATCTGCAGTGAGAAAGGCTGACTCCATACCAGACTATGCCTCCCATCTCTCACTGAACCTCCTGGCCCTAACTGAAACCTGAGTCACCAAAGACAATACAGCCACACCTACAGCTCTCTCCACTTACTACTCCTTCTCTCATACACCCTTCCTTCCTGCAGAGGTGGTGGCACAGGCCTGCTCATCTCTCCCCAGTGGGAATATTCTTGGTTCTTTCTCCACCTGCATGATCTGTCCTCCTGTGAATGGTATGTTGTCTCTATCACTGCCCCAATCACTTTTGTTGTGGTTGTTCTTTATCGCTCTCTTGGCCCTCTTGGCTGCTTCTTGGATGACCTTGACATCTTGTTGAGCTCTCTCCCAGGACACAACGCTTTGTTGATTCTCCTGAGTGACTTGTCGATGACATTCATGCGAGCAGCCTTCTATCGCTCCCACAGTTCTTTGACCTCTCTCTGCCCTAGTCCCCTGCTACTCACAAAGCAGGCAATTGCCTTGACCTTGTATTTTCTTGTAACTTTGGCTGTCCTGTCCTCTCTGTTATTCCACTGCATGTCTCTGATAACATTTTCATTTCTTAAATTTCTTTCAACTTAAAATCTCTCTCACCTTCCTGCTTTGCCTCTGCCACGCTGTCCACTCTCTCTTCTACTGCACAATTCAATATCAACAAACGATGCCACTAACATTTTCTTCTCTGCGCTATCTTTCTCCCTTGACTCCCTTTGTCCACTGTCTTCCAGACCAGCATGCCCCAGTGTCACCAAATGGCTGACTGATACATTGCATGCTAACAGGACCAAACTCTGGACTGCAGAATGAAGATGGTGAAAATCCAAGACTTGCTAGGACCTGGATGCCTACAAACAACTCTTAGCTACTTTTACCTCTGCTGTCTGCTCAGCTAACACTACCTTCTTCCACTACAAAATACAGCCTGCAACTAAAAAGCCACACAGACTGTTCGCCACCTTCTCATCCCTTCTGTGTCCTCTGCCACCCCCTCCTCATCTTCTCTCACTGCTGATGACTTTGCTTTGTTTTTCAGAGACAAGTCAATACAATCAAGGACAAGTTTTCAGCATCACCCTGCCAGATTCGTGCTGGGTTAGTGTTCAAATGTAGTGTGAAAATATGTTCAAGTAGTTAATATTTTCAACTGAAGGAATACCAAAGAAGAGCTGGTGTCCTAGGAGAAACAGGGGGACTGATCCCGGGTCAAAGTTACAGACAGCTCGTTCCACGGCACGCGCGGGTCACGCGGACAGACTACACCATCAGAAGAAACTAGTCAGCTGGTAACACAAAGTTTATGTTTCATGCAAAGATTGTTAGTTGTGTATCATTTTTTGCCCATTAAAGCAGCGGGAGTCATGTGTCTGTGTGTTATATTTGCCAGTTAGAATTGTAATCTACACTGATACTTCATGCATATTCTTACAAGAAATACTGTAGGTACTACAACTGTGTAGTTGCACTGGCTTATAGTGGCCTTGGATAAAATGGTACTGTGATTCACTTATCCAAATGTGTGAGTGGAAGAAAAAGTCAATGCTACTGTGCTTGAGCTTTCCTGCTTTGTGTTTGAAGGCTATTCTGCTCTGTAACGAAGAAAAATGCTTTGCACTAACAGCTGTTGCAACAAAGAACTACTTTTCTCTTTCTAATGTTTCAGAGGTGTTTGGGTGAATCAGAAATAGTGAGCAGGAAAGAACGCTCCCAGAGAGCAATGGTAATTATTGAAAAGTATAATAAAGTCTATGCACTAAATTGTCTTGACTCAGATGAAGTATCTAAGGTTATTGTTTCGTATCGTTACATTATCATACACATGTCTGCAACTATGTCTCTCTTTCTACTAATGTAATGAACAAATTGTATTTCTCTGAGATGTAAGTCGCTTTGGAGAAAAGCGTCTACTAAATGAATAACTGTAAATGTAAATGTATCATTAGAATAAAAACCTGTGGGTTGGTTGTTTGAACCGTATGGCCAAAATTAGGAAATTCAATGAGTCAAGATCACTCCAAACTGTCCCGACCAGATCCGACTTACGATCTGGACGGAATGACAGAGTTTGAAAAACAACTGAGGAATAGACATGGACAACCCAAAGTGGGCTCTGGAGTAGGAGAAGGAGCACTAAAATTAATCCCTATCCAAATAGTAGATAGTTTCACGGGATTAAAAATAAGGCAAGCAAGGAGTGGAATACAATTACTCAGAGGATGTGGCCAAGAGAAGGGAGTTTTGATCCGCAGAAAATAGAGGTAGTGAGGAAGAAATTACTAGAGAAACGGGGAGGTTGTTGCTGTTGCTGCTGTGGCTGCGGTGGAGGACAGATCTTAGAAAAGTTAGAAGAATGGGAAACTTTGGGCAGGAGAAGAGCATTGGAGGCTGCATGAAAGCGTGCAAATGACCTGACGGTATGCTTGAAAGTCGAGAAAGCCAAAGCTGAAGCTCCAGCCAGTGTATTAACCATACTTGCTAAAGTGTCTGACACAGGAGAAGTCCAGCGGAAGAAGGGGGAGAGGCCTCTGTATCCAGCAATACCGCAAAGGCCTCCCTACAACCCCTACCATGGAGCTGTGGGCAATGCAGAGGATGGAGACTTAGTCTTGGGAATGCTGTTCTCACAACGAACACCAGAAGCGTCATTAGTATTCCAAGTTTGATCTGCCAGGTCCTGTTCCCCTACCCTCTTCACAGCATCAGATGCTGCTGATTCAGATGCCTAAACCCTGAGGCCCTAACCTAAACGAGAACTATTAAGTGGTCTTGGTGCAGAACTGGGAAATCTGAGAACTAATTGATGCCTGCAGTAGCCTTCCTGATCCCACAGAGGTGGGTGGACAATGTTTCTGGCAGGCTATCCAGGACTGAGATGACATCTACAAACCCAGTGGTGGTGAATGGTCTCAAGTCCTGAGACACAAGTTCAGAAGTGACTGGAACAGCGTGAGAGGGGTGGACTGACTTGAACCGAGACTAAAGTGTCTTCAGCGGAGGGAGTGACAATACTGGCAGAGGCCGTGGACATGTGCAGAATCGAGGCCAAGGGCAAGGGAAGCTTGGAGGAGGCAGAGGATGATCTCGGGATTCCTGATCTCAGGGCAATGAAGGTACATGTTTCCTTTGCAGAAAGCCAGGGCACTGGAGCAGAGAGTACCCAGACAATCAGTGGACTGACCAGCAAGACCAGTCATGGCCGGCACCCCTTCCGAGGGGAGTGATGGCATTCAATCCCAGTGCCTAAGATGAAGCGGGGACAAGTGGTGAAGGAACGGGTCAATTCACTGCTCTGACCTGGTACCCCATATCAGTCCTGTACCACACAGTGAGACAGCTGGTTAGGATGCTCTCTATCATCCCTCTGTAGAAGGTAGTGAGGATGGCAGGGGGGAGTTAGGCTCTCTTCAGCCTCTGTAAGACGTGAAGACGCTGCTGGGCCTTCTTGGTTAGGCAGGTGGTGTTCAGAGTCCAGGAGAGGTCCTCCGTCATGTGCACATCAAGAAACTTGGAGCTTTTGACTCTCTCCACAGTTGTTCCATTGATGTGCAGAGGTGATTGGTCTACTCGGGTCCTCCTGAAGTCAACAATTATCTCTTTAGTCTTATCAACATTGAGAGATAGATTGCTGTCTTTACACCATTCTGTGAGCTGGTTCACCTCCTCTCTGTATGCTGACTCATCATTGTTGCTGATGAGGCCCACAATTCTATTGTCATGAGCAAACCTGATGATATGATTTGAAATGCACTTTGCAGCACAGTCATGAGTCAGTAGGGTAAACAGCGGTGGACTGAGCACAGAGCCCTGGGGAGCTTTGGTGTTCGGTGTGGTGGTACTAGAGGTGGAGTTGCCGATCCTGACGGACTGGGGTATCCCAGTCAAAAAGTCCAGGATCCAGTTGCAGAGGGAGGTGGTCAGCCCCAGCAGGCTCAGTATTGTAATCAATTTCTGAGGGATAATTGTATTGAATGCTGAACTGAAGTCAATAAACAGCATCCTTACATAGTTGTCCTTTTTGGGTCAGAGAAAGGTGAATGGTAGCAGAAATGACATCTTCTGTTGAACGGTTGGGATGGTAGGCATACTGGAATGGGTCCAGTGTGGTGGGAAGACTGCTCTTTATGTGTTTCATGACTAGCTGCTTGAAGCAATTTATGATGATAGTGCAACCAGTTGGTAGTCATTCAGGCAGGACATATTATTTCTTTGGCACAGGGATGATTGTGGTCGTCTTGAAACACACAGGGACAACTGCATGGCTCAGGGAAATCTTGAAGATGTCTGTGAAGACATCTGCAAGCTGAGCAGCACATTCCCTGAGTACTTGGCCAGGTATGTTGTCAGGACCCGCAGCTTGCTCAGGACCTGCACCTGCTCGCTTGCTCCGATCCTATCGTCACTCCTACAGAACATCTCCCAGCAACTCTCCACCTTCATCTCTAAGATCATCAACTCCACCCTCTCCTCTGGCTGCTAAGCATCCCATCTGCCTTCAAAACTGTTCTCATTTCACATCTGTTGAAGAAACCCTCAATGGATCCCAACTCAGTCCGAATCTACAGACCAGTCTCCCTCCTCTCCTTCCTGTCTAAAACTCTGGAGCGGGTGGCCTGTGATCAACTATCTGAATTCCTCACCTGGAACCATCTCCTTGATGGATATCAATATGCTTTCAAAGTTAGTCAGTCCACGGAGATGGTGCTTCTGGTGGTTTCTGAATTCCACACAGCGGCATGTGAACATGGCTCACTGTCTGCCAGCAGCCTACTGAGTGAGAAGTAGGCTGCTATATTTTTGCAGGCCCTGCTCAGAGCACACCCTTACATCTCCAGAGTGAGGCAGAGCATCCAGAGCGAGGTATAGCAAGCAGTCGAACACCGGTAGCCGAGACAGTGTCTTTCAAAAGAATGGAGTCCCTGTTTGACGTAAGTTCCATCCTGAATGTATAGTCTGACGGCACACCTGCGTGTTGTGTATCATGTAATATGTATTGCTTAGTTGCACCTGTTGACATTGTTGAACATTTCATTTCCTCAAAATGTGTGACAAATAATGACTTGGTGCAGAAGGTCTGCGATTTAGAAGAGCACATTAAGAATTTGATTTCTATCCGAGAAACAGAGAGTTCGCTGGACTCGGTGTGTCCCCATGCTTCCGTAGCGTCAAACTCGGTGTCAACACTTACAGGCCTCAGTACAGCTAATGACAAGCTGGGTACCCCGGAGCGCTCTCATGGAGACTGGGTTACTGTTTGGAGTAAGTCGAATAAAGCGAAGCCTAAGCCATGGGTTCCTGGTTCGGGTTCTCCTGTTCAAACCCAAAATAGATATTCGGCCCTAAGCAGTTCACCTAATAATAAAAATAATAAAATGTGCTTATTTTGGGGGATTCGGCTGTCCGAAACATTAAGGTTCAAGGGCCTGGGAATCGAAGTGTGAAGGTAAAGCATTTCTCACACGCATGTGTGTCCGACACAAAGGCTCATGTATGTTCTCTGGCCACTAATGCCGTGTCAACTATGATGGTGCATGCTGGTGGTAATGATATTCGTTACCAGCAGTCTGAGGTGTTAAAGATCCATTTTATTTATGTGTGTAATAAGGCCAGAAGGAAATGTCATAATCTAATAATGTCTGGTCCTTTACCTAGACTCTTAATGGGGGGGCATAGTGTACAGTAGAGTGGCGTCCTTTAATAGGTGGTTGAAGACATGGTGCCACTCTAATCGTATATCATTTGTTAATAACTGGGTTGATTTCTGGGAAAGGCCCAGGTTCTTTCTTCACGTGTGATGGTGTACACCACAACTGGAGGGGTTCGTTTGTTCTGTCTCAGAACTTGGTCTGCAGGCTGCAGGACTGACTCATCCATGGGTCATCTCCTTTAGCAGCTGTGTGTATTGATAGGTCTGTTACTCATTCTGATACCAATGGTCGTTTCTCATGTGATGGGGTTTCTTGTGCCTTGTCCAATGTTGGCCTCAAAACTTTAATAAAGGTGTTAAGTGCAGCCAAAACATACAAACTATCATAAGACCACGGCGTTTAAATAGACTTAGTGATAGGAGCACTTGCACCAGAAACCTAAAATACATTAAAACATTCTCAACTTATCACCGAGGCCTAACCGTAATATAAAATGCTCTCTGTTAAATATTCATTCTTTAACAAGCAAAGCTGTTCTAGTAAATGACAATTTTAAGTTAGAAGTCCAATCTATTCTTTCTTACTGAAACCTGGCTCAGTGAGTCCGATACGATTCCGCTAATAGAAGCCACTCTGGACGGATATGATTATTTCCATAAATCTTGTTCTGTACGTCGTGGAGGTGGAGTTGGCATTCTTTTCAATAATAGATGTCATGCCCTCCACCTCAGTAACGAGGAACACCTGCAGCTGATCAGGGTCCGGGCACATAAAAGGACAGCCCAGATTACAGGAAGTAATGGAGACTTGTTCAGCCTTGCTACTTGCTCGTGTGGCTCCTTTTTGCCTTAGACATCTTGACCTCCCTGTTTCCCAGTTCCTGCTCCTCGTCTACGACTTCCTAGTTTGCCACGACTTCTCGCCTGTTTACTGGACAAAGGCTCTCGGATTTGACCTTCGGATTCCATTCACAGATCGGTGACCATTTTGCCTGTTTTCCTGACCCTATCTACTGGATTGCCCCTTGACTTCACTTCCTTCTGCTCTGCACTTTGGTCCAACGCATCCACTCCGGGGGGACACCATGACAATAGTTTACAAATAACACAGAGAAATTGTAACAATTATACCTCGTTTGAAGTTCTACAGCTAGATTTCAAGTCAAAACCCAATATAATTATATTCCTTATCTATCGTCTACATGGACCGTTCTCTTTTCTTGAGGAATTTAGTAAATTTATAACAAGTTTAGTCATTACTCGTGACCCAGATGGGTGATTTCAGTATTCATATAGACATGTTGTCAGATACTCTTGCTAATAGTTTAATGGCTCTATAAAACTGTCGGTTTTACTCAAGTTGTTACTGGTCCTACTCATTCTCGTAACCATATGCTCGATCTCATCATAACCTACGGCGTAGATGCTCATCATGTTAATATTATTCCTTTAAACGAGGCTACTTCTGATCGTTACTTATTAACCTTTGATCTATACCTGCCGGGTGTGGCATATTGATGAACATACTACTGCTAAAATTGTTGATTATATTAGAAGCTCTGATCCTGGAATGAGCGTAAACATTGATCAAATGGATTTTGATTATAATTCAGTGGTAAAATTCTTCCTAGACTCTGTGGCTCTACTCAAAACTGAAGTTAATTTGAACTGAACGAATCAACTCGTGCAATAAAGTTAGAATGTTCTAAATTAGAGCATAAATGGCATTAAACTAAACGTTTATTATGCAGTCTGGTCTGATTGTCTAAAAAAAAATAAAAATCACTTTTTCATGCCAGATCCGAATACTACGTAAAGTTAATTGATGAAAATCAGAAGAACCCTCTCTTCCTGTTTAAGACCATCGCTTACTTAACTAGTAAACATAAAGATACACAGTGTATTTCTGCTACCATTACTAATGATGAATTTATGTCATTTTTCAATAATAAATTAGAGAATAATCGCAAATCCATAGTGCCCCCTAGTTCGGTTTTAGCCAGCATAAGCGCTTCTGACAATGAAAATATTAGTTGTCCGCACGATCTCAGTAGTTTTGATGTAATAACTGCGGAGGAAATTACAGTGCAAATTTGCTCGACGAAAGATACTACTGTTCTTTAGACCCAATCCCCACTAAATTACTGAAAGCCACAGTCTCTGTGCTTGCAAAACCTATTGTTAATATTGTTAATATCTTGTTACTAAATGGCTGTGTTCCCAAAGCTTTTAAAATCGCTGTTATGAGACCCCTACTAAAGAAATCGGATCTGGATTGTAATAACCCATGTAATTATAGACCCATCTCCAATTTACCAGTTTTTTCCAAAATTCTAGAAAAGATCGTAGCATCCCAAATTGTAAAATATCTTAATCATCTTAATATATCTGGAAAATTTCAGTCTGGTTTCCGGACTGGTCACAGCAGTGAAACTGCGCTCACACGTTTTGTTGATATTCTTACCTCTTCTGATGCTGGTCAGATCTCTATTCTTATGTTACTGGACTCGAGTGCTGCATTTGATACTGTAGACCATAGTATCCTACTGAGTAGGCTTGAAAACCTGGTTGAACTAAGAGGTACCATTCTGAAGTGGTTTGAATTGTATTTAGCTAACCGTGAACAATTTGTACTGAAATCTGATGACTGCACTCCTGCCATCTCAACTACGGTTCAGTATGGTGTGCCACAAGGCTCTGTGTTGAGGCCATTACTGTTCTCACTCTATATCTTACCATTGGGTGACATTATTCTCAAACACAATGTGAATTTCCATTCGTATGCTGATGACACACAGCTTTATGTATCATTTAAGCTTGATAATCCATCATATGTGGTGTCATTAGCTAACTGTTTTACCTGTATAAAATTATGGATGAGTAAAAATTTTTTTATCTCTAAATGCCAGTAAAACAGAGGTACTTGTGGTGGGTGGTGATGCCAAAATTCTTGACATAATCATGCCAGTCTTTTCAACAAATGGTATTACTTTGAAGCGTACGGATTGTGTCAAGGATTTGGGTGTCCTGTTGGATGGGAAGCTATAATTTCTATCTCATGAAAATGCTTTGACTAAGTCGTGCTTCCTTCAGTTAAGAGACATAGCTAAATTACGGCAATTCCTATGTAAACAGGATGCTGAGAAATTGGTTCATGCTTTTGTCTCAAGCACGCCAGACTATTGTAATGCTTTATTGTCAGGTTATCTGTACCAGACTGCATCCAGGTTACAGTTGGCACAAAATTCTGCTGTGAGAATTTTCACTTGAACTAGGAAGTACGACCATATAACACCGGTACTTAAATCGTTATGTTGGCTCCTGGTTACATTCAGAGTTGATTATAAAGTCCTTGTTTTGACCTATAAGGCAGTACACGGCATTGCTCGGGCTTACCATTGTGAGATTATTGATTCTTATATCCCTGGGCGATATCTTCATTCATTGGATGCAGGTTACCTTAAACTACCTGTGATTAATAAGACCTCAGTAGGAGTCACACCTTTAGTTACAGAGCACCAAAACTGTGGAATAGTCTACCATTTACTGTCAGAAATGCCCCATCTGCTTCTGTTTTCAAATCCAGACTAAGGATTTACATGTTCACTCAGGAATTCCACTTGCTTTGGTTGTTTTTACCACCTTTACCAACCGTGCGCGGACTCCAAATGCCGCCGCAGTTGTTGAAGGTACTCCGGGCCCGCTTCACCCCCCCCACCTCAGGCTCCGGTGGGCTGCCGAAGGCTAAGTCCACCGGAGTCCTCAGCTCACATCCGAACATGAGCAGGGCAGGGGTGCAGCCGGTGGACTCCCGGACGGCAGAGCGGCACACCCACAGGACCAGGGGCAGGTGTCTGTCCCAGTCGCGCTGATGTCGGGAGGTGAGCACAGAGAGCTGCGTGGTGAGTGTCCGGTTGAAATGCTCGACCAGCCCGTCGCTCTGTGGAGGAAGGGACGTGATGCGCGTCTTCCGCACCCCCAGCCAGTCACACGTCTCTTTCATGACTTGTGACTCAAAGTTCCTGCCCTGGTCACTGTGCAGCTCATCTGGCACCCTAAAACGGCAGAACATCTCCTCCACCAACTGCTCCGCTGTGGTCGCGGCACTCTGGTCCGGTACCGCGTACGCCTCGGGCCACTTGGTGAAATAGTCCATGGCCACGAGCATGTAGCGGTTCCCCCGATCAGTGCGGGGAAAGGGTCCCAGCAAGTCCACGCCCACGTGCTCCACTGGGGTGCCCGACTGAAGTCGTTGCAGGGGGGCATGCGACCGGTCACTGGGGCCCTTACGCGCCGTGCAGGCATCACAGTAGTGCACGAACAGCTCCACGTCTTGGAGACACCCCACCCAGTGAAACCGCTGGCGCAGCCGGTGCAGCGACTTTGCCACACCGAAGTGCCCAATGCCGGCGGGACCGTGCACTCGCTGCAACACATCTTCCCTGAGGCTACGGAGGACGAGGAGCTGCCACAGGACTTGGCCGGGCACTGGCCCCTCCCAACGCCAATACAGCAGCCCCCCCCTCACCGCAAGGCTGTCCCACTGTGAGCAGTACGACTTGACGGTGGGTCCGTGTGGGGTCACAGCAGTCCAGGGTGGGCACTGCCCCGACTGCAGGAAGCCCCGCACCACCGCCAGCTCTAGATTGGCTTCCTGAGCCTGGCGGAACAGCTCTGTGTCATCAGCAGATCCCCCATCGCTCGCCGCATCTGCAGCCAGCACAGCGCAGGTCTCATCTGCAGTCTCTCGCTGCTCCTCCAGCCGAACACAGTGCCTGCACGAGCCTGCTCTGCAGGGGGGCCGAGAAAGTGCATCGGTGTTGGCGTGCAGGCGTCCTGGCTGGTGTTGGAACTCAAAGTCATACCCCTGCAGCAGCTCCAGCCACCACGCTATCTGCCCCTCTGGCTCCTTGAAATTTAGGAGCCATGTGAGTGAGGCGTGATCGGTTCGCAACAGGAACCTGGTCCCATAGAGGTAGGGACGGAAATGTTTAATCCCTGCCACCACGTCCAGGAGCTCTCGCTGTGTGACACAGTAGTTCTTCTCTGGGCGACTCAGCTAGCGGCTGTAGAATGCGACCACCCTCTCACCTCCATCTCCCACCTGCGACAACACAGCTCTAATGCCTTGATCGCTGGCGTCCGTGTCCACGATGAAAGCCCTCCCAGGGTTCGGGAGAGCCAGGACAGGGGCAGACGCCAGAGCCTCCCTCAGGCGGTGAAAGGCAGCTGTGCACTCAGGGGTTCACTCAAATGGGGTGCCCTTAGCGATGAGGAAGTGCTGCAATGTCTGCAAAACCACACACAAAGCAGCAATAATATGACGCCAGCCCCAAGAAACTCTGCAATTCCAACACATTCTCTGGGGTTGGCCAGTCTCACACCTGCCGCACCTTGTTGGGGTCTGTGGACACTCCATTCGCATCCACGACATGGCCCAGGAATTTCACCTGGCCGCTGGAGGAGGTTGCACTTCGCGGGGTGCAGCTTCAGCCCGGCCACACAGATGGCAGTGAACACGCACGCACGCACGCACGCACGCGCACACACACACACATTTTTGAAACCGCTAATCCCATACAGGGTCGCGGGGAACTGAAGCCTAACCCGGCAACTCAAGACGTAAGGCTGGAGGGGGAGGGGACACACCCAGGATGGGACGCCAGTCCGTCGCAAGGCACCCCAAGTGGTACTCGAACTCCAGACCTACCTGAGAGCAGGACCCGGTCCAACCCACGGCGTCACCTCATCCCTTTGGCAGTGACCACCTCCTTCAGATTTGCCAGCGCAGACTCAAAGGAAGAGGCATGCACCAGCAGGTCGTCCAGGTAAACAATGCACCGGCTCCTGGGCACATCTGACAGGACCCGCTTCATCAGCCGTTCAAAGGTGGTGGCCGTGTAACACAGGCCAAAAGGCATGACCGTGAAGTGCCAGAGGCCCCGCCCCAGGGTGAACGCTGTCTTCTCGCGGGCCTCCGGTGCCAAAGCGACCTGCCAGTAGCCACTCCTCAGGTCCAGAGAGCTGAACCACTGTGACCCCGCGATGCAGTCCAACGCATCGTCAATGCGTGGCAGGGGGTAGGAGTCCTGTTTGGTTACCGCATTCAGGCGACGATAATCCATGCACAACTGCCAGCTGCCGTCTTTCTTTTGTACCAGGACCGCCGGCGCTGACCAGGGGCTGCTGGAGGGCTCAATGATGCCTGCTGCCGCCATCTCCCTCACCTTTTCCTCTGCAATCTGCCTCTTTGCCAGCGCTAGGCGATGCAGGCGGATGGGGGCCGTGCCACGTGTCTCAATGTGGTGTTGCACCAGGTCCGTCTTGGTGCAGTCTTCATCCCAGGCTGCGAAGATGTTCATGAAAGCATTCAGGAGCTCCTTCAACTGCTCTCGCTGACCCTCTTCTAACTCTGCCCCGCTGCGCTGCCACAGCATCTGCGGTGCTTCGTTAGGGCAGAACTCATGCTCCAATAGCTGGTTGCCCACAGCCACGCACAAACGTCTTTTCCCTCCACATCGCCACAGTCTCTCCTGTGACCGTGCGCAGGCTCGCTGACATCTCGGTCCATTCCTTGGGGGTATGGCGCGCCGTTCCAGGCAGCACCCCGGTGCGGACGATCGAGATTGTAGACCCCGTGTCCACGAGGGCTTCGCAGGGCACACCCTCTATTAGGCAGGACAGCCGGAGGCAGCGGAGTTTCCCCAGGCGTCCCACCGGGAACGAGGGTACGCCCCAAGAAGGGGTGGACTCACAGGGCGAAACCCCCCTCACGGCGCCGCCCCTCTGCCGTTTCCCCGAGATGACGCGCGCCTGGTGACCTCGCTTCCTACAACGCCAGCAGATGATAAGCGGCCGTTGGCGTGCAGGCGGTGCCTCTACTTGGGGCGCAGCTTCTCCCTCCTCTTTGTTATCAGTGACGTCCTCCAGGGAGCGGAAAAAATGCGCGGGCTCCTTCACCTCCCTTAGGACGGCTTCCGCGCGTTCCACCTTGCGCTGCGCCGCATTCAGGTTAGCAGGGGCGGCAAGCCTAACGTGCTGCTTCAGGCGTTCTGGGGCGAGCACTCGGAGGAATGCCTGCAGCGCCAAGTATTCTTGGATAGCTGAGGGGTATTGCGGGTACGCCCGCCACGCCAGGAGCTGGATATCCGCGGCCAGCGCTCCAAGGGCTTCTCCTTTGCCGCGTCGTCTCGCTGTGAACTGCCGTGATAATAGTCCGCTGTTTCTTGTTGGCCGAAACGGCGTCTCAGGGCAGCTGTGAGCGTGGGCAGCTCATGGTGTTGGTCCGCTCTCACGTCTAGCAGCACGGTCAGCGCTTTCCCCTCCAAGGCTAGCCCCAGCTGTGCTGCTGTAGTTGCTGCGTCCCAGCCGTTGTGCTGCGCTGCTAGGCGGAGCTGCACCTCATAAGTTTCCCACGGCTCTGTCCCCGAATACCACGGCAGGCGGAGTCCCGTTCGCTGCTGTGTTTCCCCTGAGGCTGGCGTGCTGGACGGCGGTTGGGGAATACCTCTTTCTCCGCACACCATCGCGAGGGAAGCCTCCCACCAGCGTTGTGATGGTGGTGATCCCCGCAGATGTTCCAGAGCGGTCAGCAATTCCGAAGTCTTCTGATGAATGTCTTCTATCCCCCAAGAATGTTCTCTTCCCCGGTCTGTTTTCCAGGTTTGTTCACTCAGAGCATGCTACATTCTGCCTCTGACACTAATATAGCATCCCCCCACAAAGCTACTAGAAACATGTTCTTTATTAGAAGTGTATATGTCTCCTAGCAGTAGTCTTGACAAAGACACTTCTCCCAGTATAAGAGACAAAACACTTCAGAATCCCCCCTGGGTGACTCCTAGCCCCTCTGCTGCACCCCATGGTTAAGGGGTTCCCCCCAGGACTCCCCAGAATCGCACTCTCGAACACTGAACATAAATAGGACGACAACCAATCAGAAACCACACACAACAACGTACACACACATAAACACTAATGCCAACTATTTAGACATTTACTCCCCTCAGCGCTGTTACAATATATTGAATTCACTTAAATTACAAATTACTAACTCTGTTCTTTCTTCTTGTTGAGCACTGCCTCGCTACATAAGACTTGAGGAGGCCGGCCGGTGGTGATAGACGAATCCCATGCTGACGAAGATGATGACCAACTACCATGATGAATGAAATGTTCCATGCTGAGCTGGGGATTCAAGATACCATATAGCAACAATATCATTATTACATGTTAACTGGCTTAGAATTGTTACTATATCTAGAATGTCCAGGAGGGCTGGGCAACCACTGGCCCTTGGACCCCCAGAGGTTATTTCTCCCTCAGCTTTCAATTGGGAGTTTTTGTTCCTTTTCTAGGGGGGCGTGGTGGTGCAATGGGTTGGACCAGACCCTGCTCTCCAGTGGGTCTGGGGTTCGAGTCCCGCTTGGGGTGCCTTGCGACGGACTGGTGTCCCGTCCTGGGGTGTCCCCTCCCCCTCGGGCCTTATGCCCTGATTTGCCGGGTATTCTCCGGTTCCCTGCGACCCCGTATGGGACAAGCCGTTCAGAAAATGTGTGTATGTGTTCCTTTCCTCCATGGCCAATAGGCATACTTATAGCTCTATAAAAATATTATATTATGGTAGTCATTAGTCAACTGTCTTCTTTGTTTTTTATCTGATGTATTTGTTTTTCTTGCCTTATGCCTGTGTTAAAGTGCTCTGTGTCACTGCGTGAGAAGAGCTCTCTATAAAAACAAATTGAATTGAATTGAATCTGATGCTCTCCAGTCAGCTACAGCCACCTCCCTCTCCTTGGTCCTCATCCTCCTCGATCTGTCTGCAGCATTCAACACTGTCAGCCTCCGGATTCTATTCTCCTTTCTAAGTCAGCTTGAGATCAAAGCAAGGGCTCCAAGATGATCTGAGTCCTACCAATCTGAGAGATCCTATCAAATGCTCTGGCAGAGCCCCTGCTCTTCTCCTCTGCCTTTCTCAGCCTGTGTCCCACAGGGTTTGGTACTGGGTCCTCTTCTCATCTCGATTTACACCTCCTCCCTCGGTCCAGTCATAGCCTCCCATGGATTCAAATACCACTGCTACACTGATGATATTCAGCTCTTTCTTTCCTTTCCACCTGGAGCATAAGTCATTTCTGCATGCATTGCTGCTTGCCTGTTCTACATCTCTGCATGGATGTCTGATCACCACCTCCAACTCATCCTCTTCAAAACAGAGATTCTTCGCCTTCAAGTTAGCCTGTCCTGCTGTTATTACCTATCGATCAAACTGGACAACTCACTCATTTTGCATACCTCTAAAAAAAATTGTAGGAAGGTGATCAAGAATCGTCTATTGAATTTTATGCACATATTCGTGCAATGAACATCGATGCATAAAGTGGAAAGAAGCAAATTATGATTGCTTAAGAATCACACATCTCTCTTTCTCCTAATGTAATGCACAAATTGTATTTCTCTGAGATGTGTCGCTTTGAAGAAAAATGTCTGCTAAGTAAAGACACACACTGAAACCACTTGTCCCAAGCGGGGGTCACAACAAACTGGAGCTTAACCTGGCAACACAGGGCATAAGGCTGGAGGGGGAGGGGACACACCCAAGATGGAACCGCTCATCCCTGACAGGGTCACGGGGAACCGGAGCCAACCCGGCAACACAGGGCGTTAGGCCGGAGGGGGAAGGGGACACACCCAGGACGGGACGCCAGTCCGCCACAAGGCACCCCAAGCGGGACTCGAACCCCAGACCCACCGGAGAGTAGGACTACGGTCCAACCCACTGCGCCACCGCACCCCCTATACACCCAAGATGGGACACCAGTCAATCACAAGATACACCAAGCAGGACTTGAACCCCAGAGCCACCACAGAGCAGGGACACGCCAAACCCACTGCACCACCACACCCCCACCAAGATAAACATGTTTTATATTTACTAATAACACAAGGAATCTGTGACACAAAACAATTACAAATGTTAGAAAATTGCAACAATTCTCATAGTAGTCTTCTAAAACTACTGCACTGACACAGGTCCATTCGTGCAAGCTGTACCTTTTTATTATAGCACATACATTGGTGAAACAATAAAATTAAGCAAATTACAGCACTATCTAAAAACCATAAAATATAGTATGGCAAACAGCACAGGTGTTATTCCTTTTAGTCACCAGTAGAGGTCATAACCTGAATGCCTTCCTCCAGTTTTCAACAGGAGGAAATTAGGTGTTCTGCTCAGGCACATGGTACAGCCTGTCAGCACTCACATCCAGCATTGCAGAGTACCATGGATAAAGTGTCATCAAGTCAAATTCGACACTTGTGTGGTTTCTGTGGTAACAAGTGGTATGGAACTGATTTACCTTTTTTTATTTAGCTGACACTTTTCAACAAAGTAACTTCCAATGAACACTATGTAGTGTTGTCATCCATCCATCCATCCATTTTCATGCCCACTTGTCCTTCTAGGGTTGTGGTAACAACAGGGAGAGCAGAGAGGTCCAGCTGCCCCTGTCCCTCGCAACTTTCTCCAGCTCAGCCTGGGCCAACCTCGGCACCTCGTCCCAGTTTGCCATGCCTGATATTCCTCCAAAGGGAGGTGTCCAGGAGACATCCTTATCAAATGCCCAAACCACCCTCACTGGCTCCTCTCAATGTGGAAGAGTAGCGGCTCTACTTTGAGTTCCTCCTGGATGTCCGAACTCCTCACCCTATCACGGAGAGTGAGTTCCAACACCCTGCGGAGAAATCTTATTTCAGCTGCTTGTATCCACAGTCTTATTCTTTCAGTCATTACCCAGAGTTCATGACCATAGGTGAGAGTAGGGACGTAGATGTAAGGTAAATAGAGAGCTTTGCCGTATGGCTCAGCTCCCCCTTCACCACTATAGTCTGGTACAGCGACCGCATTACTGCTGCCACTGCTCCCAGTCTGTGAGCGATCACTCCCCTCACTCGTGAACAAGACCCCAAGATACTTAAACTCCTCCACCTGGGGCAAATTCTCTCCCCTTACCTGGAGGAGACATGCCATCCTTTTCCATGAGAGAACCATGGACTGAGACTTGGAGGTGATGATCCTCATCCCAACTGCTTCACACTTGGCTGTAAACTGTTCCAGTACATGTTGGAGGCACCCACGTGACGGTGCCAAAAGGACAACATCATCTGCAAAAAGCAGAGACATCACCTTCCAACTCTCACATAAAATGCCTTTCTGACCTCGACTGCGCCTTGATATCCTGGCTACGAAAACCACAAACAAGAGTGGAGATGAGGCACAACCTTGGCGGAGTCCAACACCCACACTGAATGGGCTTCACTTAATGCCAAGTATGCAGACACAGCTCTTGCTCTGTTTGTACAGAGACCAGCTGGCTAGTGTTGTCATCACAGACCTTATTCATTCTAGGTGATTTACAATGCTGGATACATTTACATTACAGTTATTCATTTAGCTGACACTTTTCTCATAAGTGACACACAATGTTAAGGTTACACTAATTACAATTATGAGCTTACAATTATTTACCTATTTATACACCTAGGCATGCGGTGGCGCAGTGGGTTGGACCGCAGTCCTGCTCTCTGGTGGGTCTGGGGTTTGAGTCCCGCTTGGGGTGCCTTGCTGCGGACTGGTGTCCTGTCCTGGGTGTGTCCCCTCCCCCTCTGGCCTTGTGCCCTGTGTTACCGGGTAGGCTCCGGTTCCCCATGACCCCGTATGGGACAAGTGGTTCTGAAAGTGTGTTTGTGTGTATATACACCTAGGCAGTTTTACTGCAGCAATTTCAGGGTAAGTGCCTTGCTCCAGGTGAGGGTCAAACCTGTGACCTTTGGGTTCAGAGGCAGTAGCTCTAAATTCTATACTACAAGCTGTCCCTACATGCACTACTTATAATGAGTCATTCATCTACCCAGGAAAACACACTCTGTCACACACAGTGGGTGATTTTAGAGTCACCAATCCACTTAAACAGTATCTCCTTGAACTGTGGCAGGAAAACAGAGCACCTGGAGGAAACCTATGGTCACACAGGGAGAACATGCAAACGCCACATAAACTGAGCAGGAATCAAACCTTTGCTTTCCTTCATCATCCAGGCGCTTTGAGATAGCAGTGCTACTTGCTGTACCATCATGCCATCATTTTTATCATTGCTTTATTCCACATGTGTTCGAATTGGAAACAGGGGAGAACATACAGACTTCACACTCCCTGAGCTGCACAAGAACACACATCCCAACACACGGCTTAGCGGCTCTAAGACTCCAGCACCACCTGCTGCATCATCATGCTGCTTCAGGCATCCTATCTTAACACAACTGACTTCCAGAAAACTCACCTTGGCATTTAGAAAGAAAACGTAGTCTCTATTCAGCTAGTTGTATTACAGCACTAGCCAAAAGAACTTGAGAGGCCAAAGCAAGTGGTCACCGGTGAACTCAGATGAGTAACATTTAAGACCTGCTTAACTCTTAAACAGTTCAACTCTCACAGTAGAAAGCAAACAGACTTAGTCCTTAACTATTAAATTTATTTAAACTCAGATTGTCAGTCAAAGCAGCACAAAACTCAAGATTAAACTGACTACTCTCACTGCTCAAAGAAAAGTTAACCCTGCGTACTATTAATGTCATGCTTACAGGTTGCATGTGATAGTATCTATAATACTGTACATACAGTACATCTCTGTAATACTATTGTACTCATCTACTGTAAATCATCTACTGTAATACAGTAATACTGTACATCTCTATTTATAAAGATCTATAACACTGTACATATAGTATTATATAAATTGCATTTACATATATTCATTTAGCAGATGCTTATATATATATATATATATATATATATATATGTATATAAGGCATTTTATATCTTTATACATTAATTGATGGATTAAAATTATTTTATATGTTACATACAAGAATACGTGTAAATATATTGCCCGTTGGTTTTTTTGACCATCCCAGCGCATTCCATTAATCTGATTCCAAGGATCACATTAAGTGGTCATAAATGTATCACTTTGTACCATGACAGTCTCTTGTCTGTTGGCAATATGCTTCTTTCATTCTTTCATCCAGCAGTAAGCACCATTGGCAATACCATCAGTAGCATGAAGGCACACTTGACGGCACTGTGTACCCACCACTTACAAACCCAATGCCTCAATTTTTATGTCAGTTTTCTTTTGCAATGGAATTATGTGAATAATGTACTAATCAGTTAAATATATTACATAAAAGTTTAAAGTTTAAAACCCTAAGAGAGTAAGCAACATTTTTCGTTTTTCAGTCAAGGTGATTAATTAAATGCTTAACATGAGGCTAAATCAATACACATAAGTCGGCAGCTCAGGCCTGCTGCTGGGAAACACCATCTTAGCGAAATATTCCAGTTCTGCTCTGTTTACTTAGTTCTCCTTCCTAATGACAGTGGAGTCCTCCCACAGCCTGTTCATATGAAGGGGAGCAGGAATGTTTCACCAGCTAAACGTAGCAAATTGAATGGAATAGAAAGCTTCTGGGCACCCAAATGCTCCAGCCTCCTGACAATACAAGGGCTATCCCCCTTTGAGCAGAGGGGCACAGTAAAACTACAGCTGCTGTGGGGAGGGTACACTCCAACTGAACAGACCAGTGCCGTAGCTGCCTCTTCTTCCAGACCTAAAGTTTCATTGACTGGAATATGTAAAGTGGAATGGGTAAAGTCCCAGAGAAGGGTTATATTTATGTCTTCCGCCCAAATCACATTCAAAGCTCCTTGTTATTGCACAGCTGGACTGGGATGGGATTCACACTACCAGCTCTCAGAGAGTCCACATAAAAAAAAGTTTGGGGATTGAGAACATGGTCTACTGCAGCCCTGTTAACGACCCCCTTATTCGCATGTTGGATGCTCATGAACCCTGTGTAAAAAGCTCCCAGAGAAACTGAAACCCGTGTGAAAGGTACAAGTGGAGGCTAACAACTATTTTTTTACCCATGGGTGATCCCACGGGTATATTTACCTTGTTGTTTTACACTATTTACGGAGGTGGAAGGGGCACAAAAAACCATGATATCCACACCTTTTTTGCCCTTTGGCCGTTCTTAGCATTTTTTCATTGTTCATTGATCATCAGGGAAATTGTGAGAAAGGACCAAGAAAGGCTTTTTATACTCTGTTCATACATTCCCTTCTACCCTGCTTCCCATTTTACCCACAGTCTTTCAGCATGTGTCACGTCCTCACTTAAGAAAGAGTATTTCAGGAAGAGTATTCAAAGTGTATGCTTCATAGACCTTGAATTTCAAACCCAGTACAAACAAGGGGAGCTAACAATTTATTTCAGGAAGCTAAATGTAGGTTGATTGACTGGGAATGGTGTTCACATCACTGTTGTCATTCATTTATTTATCATTCATGAGACTGGACTCCTCATGTACTGCCACAGGTGGGAATATTTTATGTCCTGTTTCTCCAATATACTAATACACACTGTATTCAGTGTTCCTGTACAGAAATATTTCTAAATGTTTTCACCCAGTAACAGCCACAAACTACCAGTCTGACTAACTCTAGAGGATGCCTGGGCTACTGGAGAGGGGGAGCGACTCGCCACACCTGGAGGTAATAAGCACCTCTACATTAACCCCTGTGCTCAACAGTGAAGGATGGAGATGGAGCTGGAGAGTGAACCAGAGACAGTTGCACAACGTGCACACTACAAACAAGGAACCCAGATGACTCCACGCAGACCCACACGCCCAATAAGAGCCCTCATCTCCTTACCCATTCCTGTTCCTGGTCCCCCTTTACCTATACTCTCTCCCTGGGACCTGTTCCACTCACACACACACACACACACACACACACACAGAGGCTGAAGCCACCTGCCCTGAGCGGGATTGCGGCGAGCCAGAGCCTAACCTGGCAACACAGGGCGGAGGGCTAGAGGGCAAGGGGACACACCCAGGACAGGATACCAGTCTGTCACAAAGCACCCCAAGCGGGACTCAAGCCCCAGACCCACTAGATACCAGGACCCGGCAAAGCCCGCTGCACCACTGCACCCCCTCCTGTTCCACTGTCTGTGAGACAATTAAATAAAAATATAATGAACACGCACCGGCTGTCTCCTGCAGCATGTTTCACAATGCCTTTGCCGAAAAAGCTTTTGTCACTAACGAAAAGGCAAGAGGTCATGTTTTGCGGACTGAAAAACATCATTATTTCATGAACTTAAGCTTTTATTCCAGTTGCGACAGTATATGTATTCTATGTGTCTGTTAAATGTTTAATGAAGCCAATTACGACCTTTACATTTTCATCAGTTCAGATTTAAAAAAAAAAAAAAAAACAATTATTCAACATTTTAAAACTGACTGGTTAGAGATTTTGAAAAGAAGCTGCTATAGAAAAGAAAAATAAATATAAACAAAAATAGAAATTAATATAATAGCTTGTGGGAGGTGTGGCGGCACAGGGGACTTGGCTGGGTCCTGCTCTCTGGTGGGTCTGGGGTTTGAGTCCCACTTGGGGTGCCCTGTGATGGACTGGCATCCCGGCCCTGCAGGGGCCCCTTCCCCCTCCAGCCTTGCATCCTGTGTTGCCAGGTTGAGTTCCGCTTTGCAGTGACCCTGCTTGGGACAAGCGGTTTCAGTCAGTGTCTGTGTTGTGTGTGTGTGTGTGTGTGTGTGTGTGTGTGTGTGTGTGTGTGTGTGTGATAATTGGTTGTTTAAAACCTCAACACGCATGCATGAAAGCCAGTGCTGTTCAGTTGCTGATGTTGCAGGACCCACTGAAACCCTTAACTGTGACCTGAAGTCAAACTTTTGCCTACTGTCTTAGCAATTAACACAACTGCATATGGATGCTATAGTTGTGCACCTGGGCCTTCTGCTTCTTTTTCTATCCTGGTTAAATCCAGTTTGCCCTTTTCTCTCACAACAGTAGAAGACACCTTTGTATGGAATCTTCAGTTTATTTGCAATGTGACACATGAAATAAACTTAATTTCACTTAAAAAACATTACACCAACTGTTTCCTTGAGAGGACTGTTCTGTTTTGGCCGTTTGTAACCCAGAAATGGGCTTCAGTATTACTAGTACCCACACACACACATTGTTTGAAACCGCTTGTCCTGAACAGGATTGTGGCGAGCTGGACCCTAACCCGGCAGCACAGAGTGCAAGGCTGGAGGGGAAGGGGACATACCCAGGATGGGACACACCCAGGATGGGACGCCAGTCCATCACAAGGCACCCTACTTGCTAGATCTGATCCCATTGACACTCCTATGGACCATCCCCCCACAACTCTCTACCTTCATCTCCAAGGTCATCAACTCCTCGCTCTCCTCTGGCTCTTTCCCATCTGCTTCACCCATGGTAAAGAAACCCTCTTTGGAATCTAACTTAGTTCAAAACTACAGATCAGTCTCCCTCCTCTTTTCTATTCTCTGTAAAACAGGGGTGGCATGGTGGCACAGCAAGTAGCGTTGCTGTCTTATAGAGCCTGGGTGGTGTGAAAGGATGTAAACTTGATCCCCACTCAGTTTCCGTACAGTTTGCATGTTCTCACTGTATCTGCGTGAGTTTCCTCTGGGTGCTCCGGTTTCCTCCAGCAGCCAAAAGACATGCTTTTCAGGTTCACCCATCGTGAGTGACAGTGTTCCACTGATGTATGGATGAGTGACCCTTTGTAATAGTTGTAAGAGACGAGGCAGGAGACAGGAGATGCAGTCGCCCGTAGCTGTGGGCTTTTATTTGCTAGACAGCAGAGAAGGAAGGAGATGGGAAAGGGGGAGCAGGGAACAGGTAGGGAAGGGTTTCGTGCAGGCTGGGAGAGTAGGGTCGATCGGGACGAGGGCTTCATGTCAGTCGTCTCGGTCTGGTTCTCCTCCTTGGTCTCTTTCCCCCTACTGCCGGGCACGGGGGAAGAATAGGGGATGAAATCGGGGATGAAATCGGGGATGAAATCAGCCCCAGCTGTGGCTGCTTTAATCCCGTTTCCGCCCCCTCCCCAGGCAGCCTCGGCATGCTACAGTAATGTATCTAGCAGTGTAAGTTACCTTAGTGAATAAGGTGTGTGGGCTGATAACACTACATGCAGTTCATTGGAGGTTCTATTGGAGAAAGCGTCTGCAAAATAAATATAAATGTAAAACTCCAGAAGGGGCAGTCTGTGATCAAATATCTGAATTCCTGGAACCATCTTCTCGATGAATATCAGTCTGGATTCTAAGTTGGTCACTCCATGGAGACAGCATGCCTGGCTGTGTCCGATGCTCTCCAGCCAGCTAGAGTGGCCTCCCTCTCCTTGATCCTCATCCTCCACAACCTGTCTGCAGCATTCGACACTGTCAAACACAAAATTCTACTCTCCTCTCTTTGCCAGCTTAGGATCAAAGGAACAGGACTAAGATGGTTTGAGTCTTACCTATCTGACAGGTCCTATCAAGTGGTCTGGCAGGGCTTCCATTATTCTCCTCTGCCTCTCTCAACTGGTGTCCACAGGGCTCGGTGCTGGGTCCTCTGCTCTTCTCAGTCTACACCTCCTCCCTCGCCCCTGTGATTGTCTGTTATGGATTCAACTATCATTTCTATGCTGTTGATACCCAGCTCCTCCTCTCATTTCCACCTGGAGCATCAGACATTTCTGTATGCATCGTTGTTTGCCTGTCGGTCATCGCTGCATGGATGTCTGATCCCCACCTACACTCAATCTCTCCAAAACAGAGATTCTACACCTTCGAGCTGGCCTGTCACCTTGTCGTGATCTCTCAACCGGACAACTCACTCATTTTGCCTACCTTCTCAGTTAAGAGTTTAGGAGTGATTATTGACTCAAGTCTTTTTTTCTCTCAGCACATCAAAGCCACAACCTGGACCTGCAGAAACATCTTGCATAACATCTGCAGGATCTGTCCTTTCCTCACAGCAGACTCTGCACAACTACTTGTCCAGGCCATGGTGACATCCTGTGTGGACTACTGCAACTCTCTCTCATGTCTGGCCTTCCTGCTACTCCCATCAAACATCTAGAGCTGAGACAAAATGCTGCGGCCCAACTTGTGCTTGACTTGCCAAAACGTTTCTATGTATCCCCTCAACTTGTTTCTCTGCATTGACTTCCAATAGATGCCCTGATCAAATTTAAGACCCTGGTTGTGGCTTAGAAATACATCAATAAAACTGCTCCCAGCTATCTACTATCTACATCATCCACTACTCCCCAACCTGACTGCTATGGTCTTCCACATCTGCCTGCCTGGTGGTCCCATGCACAAAAGATAAAGACAAAGGTTCTTGGTTCTGGCTCTGTTGTGATGGAATGACCTTCCCCGCTCACACAGAACTGTTGATTCTCTGTCCACATTTAAAAAGGGTCTTAAAACTCACATTTTCCAGATTCACTTCACCCGTGATCTAAGTTCATGTAAGGTGTAAATGTCATGCACTATAACTTTAAGATCATGCCTGGATAATCCTTTACACAGCTACTTTTGTAATGTAACACAATTGTTAATATTGCAGCAACCCACAGGGGGTGCGGTGGTGCAGCAGGTTTGTCTGGTGCCTGTTGTGTGGTAGGTCTGGGGTTTGAAGCCTCCTTGGGGTGCCTTGCAATGGATTAGCATCACATCTGGGGTGTGTCCCCTCCCACTTCAGTCTTGTGTCCTGTGTTACCAGGTTAGGCTCTGGTTCGCCACGACTCTGCTCAGGACAAGCTGTTGTACACATTGTATGTGTATGTGATGGTCAGCAATAGCATAATAAATAATTTTACATTGATCACAAAAAAGTTACAGTTCTTGCTCTTCCATAGTTAGTCTGGTAACTACTCACTAGTAAGAGAACAAGTTCTATGTGATTTAATATACTGAAAAGATGCATTAACACTCTCAGGCATGTGTTGCGAATTAGTATCATCTGGAATTAATTAGATAAAGACCCCTATGAATGTTTATAAATGATTTTCTGCAGTTGGATACCACTACACTAGTATTAATTTCACCATCCATCCATCCATCTTAGCTGCTTAGTCCTAGGGTTGGGGTGGTAACAGGAGAGCAGGGAAGCCCAGATGCCTTTGTCTCTCGCAACTTCCTCCAGTTCAACCCAGGGGATCCCCAGCCACTCCCAGGCGAACTAGGAGATATAATCCCCTCAACGGGTGCTTGGCCGGCCTCTCGTCTCGGTTGGAAGTGCCAAATATATTTCCAAAGAGAGGCACCCAGGGTTTAGATTGGGAGAGCCGTTCTTCCTAATCACCCCACTCTAGATTTCCCAGTTATTGCTAATGTGAGCATTTAAGTCCCCCAGCAGCACTATGGAGAGACCCTGTCCAGAACCCCACCCACTCTCTCTAAGAAGGTCAAATACTCTGAACTGCTGTTTGGTGCATAAACACACACAGAACAGTCAGAGTTTTCTCTCTGGGTTACCCTCTCATCCACCAGGATAAATTCCAACTGTATGGCAGCCAACCAGAAGCTTCTGAGTATCCTCACACCAGCCTGGAGCCTCTCACCCTGTGCAACTTGTGAGTAGGAGAGAGACCACCTCCTATCAAGGAGTTTGGTTCCAGAGCCAAAACTGTGAGTGGACGTGAGCCCAGCTATATGTAGTTGGTATCTCTCAACATCCTGCACCAGTTCTGGCTCCTTACCCCCCGGTGAGGTTACATTCCACATCCCAAGAGCCAGTTTCTGTCATGAGGGTCCGTGATGCCATGTGTCACCCTGACCCCTCTTGCTGCCTGAAAGGCATTGCACCCACCTCCCAGGCTGCACCTTCTGGGTGGGGGGTCCACATACCCCCCCCACATTGCCTTTTCTGGCTGAGCCTGGCCAGTTTATGTGGGCTGCCCAGCCACCAGGTGCTTGCCTAGGAACATTACTCCCAGGCCTGGCTCCAGGGCTGGGTCCCTGTGACACTATTCCGGGCAGGATAAACATTGACTGATTTACATCGACATTTATTTAGCAAATGCCTTTCTCCAAAGTGCATTCCAGTGAACTCTCCCTAGTATTATTAGCCCACACACCTTATTCACCAATGTGACTTACACTGCTAGATAGTTTACGTTCGGCATAGGGCTTTTGGGATTGTGTTAGTCTGGATCTTCACTCCAGACCTGGTCATCGTGGGACACCCCACCAGGAGCATACTGCTCCCCACAATTTAGCTCTGGAGATCCCTAGATCACACAAGCACTTCTTCCACAGCAAGGCCCCGATCCAGGAAGGGCCATGAACAGCTTCAACCAATGTCTACAACTGCTTGTCTCGAGCATGGTCACAGCGAGCTAAAGCCTACCTGGCAACACAGAGCACAAGGCCACAGGGGGAGGGGCCACACCCTGGACAGGACGCCAGTCCGTCACAAGGCACCCCAAGCGAGGCTTGAGCTCCAGACCGCCGCGTCACCACACCACTCCTTAACAGCTTCAATAGTATTGTATTATACAAGAGTAAAAAGTACTGTCTGCACTTCCACAAATCTAAAGACAAAAGGGTTGGCTTCAATTTTTTATGTGCATCTGCAAAAAAACAGACATGGACCACAAACTCCACTGTCTGGTGTTTTGGTTAATGAATAAGAAAGCAAAAAAACATATATATGTTCTCAAAAAACTTATTCCACTGAACTCAGTGGAACACTGGTTTCTTTTGCTTGTTGGTTGGGCATGCAGGCTGAACACACACATTTTCAGAACCGCTTGTCCCATACGGGGTCACGGGGAACCGGAGCCTAACCCGGCAACACAGGGCGTAAGGCCGGAGGGGGAGGGGACACACCCAGGACGGGACGCCAGTCCATCGCAAGGCACCCCAAGCGGGACTCGAACCCCAGACCCACCAGAGAAGAGGACTGTGATCCAACCCACTGCGCCACCGCACCCCCTGCAGGCTGAACACATTACAATAAACACAATGACAAACTATGGAATGTGCTGTAATCTGCCGTTTTCCATTGCGGGTGGCAGCAGCTCACACCTTGGCAGTGCTCTGGATACACTAAGGCTTCTCTTCACTCAGTCTTCCTCTAAGGGTATTAAGCAGGATCCTTCTCTTAACACACCTGTTGTCCTCCATATAATTCCCTTCTGTTGGGTTTCCTGTTCTACATAGGGGTGTTCTGTTTAAAAAAGGAGTTGTAGAACACAGACAGTCACCGAATGCTGTTACGCCTTTTAACCAGATTGGTGTCTGTTTGTCTGTGTGAACTCTTGAAATGTGCCACTTAACTGTTTGCTCTTTACTGTAGTCTCACCTGTTCATTTCCTACAACAACCCAGATATAGAAAATGTGAATAAGACATGTAAAATTCTGTGAAACTGCAGATCATTAATAATTACATGTTCAGTTATTAGGGGGTGCAGTGGCACAGTGGGTTGGACCACAGTCCTGCTTTCCAGTGGGTCTGGGGTTCGAGTCCCGCTTGGGGTGCCTTGAGATGGACTGGCGTCCTGTCCTGGGTATGTCCCCTCCCCCTCTGGCCTTGTGCCCTCTGTCACCGTGTAGGCTCCGGTTCCCCGTGACCCCGTATGGGACAAGCGGTTCTGAAAATGTGTGTGTGTGTTCAGTTACTTGGTGCAGTGGCTCTCATGAAGCTTCATGGCAATCAGATGGAATAAAATATATTTATGGTAGATAAAAGTTGGGTTAAATTTGATTAGAACAGAAGCCATGGGTTAAGTGTAGGCAGGTTCTAAAGTGTATCTATCCAAAGGGAGAGAGACCAGAAACTTTGTAACCTTCAGAAGCCAAATGTGGAACAGATACCAATAATAATTAACCAATGACTCACAACCAGTGATTATAGTGTCTCTTATATTGGATTCCTTCATTCTTTTGCATTCCTCCTGAAATCTGGTATCAGACATCATTTACATTTACATTTTTTCATAAATTCATAAATATCTGGGAGTAGTTCTACTGATGCATTTGTAGGCTATTACCAGGGTCTTAAATTTAATCCAGGCAGCTATAGGAAGCCAGTGCAGAGAAACGAGTAGAGGAGATACATGCAAACGATTTGGCAAGTCAAACACAACTCGGGCAGCAGCATTCTGTATCAGCTGTAGAGGTTTGATGGCAGTAGCAGGAAAGCCAGACAAGAGAGAGTTACAGTAGTTCAGATGGGATGTCACCATAGTCTGGACAAGTAGTTGGGGAGAGTCAGTTATGAGTTAAGGATGGTTCCTGCAGATGTGGCCTTGATGTGCTGAGAGAAAGATAGACTTGAGTCAATCATCACTCCTAGATTCTTAGCTGAGGAGGTAGGCAAAATGAGCAAATTGTCCAGTTGGACCAAGAGATCGTGGGGTAGACATGGGGGAGTAATAGAGGTGGCAACTGGTTTTTGTGATTAGTTCTCTGGTTGGGTAGGGAGGGTGTGATGGAGGACACAGCTCTGGGAAAGAAGGTGTTCCTCAGTTTATTTGTGCGGGATTTTACTATCCTGAACCATTTGCCAGACGGCAGTGGTTCAAACTGGGAGTGATTGGGATGTGTGATGTCCTTCATGATACTGCCAGCCTTCTTCCTCAGCTGATTACCATAGTAATAATTCCACTCTTAGTCCATTGGAGCCAGAACTGAAAACCTTTGTGCTTCTTCTTTTTGACCTTTTGTGCGTGGGAGCACCAAGCAGGCTGAGGTGAAGGAGCATAGCAGTCTGGTTCAGGTGAAGCAGATCATCCGGTCTGGTAGATATCTGGGAGTAGTTCCAATTATGCCTTTGTAGGCCATAACCAGAGTCTTAAATTTGATCCAGGCAGCTATAGGAAGCAAATGCAGAGAGATGAGGAGAGGAGATACATGGAAACGCTTCAGCCAGAAAATACAACTCGTGCAGAAGCATTCTATATTAGTTGTAGAGGTTTGATGGCAGTAGCTGGAAGTCCAGACAAGGGAGAGTTGCAGTAGTCCAGGTGGGATATCACCATAGCCTGAACAAGTAGCTCTGCATAGTCTGTTGTTAGACAGGGATGGATCCTACGGATATTATGCAGGATGTATCTGCAGGTCTGAGTTTCACGTGCTGAGAGAAAGACAGACTTGAGTCAATCATCACTCTTGGACTCTTAGCCGAGGAGGTAGACAAAATGAGTGAGCTTTCTAGTTTAATAGAGAGTTCATGACAGGAAGATGGACTAGCTGGGAGGTGAAGGATCTCTGTTTTGGAGAGGTTGAGTTGTAGGTGGAGATCAGATATCCAGGCAGAGATGTCTGATCGGCAGGTTACAATACACGAGCAAATGTCTGTTGCTCCAAGTGGAAATGAAAAAAAGAGCTGGGTATCATAGGCATAGCAGTAGTAGTTGAATCCATGAGAGGCAATGACAGGGCCAAGGGAAGTGGTATAGATTGAGAAAAGTAGGGGGTCCAGTACCAAGCTCTATGGGACACCAGTTGAGAGAGGTTGAACAGATGATCGGGAGCCCTGGCAAATCACTTAAAAGGATCTGTCTGATAGGTAGGACTAAACCATTTCAGCGCTGTCCTTTGATGCCAAGCTGGCCATGAGAGAAGAGTAGAATCTGGTGGTGGACAGTGTCGTATGCTGCAGATAGGTCAAGGAGGATGAGGACAGGACAGCCACAGTTACAGAAGAAGGCAAGGTCAAGGCAATTACCAGCTTTGTGAGTAGCATGGGACTGGGACAGAGAGAAAGGGCTGCAGGAGAGACAGAAGGCCGCTTGCATACGTGTCCTTCACACACACTCACACACACACTGGCTGAAGCCACTTGTCCCGAGCGGGGTTGTGGCATGCCAGAGCCTAATCCAGCAACCCAGGGCACAAGGCAATGCTGAAGGGGGAGGGGAAACACCCAGGACAGGACACCAGTCCATCACAAGGCACCCCAAGCAGGACTTGAACCCCATACCGACTGGAGTGCAGGACCCATCCAAACCCGCTGCAGCACTGCACACCCATGTCCTTAACATGCAGGTTGAATTCACTCAGGAGAATCAATGGAAAGTTGTCCCCTAGGACAGAGCTCACCAAGATGTCAAGGTCATCCAGGAAGTGGCCGGGAGGGCCAGGAGGGTGATAGAGAACAACCACAATGAGTGTGATCAGGGCTGTCATAGGCACAACGTATAATTCAACAGACGGGTCATGCCGGTAGAGAGGGAGAAGAGAATATTCCCACTGGGGAGAGATGAGCAGGCCTGCCAGAGGGATGAGGGTTGTTGAAGAATAAGTAGTTAGTGGAGAGGGTTGCAGGTGTGGCTGTGTTATCTAGGATGATCCAAGTTTCTGTTAAGGCCAGAAAGTCTAGTGAAAGGTGGGAGGCATAGGAGGGGATGCAGACAGCCTTCCTCACAACATAGTGGTAGTTCCAGAGTCCCATGTAAAAGAGATTGAAACAGGATGGAGGGCTTTGAAAGAGTTACATTTATTCACTTAGACGATGCTTTTCTCTAAAGCAACTTCCAATGAACTCTGTGAAGTGTTATCAGCCCACACACCTTATTCACCAAGGTGACTTACACTATATAAACTACTTACAATGGGTCACTCATCCATATATCCGTGGAACACACTCTCTGTGTGACACTCACACACTATGGGGGAACCTGAACAGCGTGTCTTTGGATTGTGGGAGGAAACCAGAGCACCTGCAGGAAACCCACACAGACACAGGGAGAATGGGCAAACCCCAGACACACTGAGCAGGATTGAATCCACATTCTCTCACACCACCCAGGCGTTGTAAGACAGCAGCGCTACTTGCTGTGCCACCATGCTGCCCAATGATCAGAATCAGAATCAGAATCAGAACGAGCTTTATTGCCAAGTATGTTCACACATACAAGGAATTTGTCTTGGTGACAGAAACTTCCACAGCACAGACAGAAGGACAGTGACAGGACACAGATGAGAAGATAGAATATGTGAATAAAGGATAAAAATATATAAAAAATATGAAGTACACAGACCGGGGGTGCAGTGGCGCAGTGGGTTGGACCATGGTCCTGCTGTCCGGTGGGTCTGGGGTTCGAGTCCTGCTTGGGGTGCCTTGCGATGGACTGGCGTCCTGTCCTGGGTGTGTCTCCTCCCCCTCCGGCCTTACGCCCTGTGTTGCCGGGTAGGCTCCGGTTCCCCGTGACCCCGTATGGGACAAGCGGTTCTGATAATGTGTGTGTGTGTGTGTGTGTGTGTGTGTGTGTGTGTATAAAGTACACAATATACAAAAATAGCCACCAGACATTATATGTATGTGCAGGTATGTTCTATACAAATGCAAGGGAATGTGAGTAAGAGATATGATGTGATAAATAGATATAAATAGTGTTGTGTATTGCACTGGTTTACTCTCTATGGGGGGGATTTAGCTGTTCATGAGGTAGATGGCTTGAGGAAAGAAACTTTTCTTGTGCCTGGCTGTCCTGGTGCTCAGTGCTCTGTAGCGCTGGCCAGATGGCAAAGGTTCGAAGAGAAAGTGGCCTGGATGTGAGGGGTCTAGAATGATTTTGCTAGCCCTTTTACTGACTCTGGACGAGTGCAGTTCTTGGAAAGCTGGGGGGGGATGTGCCGATGATGAGGATAAACCGGGCTTTCTGCAGCAGTGGGAGCATCTGGATCTCTGATGACGGTGTTGTTGCACAGTTCAGTGGCCGTAGACAACTTTGATGTTTAACATGTTCGACGCATGATGCCTCGTGGAGCACGATGTTGATGGCAGAACTCGCGTAGTGGCAGAGACCTCTGTCCGTGGACTCCTGTAGGTAGCTCCCTTGTCTTTGCACCCTGAGTTTGTGCACCTTGACTGCTGCTACATATCACCCACTGTAATCTGAATCAGGCTTATTCACATAAGATGAGAGGTAAAATTGAAGCTACTCAAGACTGAGTCAGGGGCCATGTTCCGGTCAAGAGATCACACAATCACAGGATCTGTTTAGGGGGAAGGCTGACGCCTTTGCCTTACTGAACGCTTCCCTGAAGTCATGATACACGTCTGGAACCTCAAAGGGGCATGTCACCTCAGGACTTGTGATGGATGTGGCTCTACATGAGAGGGACAAACGTCGCATGACACATTGGGACCTCCAGGACACTAATCCCTCATGCTCCAGGACATACCCTGGTCATGTTTGACCAGACATGTGTACTCCAGGAGAATGGGGTTGTCCAGGGATTTCATGAGGTTAAATTAAATGACTTCCTTCTGACAGGCTCTAAGCTCTTACTGAAGAAGCGCCATCCTAGATTCCACAAGAGCAGTTCCTAAAGGCTGCCCGTCTAAGGCAGTAACTCAAAGCACCATGTCACAAACCCTTATAACCCCTGTGTTTCTGCAAAGGTGATATCCATAAAATGACTTGCAGCTCCGGAATCCGCAAACGCCTCTGTGGATACATAATTCCCTTTCCATGACAAAACAACAGGCACAAGTAGCTGCAAGGTCACTCACCTTCCGTTCCTGGTGCTGTGGTCTGTAGACAGGTCTAGTCGGACATTGCACACTGCCCACAATACAAACAGAGACACTCCCTGAACCACCATTATCTTTCCTTTGGGAAGAAGCATCTGTATCCCAATTGCATTGGTAAAGGGTTGTTGAACTGTCTGGACCACGAAGGTGTTTGATTGACGAACGGGGTCCACAAACTGTCCACAAACTGTATGAAGGACCTTCTATAAGTGAATTCGGGTAGAATATGGGGTGATTCAGGCCACTCCAAAACCTAGCCAAGAGAGCCACTGACTTCCATTGGCTTTCGATCTCCAGAGTCTGGAACTGTAAGGCATAGGAGCCAGTTGATCTGTTACCTTGCTGGATGGTCAGTAATTTGTCACCAGCTGTCCTTCCCACCCTAGGGTGATCAAACGCTGACTCAAATAGTCTCTTGAACTGAGTGTAGGGGGTGGTGGCTATCGAATTTCAGATTGCTGTTGCCCAGTCCAAAGCAGCATCCGTGAGCAGTGACAACAGGTAGGTCACCCGGCTCACACGTTGCGGTGGTGACAGGTGATGACACGGGTGGTGGCATGATGACCTGGATGCGTCTTTCACTGTGAACACCTCTCCCTGCTGCAGAATCTCACAGAGGGAGGCAGAAGAATGCTGGAGGGTTTGGTTGTAGGAGCTGAGCAATACCCTCTGGGTGGCGACGGTGGTTTGGAGTTTCTCAATCTCTGCTGAATCTGTATGAGGAGGCGGAATCTTCTGTCATGAACACTGAACCAGGTGAAAAGCGGTAGGATCCAAGTGTGACATCATGGGTCCTGACCTGAAGGAGCAAAAATGGGAATTGTGGCTGGGGTCAGGCTTGGTTCAAGCAACCGAAGAGCAACCGTTATCCCTGGGTTAAATCCTTGTTTCTTGTCAAAGTTCAGAACATTGGTAAAAGCCGAGGGTGTCTGGAGCAGGGGCAGGAAATCAGAGCAAGGAGTAGAAGGAGTCAGGCTGCAAACACAGAGGGGACGGTTGTTTCATTGAGATTCTGCAACCTGAGAGCCGTGGTGTGGTGTCCTTTAAACTCGACCCTGCTGAATCAGATCAGGTGTGTTTGGTTGGAGTGTAGTCAAAAGCGTGGCAAACATTGTATGATGCATACATGAGTATGTATCCATTTTCTCTTAATGAACTTCAATTTTCAAAATAAGTTGTTTTCTTTCATTAAAGGATAAATTTCTGTTCTGTGCATTTATAATGTTGCTGTATGTGATTTTAAAAATTATAGAAAAATAATCAATTATTAACAAATTGAATTTTTATTCCATCATCTTTGTAATATGTATGTAGCCATATCTAAAATAAAATAGTTTTTGCCATATAAATATATGTGGGAGTATCTTTATTTATTTAGAAGCAGATATCAGAAGAGACTAGATTGATTCTTACCCAGGGTACTAAAAATTTTCAGGTGCATAGTTTTACTATGCTGCATATCTTTATGTAGAAATATGTGTGGGTGGTGCGAGAAATGAAACAAGGTTGTGTAATCATCATTTATTGGGCAACAAATCATGACACTCTACAGATTCAGTGGAATCATACGCGGCAAAGAATAAGACAATGATATGAGAAGTATGATATCTGGTTGCTGCATCGCAAGCTGTCCAAATCTCTTACAAAGACCATGTCGATGCACGAGCCGCCGAGTGTCATAGGCACCGTTGTCGAGGTGAGCCTCAAACCAAACGTGTTGCACATGAAGTCAAGGAAGGCGGCGTTCTTGCTTCTGGATACGTCTATGTTGAACTCACCAGCGAGCACAATGGGCATGTCATGGCAGCTTTCTAGGGCTAGAAAGGGTGTCCTGCTGCCCCGACCCATTGGGCCAAATATCAGGTCAGTCACTGCTGCATCTATGTCTGTGGGCTTGTGCTGCACGGCGAGGCGATGTCGGGTGCGTGAGAAGTCGATGGCTGTGGATCCGAGGCTGCCTGAGTTAATTTTGCAACCTTCCGCGTTGCCTTCTCCCGGGCATGCTTTTGCTGAGCCGGTGTCTTGGCTGGTGTCTTTCAAATCCCCAGAGGTCGCGATAATATTTTGCATCATGTTTCTTGGGCATCTTTGAAATTTTTTATTCGATGATCCACTTTCGGGCCCCCACCTAGGTCTAAATTTATGTTTCCCTGCCGGCATGATACGCGTCCGATAGTGCAGCTCTGTAGCTACAAACTGAAGTGTTGACGTCAACACTATGACATGTGGCTCGAATGTGTTGGTATCTAACGCAACGCGCGCAACTCCATAACAAGCCAAATGTGGGACATTTTCGCAACTTTTCCAGCTTGCTCAAGCTCAACCGGAAGCAGCCGTTCATATCTCGTTTGATGCGATGGTCCTTCCTCTATCCAACGGTATATGCACTGTCTGTCTGTGTCTTTTCATTTGCGAGCAGTGGTGGCAAGAGGTGGTTGCATTTTTATGTGACGGTCAATTTACCAAGTTACCCCCCAAATCTAGTGAGGAGAAGGACGTAGTTCTATGTCAAAACCCTGGCACTGGTGTTGCTTGAAACCAGTATTTTTGTTTCACTCGAGCTACATTATACTAAACACAACTGCTTCACGATGCCAGAGTGATTGATGATTTCCAACAATGAGCTTCTTCTATAAACAATTGTTTTCTGCTGATGATCACTCTGACCGTAAGACAGACACAGATACCTTTTCCCATGTTAGGTGCCAACACCATGTGCAATGTTCCAATGAGTAAATCCATTTTTCCCGTTGTTTTCCTCAAGCAGTGTTGGAATACATGTTTGGCCGATGCTAATTCTCCACCTTCGAATACTCTGCAAACTGCATGTTTCTATAAAGGGCAGCATGCCATGTACATAGCCCAGAAGGATTGATCAATTCAAATTAGACTTTAAGACACACAGTTTTCAGCAGTTTAGCACTGTCAATTTAGCTGGTCCATAAAAGAGATGTGAGGGCATGTGTCTCTTGTGTTCTTTCGGTGTTCAACGTACACTCTCTTTAACACTTTGGCATCGATCTTCAGCCAGCATTTAGCTACTTCTTATTTGTCACGGTACACTGTGAAGTGTTTTTTCACAACATGCATTTTTGTCGTGTAGCTGTGTGGATAGACAAGACACAATCGGTTGTGTGTTTTTGTAGTTGTCGGTGGTATTTTTATTAATTTGTTTGTTGAATTGTATTTAGTGGCTTGCTAGGGTGCACATTCACCTAAACAATTCTGTGTCCCATAGTGTGGAGTGTACGTGACTCCATCAATCAATGTTATCGGTGTTATTTGTAATCTATTATTGAAAAGAACGCCTACTCCACCTCCACGACATACAGAAAGAGATTTATGGCAATAATCATATCTGTCCGGAGCAGCTTCTATTAGCGGAATCGTATCGGACTCACCAAGCCAGGTTTCGGTGAGGCCATTTCTGATCATCATTTCTTAACCTTTGATCTATACCTGCCAGTGCCGTCTGACAATAGTATGAACAAAATGGTGCGGCATATTGATGAAAATACTACTGCTAAAATTGTTGATCATATTAGAAGCTGGGATTTTGGAATGAGTGTCGATATTGATCAAATGGCTTTAGATTATAATTCGGTGGTAAAATTCATCCTAGATTCTGCGGCTCCACCAAAAACTAAACTTATTCAAACTGTAAGAAACTTGCTGTGGTTCAATGAATCAACTCGTGCAATAAAGTCAGAATGTTGTAAATTAGAGCGTAAATGGCATTCAACTAAACTAAACGTTTATTATGTAGCCTGGTCCGATTGTCTAAAAAAAAAATAAAAAAAGCACTTTTTCATGCCAGATCCGAATTCCACACAAAGAAATTGGTGAAAATCACAAGAACCCTCGCTTCCTGTTTACTACCATCGCTTACTTAACTGGTAAACACAAAGATAAATAATGTATTTCTGCTACCATTACTAATGATGAATTTATGTCGTTTTTCAATAATAAATTAGAGAATATCCGTGAATCCATAGTGCTCTCTAGTTCGGTTTTAGCTAGCGTAAGTGCTTCTGACAATGATAACATTAGTTGTCTGCACCATCTCAGTAGCTTCGGCGTAATAACTGTGGAGGAAACTACTGTGCTAATTCGCTCTATGAAAGGTACAACCTGTCCTTTAGACTCAATACCCACTAAATTACTGAAATCCGCAGTTTCCGTGCTTGCAGAACCTATTGTTAATATTGTTAATATGTCGTTACTAAATGGCTGTGTTCCAAAAGCTTTTAAAATCTGCGTCATTAGACCCCTACTAAAGAAATTGGATCTGGATTGCAATAAGCCATGTAATTATAGACCGATCTCCAATCTACCGTTTGTATCCAAAATTATAGAAAAAATCGTAGCTTCCCAAATTAGAAAATATCTTAATCATCATAATATATTTGAAAAATTTCATTCTGGTTTCCGCACTGGTCACAGCATTGAAACGGCACTCACACGTGTTGTTAATGATATTCTCAGCTCTTCTGATGCTCTCTATTCTTCTGTTACTAGACTTGAATGCTGCATTTGATACTGTAGACCATAGTATCTTACTGAGTAGACTTGGAAACCTGGTTGGCCTAAGAGGTACCGTTCTGAAGTGGTTTGAATTGTATTTAGCTAACCAAGAACAATTTGTATTGAAATCTGATGACTGCACCCCTTCCATTTCAACTACGGTTCAGTATGGTGGCAGGGCCCTGTGTTGGGACAATTACTGTTCTCACTCTATATGTTACCATTGGGTGACACTATTCGCAAACACAATGTGAATTTCCATTCGTATGCTGATGACACACAGCTTTATGTATCGTTTAAGCCTGATGATCCATCATATGTGCTGTCATTAGCTAACTGTTTTACCTGTATAAAATTATGGATGAGTAAAAATTTTTTTATCTCTAAATACCAGTAAAACAGAGGTACTTGTGGCGGGTGGTGATGAGAAAACTCTCGACATAATCACGCCAATCTTTACAACAAATAGTATTAGCTTCAAGCGTAGTGATTGTGTCAAGGATTTGGGTGTCCTGCTGGATGAAAAACTGTCATTTGTATCGCATGTAAATGTTTTGACTAAGTCGTGCTTCCTTAAGTTAAGACACGTAGCTAAATTGCGGCGATTCCTATGTAGACGGGATTCTGAGAAACTGGTTCATGCTTTTGTTTCAAGCAGGTTGGATTACTGTAATGCTTCATTGTCGAGTTGTCCGTACCAGACTGTATGTTGGTGCAAAATGCTGCTGCGAGAATTGTAACTAGAAGTAGGAAGTTTGACCATATAACACTGGTACTTAAATCGTTGCATTGGTTACTGGTCGCTTACAGAGTTGATTATAAAATCCTATTTTTGACCTATAAGGCAGTACATGGTATTGCTCATGGTATTGGCTTACCTTTGTGAGATCATTAATTTTTATATCCCAGGACGATATCTCCATTCATTAGATGCAGGTTACCTTAAAGTACCTGTGATCAATAAGACCTCAGTAGGAGGTCGCACCTAAACTGTGGAACAGTCTACCAGCTACTTCCAGAAATGCCCTGTCTGTTTCTGTTTTCAAATCCCGACTAAAGACTTTTATGTTCACTCAGGCATTCCACCTCGAAATGTAATTTCACCTGCCTTGGTTGTTTATCATCTTTATAAAAATGCATATTAAATTTAAGTAACATATTACTAACTCTGTTCTATCTTCTTGTTGAGCACTACCTAGCTACATAAGACCTGAGGAGGCCATGCTGACTGAGGATGATGTCCATCTGCCATGACGAACAAGACTTTCTATGCTCAGCTGGGGATCCAAGATTCCATTTAGCAACATAATCATTATTACTTGTTACACACTGCCTTACAATTGTTACTTTCTAGAATGTCCTGGAAGGGTGGACAACCACTGGCCCGTGGACCCCCAGAGGTTTTTTCTCCCTCAGTTTTCAGTTGGGAGTTTTTGTTCCTTTCCCCGGTGGCCAGTAGGCATACTTATAGCTCTATAAAAGTACTTTATTATGGTAGCCATTAGTCAATTGTCTTCTTTGTTTGTATCTGTTTTCCTTGCCTTATGTCTGTGTTAAAGCGCTCTGTGTCACTGCGTGAGAAGAGCGCTCTATAAAAATAAATTGAATTGAATTACATCTACGGGGGGCGCGGTGGCGCAGTGGGTTGGACCACAGTCCTGCTCTCCGGTGGGTCTGGGGTTCGAGTCCCGCTTGGGGTGCCTTGTGGTGGACTGGCGTCCCGTCCTGGGTGTGTCCCCTCCCCCTCTGGCCTTGCGCCCTGTGTTGCCGGGTAGGCTCCGGTTCCCCGTGACCCCGTATGGGACAAGCGGTTCTTAAAATGTGTGTGTGTGTGTGTGTGTGTGAATTATGTCTGTTTGTTTGTTTTTGTCGCCATTGATGGAGTAGTTTTGATTTCGATTAGGAATCTCAGCTGACAAGAATTAGCCCGGTTTAAACAAAGGCTGGTGACCCGTAGCGACGGCGGTTGTGGCAACCTCTTGGTGCGAAGACTTGGGGTGCAAAGACAAGCGAATTTACCTGTGGGAGTCCCCTGAGGAAGACCACTGGCATTGTGTTCTGCAAGGAATCATGCATCAAACATGTCGACCATCACACTTGTCTACGGCAACTGAACCGTTCGACATCACCACCACCGGACACCTGGATGCTCTCACTGCTACAGTAACCTGTTTTATCCTCACCTATCAAACTTTCCATCAAGCTTTAATTTCTCCATGGGGCTCTCAGCTGATATCAATTAGCCAGGTTTAAATAGCGGCTGACGACCCGCAGTGGCAGCCTTTCAGTGTAAAGACTTGGGGTGTACAGACAAGGGAGTCTACCTGCAGACATCCACCGAGGGAGGCCTCCTCCACTACCTGAATTCTGCAATCACCATTGCTTTCTACGAAGGCTCATGCATCAAACATAGCGGACATCAAAGTTGTCTATTGCAACCGAACTGTGCAACACCACTGTTAGAGACTCAGATGCTCCTGCTGCTACAGTAACCTGATTTATCCTCATCTATAAAACCTTCCATCCTGCTTCAATTTCTCCATGGGTTTCTGGAACTGCTAGTCTGCTGTGAGAAAGGTTGACTTCATACCAGCCTTACACCTCCTATCTCTCACTGGACGTCTTGGTCCTAACTGACACTTGGCTGACCTCAGACAACATAGCCACACCCACAGCTCTCTCCACTAGCTACTGTTTCTCCCACACCTCTCGTCCCCCTGGCAGAGATGGAGGCAATGGCCTGCTCATCTCACCCCGGTGGGACTATTCTTTTCTCTCTCTCCAGATGTGTGATAGGTCCTCCTTTGAATTGTATGCTGTGTCTATCACTGCTCCAGTCATTTTTCTTGTGGTTGTTCTGTAAAGCCCCCCGGCCCTCTTGGCTGCTTGACCTAGACCTCTTGTTCTGCTCTCTCCCAGGGGACAATATTCCATTGATTCTCTTGCATGACTTCAACCTGCATGTCGCCAACATTCATGAAAGCGGCCTTCTGTCACTCCTGCAGTCCTTTGACTCCTGGCATTCCTATGTATCTCCTCTATTCATTTCTCTGCAGTGGCTTCCTATAGCTGCCCAGATCAAATTCAAGGCCTTGGTTATTGCCTAGAAATGCATCAGTACTACTGCTCATAACTATCTACAAGACTTGATGAACCACTACACCCCATCCAGACCACTACACTTTTCCACATCTGCCTCCACCCCTGCGCTCGTCTACTTCTGCTTGCGTGGTGGACCCATACACAAAAGGTAAAGCACGGAGATTCTCAGTTCTGGCTCCGTTGTGGTGGAATGACCTCCCTCTTTCACTCAGAACTCTTGAAACTCTGTCCACATTTCAGAAGGTTCTGAAAACTCACCTCTTCTGGATTCACTTCATCCATGATCTTTCAAGCTCATGTATGGTGTAAATGTTCATGCATCATAACTGTACAATCATGCCCAGAAAAGCCTTTACACAGCCGCTACTCCTGTATTGTACGTAAATGTTTACGTACCTTTAAAGAAAAAGAAATTTGTAGGAAGGTGATCAGGACTAATCTGTCCCGAGTTTTGTACACCTTCTCATGCGATGAACATCGGTGCATAAGGTGGAAAGAAACAAATTGGGTTTACTTAAGAAGCACATGTCTGCAACTATGTCTCTCTTTCTCCTAATTTAATATATACATTGTATTTTCTCTGAGTTGTATGTTGCTTTGGAGAAAAGTGCCTACTAAATGAATATATGTAAATGTATTGAGTTGAGTGGGGGGTGCGGTAGAGCAGTGGGTTGGACCACAGTCCTGCTCTTCGGTGGGTCTGGGGTTCGAGTCCTGCTTGGGGTGCCTTGCGATGGACTGGCGTCCCGTCCTGGGTGTGTCCCCTCCCCCTCCGGCCTTACGCCCTGTGTTACCTGGTAGGCTCCGGTTCCCCGTGACCCCGTATGGGACAAGCGGTTCTGAAGGTGTGTGTGTGTGTGTGTGTGTGTGTGTGTGTGTGTGTATTGAGTTGAAATTTGTGCAGATGTATTTTCTTTTCAATCTTTTAACATTATTTTTTAAATGGCTCCAATACAAATTACTCAATTTTTCAGACTAAGTTTCTGTAAGAGTGCATGAAAGTATGTTAAACAGTGTCTATAACAATTTTATAAACATTCTTGTAGATACTGTTTGACTTTGATAGACATTGTAGCATTCTCTCACAGAGCTACTGGAAATCAGCTCAGAAGTAAATGTAAAAGAAAAATGCTCTGTATTTATAGGATACATCTTTTAGCAGCAGTCCTAACAAAAATGCTTCAGACAGTACAGGTCATCCCAAAGACTGGAAAAACCCCCTGAGTCACTCCCAGCCCCCCTACCGTGCCCAACAGTTAAGGAGCCACCCCCAGAACTCCCCAGAATTCCCCTCATGATGCACTAAGAATAAACAGAACAACAACCGATCAGAGCAGCATACGTGACTATGTACAGATTTGAATACTAACAACAACTATTTACATGAAGCTATTAAAGCTCCCCTCAGCACCGTTATAATACTGATGTATACACAGAGAGCAACATACACTCACTGGCCACTTTATTAGGTACACCTGTTCAACTGCTTCTTAACACAAATATCTAATCAGCCAATCACATTGCAGCATCTCAGTACATTTACGCAAGACATGGTCAAGACGATCTGCTGAAGTTCAGACTGAGCATCAGAATGGGGAAGAAAGGTGATTTAAGTGACTTTGAATGGGGCATGGTTGTTGGTGCCAGACGGGCTGGTCTGAGTATTTCAGAAACTGCTGATCTCCTGGGATTTTCACACACAACCATCTCTAGGGTTTACAAAAAATGTCCAGTGAGTGGCAGTTCTGTGAGCAAAAATACCTTGTTAATGCCAGAGGTCAGAGGAGAATGGCCAGGCTGGTTTGAGCTGATAGGAAGGCAACAATAACTCAAATAACCACTCATTACAACCAAGGTATGCAGAAGAGCATCTCTGAATGCACAACACGTCAAACCTTGAAGTAGATGGGCTACAACAACAGAAGACCACACCGGGTGCCTCTCCTGTCAACTAAGAATAGGAAACTGAGGCTACAATTCAAAAAATGTTGCCTGGTCTGATAAGTCTCGATTTCGGCTGCGACATTCGTATGGTAGGGTCAGAATTTGATGTAAACAACACGAAAGCATGGATCCATCCTGACTTGTATCAACAGTTCAAGCTGGTGGTGTAGTGGTGTAATGTTGTGGAGGATATTTTCGTGGCACACTTTGGGCCCCTTTGTACCAACTGAGCATCATTTAAATGCCACAGCCTACCTGAGTATTGTTGCTGACCATGTCCATCCCTTTATGACCACAATGTACTCAACTTCTGATGGCTACTTCCAGCAGGATAACATGCCATATCACAAACCTCAAATGATCTCAAACTGGTTTCTTGAACACGACAATGAGTTCACTATACTTAAATGACCTCCACAGTCACCCTAGCTCAATCTAATAGAGCACCTTTGGGATGTGATGGAACGGTAGATTCACATCATGGATGTGCACCCGACAAATTTGCAGCAACTACATGATGCTATCATGTCAATCTGGACCAAAATCTCTGAGGAATGTTTCCAGCACCTTGTTGAATCTATGCCACGAAGAATTAAGGGAGTCCTAAAGGCAAAAGGGGGTCCGACCCGGTACTAGCAAGGTGTATCTAATAAAGTGGCCAGTGAGTGTATGTTGTTGATATTAAATAGCAATAAACACACACACGCACGCACAGGCACACACGCACATATTTTCTGAACCGCTTGTCCCATACGGGGTCGCAGGGAACCGGAGCCTTCCAGGCAACACAGGGCGTAAGGCCAGAGGGGGAGGGGACACACGCGGGACGGGACGCCAGTCCACCGCAAGGCACCCCAAGCAGGACTCGAACCCCAGACCCACTGGAGAGCAGGACCCAGTCCAACCCACTGCGCCCCCTAGCAATAAACAAATAATATTAAAATGTGAAGGTGTGGTGGTGCAGCAGGCTTGGCCAGGTCCTGCTCTCTGGTGGGTCTGGGGTTCAAGCCCTGCTTAGGGTGCCTTGCAACAGAGTGGCATCCTCTCCTGAGTGTGTCGCCTCCCTCTCTAGCCTTACACCCTATGTTGCCGCGCTAGGCTCCGGTTCACAACAATCCCGCTCAGGACAAGTAATTTCAGCCAGTGTGTGTGTACTAAAATGTCATATGAATTGAGTGGAATGGTGCTCCGGTTATGCAAACATTTTTAAAGGAACTCACCTAGAAGATGGCTTGAAATGTGTGAAATGACATTTTCAAAAGCACTGACAAGTAAAGCCAAGCAATGAATGTGAGGCCCTAGTGCTGCCCCTGAAGAGGCTCATATTTCAGATGATGGAAGAATGACAGAGAAAGCAAACAATAAACCTGCTGGATACAAACTCCACTAACACCGAAAGTATTTAATAAAGCTCTGGCAGCGCCTGCAGCTGTATGGTATGCTGCTCTCCCAAGGCTCCGTGTGGCAAACCTGTTGGAGCAGATGTTGGAGGGAAAACGAGGGGGTGGCAGATCTTTTCATCTTTGCTCTGAAGGCTGGCAGTACAAGAATGAAGTTGCATGCAATCCTGCACTCCTGCTAATGACACAGGATTCACACATGTGTCTGCTCTGCAGAAGGGCCACTGGGGCCCAGGGACCTAGCATGCATTCGAAAACATACAAGGCTTCAGTGTGCATTTTGTCTTTCTGTAAATAAACAGCTCACCTTCAGGTCTCTTCACACTCACACTCACACTCACACACACACACACACACACACACACACACACACACAGGCCGTAGTTTTACTAGTCACACTTTGCAATGTTAATGGACTCTAATGGGTTACGCGTACTTTTATAAATGAGTACCTTTTAATGGGTACATTTCTCAAGGGTACAACATCATAGCAACTTGTAGTTTTTGTTTTTTGTGTTTAGATCTCAAGCATGCCTTTTCTGTGATTTGCATGTCCATATTACTGCTCTCAGGCCTTGCCTTTAAATCAAAATAATTGTCACTCAATGAAAAAACCTCTCTGCTTTATGTTTTCATTCATCAGCCTGACATTCATCTGACAACACTGGAAAAAAATTTTGTTTAAGCCAATTAATTGTTGATAATACTATATATGTTTTATACTGCAATTTTTCCTTGCTGTACTAATGATGTAAGGCTGAAATTATTCAAACTTTTGTTCAACGGTGCCCTCTTTTATCATAAAAGCTTTTGAGGGTGTCTGGCAGGAGATGAAAGTGCAGCTTTTACAGTAAATACAGTGAGCGTGAAGATCAATGCAGTTTCATCTTAATGAAGTCATTCAAGGGCTGTGTTTATGGCCATGCTTGCAAATTGAATTCACAAATGTTTCTCCGATAACATCATTGCTTTCTAACAGTGGGAAAGAACGTCTGAAACTCATTGCCTTTGACTCATTCGTAATTTTGCTCATTAGTTTATATTTATTTCTGTGATGTAAGTAATGCAAAGCAGAAAAGCCAGATTGAATAATTAAACAGAATACGGTTAAGCTCTTTCAGTAATGTGTTTTGAAAATGAAAAATTGGTCATGATGATCAATGAGATGTATTCATTGGATGGTTGAAAATGTTTCAAGAAGTACTCAGATACTACTATAAAAACAATCATACCACAATATGGAATAAATAAAGCAACATATCATTTGAACCAAAGGAAAGTACCCGATTTCTTAAAATATGCTGAAACAGTTGGTCAATCGTGAAAAGCACCTTAAAACAAATGTCTTGAGCACTAATTTTGTTTTGTGTGTGTGTGTGTGTGTCTGTGTACATTTGAATGCATATGCTCACAACAGGCAGCTCATACATAAGTTATATATATATATATATATATATATATATATATATATATATATATATATATACACACACACACACATTTTCAGAACCGCTTGTCCCATACGGGGTCACGGGGAACCGGAGCCTAACCCGGCAACTCAGGGCGTAAGGCTGGAGGGGGAGGGGACACACCCAGGACGGGACGTGGGTCTGGGGTTCGAGTCCCGCTTGGGGTGCCTTTCGACGGACTGGCGTCCCGTCCTGGGTGTGTCCCCTCCCCCTCCAGCCTTACGCCCTGAGTTGCCGGGTTAGGCTCCGGTTCCCCGTGACCCCGTATGGGACAAGCGGTTCTGAAAATGTGTGTGTGTGTGTATATATATATTATATAGATCAGGTTGCAACTCAGCAGCAACAATAAATCTTGCATGCTTATGCTACAACTCCCATTTAAGTGCAAAAGAAAAGATGACTGATGCACAATCACACACACAGTCTGAAACCGCTGGTCCCAAGCAGGGTCACGGCAAACCAGAGCCAAACACTGCTCCCCAATGCACAATAAATAAAATAAAAACTTGGGTCTGTGTACATTGCATTAATTTGTTTTTTGATTCAAAATTGAAAAACAAAATACAAATTATGATGCCTTAATTTGTTTTTCATTAAAAATGAAAAACTAATTCTGAATTAATAATGTTTAAAGACTATTTTTTTGCTCATAATGTAAAATATGCCACATTTATAGTTTGTTGCCATCTTGTTTTTCAACTTTGAGTTATTTTATTTTGTGGTATTCTTGAAGAAACCATGTGTAAACAAATTGAAACCACACACAATCCATCAGTGGCTTCATCAGACTTGCTGGGTTCACGGCAAGTTATTGATCATAAGTTAACATGGCTCAGTAGGTGCTTTTCAAAAACAGCAAGAGAGTGACAGTAAGGGATGATGACATGTCCACTGAGAAAATCAGCAGTATTTTTCAGGTGCTACTATTTAAGAATCTTATTATTAATTATTAAGAGCAAGTGTTAAAAGCACCATGAAGTGCTAGTTTACATTTACTTGTTCAGCAGACGCTTTTCTGCAAAGTGACTTCCAATGAACTCCATGTAGTGTTAGCAGCCCACACACCTTTTTCACCAAAGTGACTGCTAGATACACTACTTAAAATGGGTCACTAATCCATACATCAGTGGAGCACACTCTCTCTGTCACTCACACACTATGGAGGACCTGAACAGTGTGTCTTTGGACTGTAGGAGGAAACCCACGCCCACATGGGGAAAGCATGCGAATTCCACACAGACTCAGCAGGGATTAAACCCATGTCCTCTCGCGCTACCACCCAGGGGCTGTGAGACAGCAACGATACTTGCTGTGATGCTGTGCCATCCATTTTCAGTTAGGCTACTTGTTAGACTGGAAATATTGTACACTTCAGGGCCTTCATCATATTTAGTAATGTGAGATTTTTATTTCTACACTTTGTATGATTAAACAAAAATAGAAAATTAATAACAAAGTCCTTTTCTTTTTGTGTGTATGCTCAGAAATAATAAAAAGCCATTTTTCCCCCTTCAGTATTAAATCAAAAAAACTAATTACAGCATTGTACATGGACCAATTTGGGGAGAAAGCAGAACTCACACATGAACTGTGTACTGCAGCTAAAAGTCTAATATCTTTGACAATGAAATTCACCAGCAAATTGGTGACTTACATATGTCATTCCTCCTTATGGCAGGGCGTTTGGGGAAATGGAAAATTGACTGTCAAGAGGATTTGGATCGTTAGTGTTAGTGGATGCCTTTTCAGACGAGTGTGGATTGTACTTGTACTTTTGTTGTATTTCAGGACAGACTTGCATATTTTGCAAGTGACAGTAGCACAGGCTCATTTTTAGTGAAGTATTTCCACACAGCTGATGAATTGGTGCTGGTTTGCAGCAGTGACCCACCAGGCTCATCACCTGTTGTCTTCTCGAAGGCGTCTATGTTGTTAATGTCATAATCACGTGATCGGCAACTAGTCGACATCAAGCTGAAAGCATCATCCCAGAGTAGTAAAGTCGACAAATCAACTAGTTGACTAGTCTGTGCAACCCCTAATATGTATGTATGCATGTATGTTGGTGTTGTTAGGTGCCGTCGAGTCAATGTAAGCTCATGGTGACTCTATAGAGAGTTGTCCTAAAAAGCATCTAGTCGCCAACCGGCTAGGTACGTGTATGTACATATATATATATATATACAGTATATACAGTATATATACTGTGTATATATACACGCACGCATACTTAATTTTACCAAAATAATTGTCTTATTTCAGGTATTGTGTAATCAAAATATTCCTTTTGTTTAATAGGATTATTATTAGAAACCGTACCAGTATTTTACACACCAGTACCTCTGCCATTGGCAACAAATGTCACCAAGTTGTTTTACTGTTTTTGTTAGTTTGTCCTGTCTATAGTTATATTCCTACAATCAGTTTTACCAGGGAAGAACTGCTGAACATTCGGTAGTACACACCACCCAATATTTTCCCGGTTTTCGATTATTCTGATGTTTTGCTGGACATTGTAGTGAGAGGTGCAGCGGCACTGCTCAAGCGCTCCAAGAAGCGCAAGCGTGGAAAGCAAGCTAGTCAAGCTCAGACAGCGTGGCTTTAGAACCGCGCTGTCTAGTATCCATCTGGCGAATCTCCACTCCCTACCCAACAAAATGGACAAACTTCTTCTCCTGTCCCAAAAAAAAGGACTTCTTAAACTCTGCTGCTCTGTGTTTCACGGAAACTTGGCTGAATTAAGCCATTCCGGACAGCGTGCTACATCTGCCAGGTTTCCAGCTGTTCAGAGCGGATCGTGATGCGGAATCGGCGGGAAAATTGTGCGGCGGCGGGACATGCTTCTACATCAACGAAAGGTGGTGTACAGATGTAACAACGTTGAAGAAGATGTGCTGTCCCGATCTAGAAGTGCTCTTCATCAACTGTAAGCCTTTCTACTTGCCGCGGGAGTTTTCCTCGTTCATTCTCATAAGTGTTTATATTCCACCGCAAGTGTGTGTGAACGCAGTGCTGCAACAGCTGGCCAATCAGATCACAGACACAGAGCAACAACACCCGGACTATGTTATAATCGTTGTCAGGGACTTTAATAAAGCAAATCTCTCCCGTGAACTGCCAAAATACAGACAGCACGTTACATGTCCTACCAGAGACAGTAATATACTGGACCACTGTTACACCAGAAGAATAAAGGATGCATATCACTCTGTCCCACGGACAGCTTTGGGGCTCTCTGATCACTGTCTGGTTCATCTTATACCAGCCTACAGGCAGAAACTGAAATCAGCTAAACCTGTAATAAGGACTGTTAAAAGATGGACTGAGGAAGCAGAGCAGGACTTACAAGCCTGCTTTGAGTGCACTGATTGGAGTGTTTTTGAGGCTGCTGCTACCAATCTGGATGAGCTCACAGACTCTGTAACATCATATATCAGTTTCTGTGAGGACTTGTGCATCCCTACCAGGACTCATTTAACATACAACAATGACAAACCGTGGTTCACTGCAAAACTCAGACAGCTTCGTCAGGCCAAAGAAGATGCCTACAAGAACGGGGACGGAGTCTTGTATAAACAGGCCAAAAACACACTGACAAAGGAGATCAAAGTGGCTAAGAGAAACAACTCCGAAAAGCTGAAAAGACAGCTTTCAGCCAACGACCCAGCATCAGTGTGGAAAGGCCTGAAAGACATCACCAATTACAAGACACCATCCCCCAACACTGCGTCGAATCAGCAACTGGCCGACGATTTGAATGAGTTTTATTGCAGGTTTGAAAAACCCTGTCTCACACCCCACACCCATTCTGACCTTCTCTCCATGCATCGATTAACACCTCCAGTAATCCCCACCTTCCCCCCTTCCTGCACATTTGATCTGTGAAGAGGAGGTGTGTCAGGTCTTCCGCAAACAGAAGCCAAGGAAAGCACCAGGCCCAGACGGTGTCTCATCAGCCTGCCTAAAAACCTGTGCTGACCAGCTGGCCATTATCTTCACAAAGATCTTCAACAGATCACTGGAGATGTGCGAAGCTCCTTCCTGCTTCAAACGCTCCACCATCATCCTCATCCCGAAGAAACCCAAAATCACAGGACTGAACGACTACAGACCTGTTGCCCTAATGTATGTGGTCATGAAGGCATTTGAAGGACTGGTGTTGGCCTACCTGAAGGACATCACTGGACCCTTGCTGGACCCCCTGCAGTTTGCTTACCGAGCAAACAGGTCTGTGGATGATGCAGTCAACATGGGACTGCACTACATTCTGCAACATCTGGACAAACCAGGGACTTATGCGAGAATCCTGTTTGTGGACTTCAGCTCAGCCTTCAACACCATCATCCCACACCTCCTCCTGTCCAAATTAACCCAACTCTCTGTGCCCACCTCCATCTGTTGGTGGATCACCAACTTCCTGACAGACAGGCAGCAGCTAGTGAGGCTGGGAAAATGTTCATCCAATACTCGCACGATCAGTACTGGTGCCCCCTAGGGATGTGTGCTCTCCCCACTACTCTTCTCCCTGTACACCAACGACTGCACCGTAAAAGACCCCTCTGTCAAGCTCCTGAAATTCGCAGACAACACCACACTCATTGGCCACATCCGGGATCGTGACAAGTCTGCTTACAGACAGAAGGTTAAAGAGCTGGTTGTCTGGTGCAGTTACAACAACCTGAAGCTGAACATGCTCAAAACAGTGGAGATGACTGAGGACTTCAGGAGAAACACCCCAGCATTATCCCCACTCACCATCATGAACAGCACTGTGGCAACAGTGGAGTCATTCAGGTTCCTGGGCACTACCATCTCACAGGATCTGAAGTGGGAGCTCCACATAGACTCCGTTGTGAAGAAGGCCCAGCAGAAGTTGTACTTCCTTCGCCAGCTGAGGAAGTTCAACCTACCACAAGAGCTACTGATGCAATTCTACTCTGCAGCCATCGAGTCTGTCCTCTGCACCTCTATAACTGTCTGGTTCGGCTCAGCTACGAAATCAGATATCAGAAGATTACAGCAGATAGTTTGGACTGCTGGAAGAATCATCGGCACCGCCTCCAGCTCTCCAAGAACTGTATTCGTCTAGAATCAGTAAAAGGGCTAGCAAAATCATTCTAGACACCTCACATCCAGGCCACTTCCTCTTTGAAGCTTTGTCATCTGGCCGGCGCTACAGAGCACTGAGCACCAGGACAGCCAGGCATAAGAAAAGTTTCTTTCCTCAGGCCATCTACCTCATGAACAGCTAAATCCCCCCCATAGAGAGTAAACCGGTGCAATACACAACGCTATTTATATTTATAATTATATCTATTTATCACATCATATCTCTTACTCACATTCCCTTGCATTTGTATAGAACATACCTGCACATACATATAATGTCTGGTGACTATTTTTGTATATTGTGTACTTTATATTTTTTATATATTTTTATCCTTTATTCACATATTCTATCTTCTCATCTGCGTCCTGTCACTGTCCTTCTGACTGTGCTGTGGAAGTTTCTGTCACCAAGACAAATTCCTTGTATGTGTGAACATACTTGGCAATAAAGTTCGTTCTGATTCTGATTCTATACAAGCACATTGGCTCTGATTTGTTAGCGCCACCTTCTGATACATCCTAACAATACAGCTTTTTAAGCAGTGCAGTGAGTACATTTAGAGTACATTTACATTTATTTAGCTTTTTAGCTTTTATTTTTGTTTTTCTGCAAAGCAACTTCCAATGGATACTATGTAGTGTTTCAGTCCACACACCTTATTCACCAAAATGACTTACGCTGCTGGATACACTGCTTACAATGGGTCACTCATCCATACATCAGTGAAACACACTTTCTCTATGTTTCTCACACACTGTGGGGGAACTAGAAGAGTATGTCTTTGGGTCAGTGAGTTTGTTTAAGCTTTGTTAGAGTCACCTGCCCAAAGCAACCTAAAGTGTTAGGTTTGTTGAAGTGTTTAGGCTTGTTTATATACATATATATATATATATTTTTTTTTTTTAGTTTCTTTGTGGAGGGTGCAATGGTGCAGTGGGCTTGGCCAGGGCCTGCTCTCTGGTGGGTCTGGGGTTTGAGTCCTGCTTCAGGTGCCTTGCGATGGACTAGCGTCTCGTCCTAGGTGTGTCCCCTCCCCATCCAGCCTTGCGCCCTGTGTTTCTGGGTTAGACATCGGCTTGCTGCAACCCCGCTTGGGACAAGTGGTTTCAGACAGTGAGTGTGTGTGTGTGTGTGTAATTTCTTTGTTAGTCTGGTTAATCAAACGTTTATCTCGTTTATCAAATAAACTCTTTACAACATATTTAAACAGAATATTCCTGTTCCCATGAAATGCTGATCTTTGCAAAACTGGGTGGTTGCCCCTGACCAGAATGCCCAGTCCCAGTGACTTTCTGTTCTAATTCTGTTATTATTATAACTTAAGTTGATTGTTTGGCTGTTTAATATGATACTTTTTACTGATTTACTGACTTTTTGTTGATTTACTCTTTACATTCCGTTTATTTACAGGAATCAAAACTGTTGTGTTATTATACTGCTCATGGGTCAATTATTACAAGGATTGTAGAGAAGTATAACTTTTAATAAACAATGTAAAAACATAGTGAATCATCCAGTAATTAACATTTGTTTTGTACTTCCTCTGCGCTTCCGCCAGTACTACAGGCATTGCTAACTGAACATTGTATATTGATCAGACATCAGTAATCACTTATCATTACAAAAACCATACAGTTCTAACACGTCAGTCACAACCTTACAGGGAGTCCCCGGATTATGAGCAAGTTCTGTCTGTCTTTAAGTTGAATTTGTGTATAACTAGGAACAGGTACAGTTCATATCTAACCTCAATTAGTCAAATGTTTATCTTATTATATAATATATAATGTACCTTTCTAAGCATAAAAAATATTAAAGAAACACTTCCTGATACATCTTTAACATAATAATACAGTACCTCAGAAGGTATGGGTGTGCACAATACTGGTACGGAAGGTACTCGGTATTCCCAGTCTTTAAATATTGCACCCTTTGCCCAGATGACCTGAGCAGCACTGATCAGACACCCACCTACATCCAGGTTGTGCTGCCTTGAACCTGCAACTGGTCTCTTTTGATCCACAGCCATCTAGATACCTCCTGCAGCCTCAAAAACATCTTTAATGACCTTTTTCCTCTGTCTGCCATTAGTGGTAAAATAACGAATTTGGTGTAAAACATGCAAAGATTTAACTTTTTTTTTTTTTAATAACAGCTGGTACTTGTGATGCATAAACTTAAATTTACTGTGGAGTGTAAAATTACAGTAGTTCGAAAGAGAGAAAATTTTATTCCAGGAAGGTCAACCAACTAGCACATAAATACATCAAATGAGGGTACTGTTATAATATTGCTAAATTATATAGTATACAGATACCCCTCTACTTATGTAAATTTGACTTACATAAATCCAGACTTACAGAAATATTCCTGGCATACACATTATTTACGGATAACGCAAAACATCTGAACTATGTTACGTGTAAGTCGGCATAGCCAGACAAGGCAGGTGACTGCATCTTCCCAGTTTCAGCATGTTTTTAGCAGTGAATGCATCTCCTCATGTTAGTGTAGTACTATTTTGCACATTTTCTTACCCATTTCATTATTCACAATGCCTGCTGGTAAATGTGCACTTGAAGGAAAACGAGAAGTGTCTTGCAAGTGTCCATCCATCCATCCATCCATCCATCCATCCATCCATCCATCCATCCATCCATCTTCCTCCACTTTTATCCGGGGCCGGGTGGCGGGGGCAGCAGTCCGAGCAGAGTCCTCCAGACTTCCCTCTCCCCTCACACCTCCTCCAGTTCCTCTGGGGAAACCCCAAGGCGTTCCCAGGCCAGCCGGGAGACATAGTCTCTCCAACGTGTCCTGGGTCTGCCCCGAGGCCTCCTCCCAGTGGGACAAGCCCGGAACACCTCCCCAGGGAGGCGTCCAGGAGGCATCCGGAACAGATGCCTGAGCCACCTCAACTGGCTCCTCTCGATGCGGAGGAGCAGCGGCTCTACTCCGAGCTCCTCCCAGGTGACTGAGCTCCTCACCGTATCCCTAAGGGTGCGCCCAGCCACTCTGCGGAGGAAACTCATTCCTGCCGCTTGTATCCGTGACCTCATTTTTTCGGTCATGATCCAGAGTTCATGGCCATAGGTGAGGATAGGAACGTAGATCGACCGGTAAATTGAGAGCTTCGCCTTACGACTCAGCTCCCTCTTCACCACAACAGACCGGTACAATGACCGCATTACTGCGGATGCCGCACCGATCCGTCTGTCAACCTGCCGCTCCATTTTTCCCTCACTCGTGAACAAGACCCCGAGATACTTAAACTCCTCCACTTGAGGGAGCAACTCCCCCCTAACCCGGAGGGGGCAATCCACCTTTTTCCGACTGAGAACCATGGCCTAGGATTTGGAGGTGCTGATTCTCATCCCCGCCGCTTCGCACTCAGCTGCAAACCTCTCCAGTGCATGCTGCAAGTCTTGATTCGATGAAGCCAACAGGACCACATTGTCCGCAAAAAGCAGAGACGAGATCTCGCGGCCACCAAAACAGACACCCTCCGTTCTCTGGCTGCGCCTAGAAATTCTGTCCATGAAGATAATGAACAGAATCGGTGACAAAGGGCAGCCCTGGCGGAGTCCAACATGCACCGGGAACAGGTCTGACTTACTGCCGGCAATGCGAACCAAGCTCATGCTCCGGTCATACAGGGAACGAACAGCCCGTAGCAGCAAGCCCCGAACCCCATAATCCCGAAGCACCCCCCACAGGATGTCACGAGGGACACAGTCGAATGCCTTCTCCAGGTCCAGAAAACACATATGGATTGGTTGGGCAAACTCCCACGAACCCTCCAGCACCCTAGTGAGGGTATAGAGCTGGTCCAGTGTTCCACGGCCAGGGCGAAAACCGCATTGCTCCTCCTGAATCCGAGGTTCGACTATCGGTCGGATTCTCCTTTCCAGTACCCTGGCATAGACTTTCCCAGGGAGGCTAAGGAGTGTGATCCCCCTGTAGTTGGAACACAATCTCCGGTCCCCCTTCTTAAAAAGAGGGACCACCACCCCGGTCTGCCAGTCCAAAGGCATGGTTCCCGAGCTCAACGCAATGCTGCAGAGGCGTGTAAGCCAAGACAGCCCCACAACATCGAGAGACTTGAGAAACTCGGGGCGGATCTCATCCACCCCCAGAGCCTTGCCACCGAGGAGTTTTTTGACTACCTCAGCAACTTCAGCCAGGTAATGGACGAGTCCCCCTCCAAGTCCCCGGCCTCAGCTTCCTCTACGGAAGGCGTGTCGGAGGGATTGAGGAGATCCTCAAAGTACTCCTTCCACCGCCCGAGGACATCCTCAGCTGAGGTCAGCAGCGCACAACTTCCACTGTAAACAGTGTTCGTGGAACACCGCTTCCCCCCTCTGAGTCGCCGAACAGTTTGCCAGAATCTCTTTGAGGCCGACCGAAAGTCTTCCTCCATGGCCTCACCGAACTCCTCCCAAGCCCGAGTTTTTGCCACGGCGACTGCCAGAGCCGCGCTCCGTTTGGCCCGTCGGTACCTGTCAGCTGCTTCAGGAGTCCCATGAGCCAGCCAGGCCCGATAGAACTCCTTCTTCAGCTTGACGGCATCCCTTACTTCCGGTGTCCACCACCGTGTTCGGGGATTGCCGCGGCCACAGGCGCCGGAGACCTTATGGCTGCAGCTCTGAACCGCCGCCCCGACAATGGAGGCGCGGAACATAGTCCATTCGGACTCGATGTCCCCCACCTCCCTCGGGACCTGGTTGAAGCTCTGTCGGAGGTGGGAGTTGAAGACCTCTCTGACAGGGGCCTCCGCCAAACGTTCCCAACAGACCCTCACTATGCGTTTTGGCCTGGCAGGTCTGTCTAGCTTTTTCCCCCGCCATCGAATCCAACTCACTATCAGGTGGTGATCAGTTGACAGCTCAGCCCCTCTCTTCACCCGAGTGTCCAAGACATATGGCCGAAGGTCAGAAGAAACGACTACAAAGTCGATCATCGACCTCCGACCTAGGGTGTCCTGGTGCCAAGTGCACTGATGGACACCCTTATGCATGAACATGGTGTTCATTATGGATAAACCGTGACTAACACAGAAATCCAATAACAACTCACCACTCGGGTTCAGATCAGGGAGGCCGTTCCTCCCAATCACGCCCCTCCAGGTGTCACTGTCGCTGCCCACGTGGGCGTTAAAGTCCCCCAGTAGAACAACAGAGTCCCCAGTGGGAGCGCTTTCCAGCACGCCCTCCAGGGACTCCAAGAAGGCCGGGTACTCTACACTGCCACTAGGCGCATAAGCACAAACGACAGCGAGAGACCGTTCCCTGACCCGAAGGCGCAAGGAGATGACCCTCTCATTCACCGGGGTAGACTCCAACACATGGCGGCTAAACTGGGGGGCTATTAATAAGCCTACACCCGCCCGCCGCCTCTCACCCTGGGCAACGCCAGAATAGTGGAGAGTCCACCCTTGGTCGAGAAGAGTGATTCCAGAACCCAAGCTGTGAGTGCAAGTGAGCCCGACTATATCTAGACGGTATCTCTCAACTTCCCACACCAGCTCAGGCTCCTTCCCCGCCAGTGAGGTGACATTCCAAGTCCCAAAAACCAGAGTTGGCGCCCGAGGTTTGGGTCGGCCGGGCACTCGGCCCCGACCACTGCCCAAATCACAGTGCACCGGCCCCTTACGGTCTCTCCAGCAGGTGGTGAGCCCACTAAAGGTCTTGCAAGTGTATAACAGTCAATTAGGAGATTAAACTGAAAATAATAAGGAAGCATGAAGGTGGACAAAGATCATCATCTATAATACGAGAACCAGGTTTAGCCGTATTGACTTTAAATACGATAATGAAGGATGCTGCACGTATAGAGGAGCCCGCAATGTTGAATGGTAGGGGAGTAGGGGAATTCTGACGTACGTAACTTTTAAATTACGTAAGGAGCTGAAGAACGGTCTATTTGCATAAGTCGAGGGATATCTGTATATCAGATTTTGAATTTCAATAATATCTTGCAGCATATCTTCAGATTTCTTCATTTTAAGTATACAAATTAAGTTTTGCTTGCTGTACAAATGCTCTTCAATTTTAGTAAATATTTTGTTAAATAAGAAAGAGGTTAAGCATGTTATAGACATTTCTCTTGGTCAGAAGGGTTTGGGCAATAAATCGTTAAAGAACTAGTCAGCTGCAATCATTTAGCTCTATGTCTGATTGGAAATTGAGGAGTAATTGCTTGGGTAATTCTCCTTCTACTGCATACTGTTTAGGGTGCAGGAGTAATTATTTTTGGGCGAAATAAATCAAACACTTCTTAAGCAGCACATCTCAGCAAAGCCAACTCATCACTCTGTTATTAAATACACTTTGTGAGGATACAAGAGCCATATGCACCTGTGATAGAAAAATAACAACAGGATCACGTAAATATTATGCCTATCATTTAAGAAAACAATCTCATGCATTTCATTAATTAGCGGATGCGCCTATCCAGAATGACCGATTGCTGTTTTTAACAAACTGTTGGAGCTAGGGAGTAACAAACTCCATTTACTCCATTACTTGTACTAAGGTAAACCCAGAAGGAATCATACTTTCATAGTAGTTTTTAGAAATTATACTTATTAATTTTTAATTTGACTGCACTGTATTTGTAAACAAAATGTTTTTGCTTTATTACATTTCTCTCACTTTTTCTTGTTACTTTTATTTATTCTGTAATATCAAATTTTTTTAATGTGAACGGCTGGGAGGAGCTGGCAACTGATCGTTGCAGCTGGAGGCGGGAACTTCATCAAGGTCTGGGACGTGGCGAACAAAAGCTGCGACTACAGGCTGAGGAGAGGCGAAGACGCAGGAAGGTCAGGCTTCAAGTGGAACATATGAACAGCACCCAGCACATCTGTTGCAACTGCGGCAAGGATTGTCATTCTCGTTTGGGCCTTCACAGTCATGGCCGGCGATGCAAACCACCGTGAAGTGGACAAAACCAAGGCGCAATTCCATGGTCTTTCTAGACTGATGGATGCCAATGATGATGATGAATATCAAATTGCTTCAAGTATGAAAAATTAGCAACATCTCATTTTCGGATGATGTTTTCTGTGGATTTCATTGGCCATTTTCAGCCGGCTCATGACGTTCTCCAAAAAAAATGGAAGTTATCTGCAGTTTCACTTTGCAAAGCATTCAGACACTACACTTCTTATTATGGTTGTTCTCTACATACATCCTGCTTCCTGCTTCCTGTCACATGACAGTCTCAGCCAATCACAACAACAATTATGGTAAATGTAACACACAAACAAAATAGCAGATTCAATAAAAACTGTTAAATGAATTAAATTAATCCTTTAGAAATAAACTGTATTAACATTAAAGTATTAACTCATTTATATCAAATAAGTAGCTTTTATAACACAAAACCCTTACACAATTATAAATTAAAGTGTTTTTTTATTGTAGTTACCTAGCTGATGTCTGATGATAACAGTCAAAGTTATTCATCTTACAAAATCCATGGTACCAGTTCTAATAATTTCAGTACTAAGTGACATAATTCAGGAAGGGGTGCGGTGGCGCAGTGGGTTGGACCACAGTCCTGCTCTCCAGCCGGTCTGGGGTTCGAGTCCCGCTTGGGGTGCCTTGCGACGGACTGGCATCCCGTCCTGGGTGTGTCCCCTCCCCCTCTGGCCTTACGCCCTGTGTTGCCGGGTAGGCTCAGGTTCCCCGTGACCCCGTATAGGACAAGCGGTTCTGAAAATGTGTGTGTGTGTGTGAGACATAATTCAAGAACTTTACAAATATTATAAAAGATGTTGGTGATATATACAATGTATTTATCTTAATCTTTAATTCTAGTTGATATTTTTTCATCTCGGAACTAATTATATATTTTTCTTTCTTTAAGAAATAGTACTAAAGCAAGTCCCTAATAAGAGGAATATCCCAAAAGGGTAAATTCACAGAACAAATTAACCCTGTTTGAAGAGGAATAGCTGTGTATCAAATTGAGAACAACAGAACAGAAGTGGGACAGGAGAGCATGATAGCACAATGAAATACAATGCAAACAAAAGGAAGGTTCAGAAGACATCCCTGGCAGATTTGCTCTCTCCTTCATTAAGTTTAACTCACACTTTTCACCAAAGTGACTTCTAATGATTTATACTATGAGAGTAGCTTTCAAATCCAAAGACAGCAACACTAACCATTCTGCCACCTGGTGCATCTTTGAGGTCTTACAATTCCGCTTTCTTTGCAGACCAGGTCAGAAGTTATCTAGTACTATGTGATAGGCAACCAATACCACACCTTTAACATGAGCAGTACTGCTTTTGAAAGAGCAAAGTGCTGGGCTTGCCACTGACTCCCTCTGGTCAGCCTCAGTTTTTTGGGTGAGCTATCATAACTGATAAGTGAACCTGGTTCAGAATCTAAAGAGGCGAAGGACTTTGTTTGAGGAACATGTTCAGCATGATAATGCAGGATTCTTACATGAGGGGATTTCAGTTTTTATGGGTCTTGACCAGCATAATTTCTACACTGTTATCTGCAGCCATGAGCAGAGGTTTTTACGTTCCACAACATTTATGTTTGTCTCTGCAAATAATAATTAAAATAACCATATAGCCAAAGCATGTATTGTACACACACTTTTTGCACTTGCAACAAAAAAAAAGAAAAAAGAAAAAACGTTGCTTTTTTAATATTATTAATAAAGTGAATTACAATGGGAAAGGAACATTTGAAATACAACCTCCACTGCAGAGTGGGAAACTTTATCCAGTTATTCCTGCTAATAATCTTTGCATTAGGAAGTCCTGCCATACTATCCCTTCTGCATGTTTGTTTTCAGTACTGTAGCGTTATATGGTAAGTGTATGTTGGAGCTGCCAGTGACAAATTTGGTGGAGGAGTACAAGTGTGTGAAGGTGGGTCTGAAGATGACTCTAACAGAATCAAATGATGAGGTTGTTCAAAAGGTGGTGCCATCAGTGAGGACAGGTAGGGGGTGGAATCCCAGAGATCTGGTCCAAAGCGCCAAAGGGGCGCTGATGTTTTCGGACGTGGCTGGACATGTGCAAAGGGGGGAGGCAGGATTGGTCTGGGACAATATGCGGCGGTTGTGGATTGCTGCCCCAGAGGCAGACAAATGGGGGCTGGTCATTGAGCAGGTCTGGGGGCAGGAAGAGGAGGTGAAACGTGCAAAGGCAGTCACATTAGTTAAGTAGGGCCAGTGGGTGAACTGGGAAGGCGTGGAGAAGAGAAAGTTACACTGGCAAGATGTATGGGCTATGGAGGCGAGTTACCTTACGTTCATTGTTGGAGCGACTTTTGACGTGTTGCCAATGCCACAGAATGTTAAGCAGTGGGCAGGTGGTAATGGTTCATGTAAGCTGTGTAGCGGTGTGGCGATGCTAAGGCACATTTTGTCATGGCGTAAGGTTAGTTTGGGGCAGGGGTGCTATACTTGGCACCATAATCGAGTGCTTAGATGTTTGGCAGGTGTTTTTGAGAGCAAGCGGCAGGTGGCAAATTCCTTGCCTGTCTGCAGTGCGGACAGGAGACAGTAGCACTATGCAAGCGCATACGTGCCCTGGTAGGTGGGGTAACGCATGGGACTGGAAGCTGCTGGCTGATGTGGGAAAGCAGCTCCAGGTTCCGCAGGTTACTGCAGTTACTTCATTGCAACCAGACATGGTGTTATACTAGGAGTGTGAGCAGATTGTGTACTTTGTAGAGTTAACAGTACCATTCGAGGATGCTACTGGGGAGGCTTACAAGTGAAAGCTGTCAAAGTATGCAGAGCTGGTGGCAGAGGCAAGAGACCATGGATGGCAAGCTCAGGTGAGACCGGTGGAGGTAGGGGTTAGAGGATTTGTGGCTAAATTAGTTACATCATTGTTGGGGGAATTTAACATTAGAAGATGCTCATTAAAGGCGGCAGTGAAGGAGCTGTCTGAGAGAAGACAAGTCAGTGGTTATGGCTGAAAAGAGAGCAGGGTAGCTGGGGTTGCAGGTTGGATGAAGGTGAGTAATGGTGGAAAATTAGTGGCAGGTAGGTAGTAATGGGAAGCAGCTGGTAGTGATTTAGGAGGTGTGGCCTTTAATTAGGGTAGTTTAAGTTGGTTGAGTGTCGTATTTGCAGTTTTTGCTGGTGGATATGAAGGTGCAGTGTCTAGAAGGTATGTATGGAGCTGTAGTTTAACTGGTTGTGGAGTTAGCGGAGGTGCAGTATTTGTTGAGGGAGATAAGCATCTAACTGAACTATTGAGGAGAGTGTGTCTGGGATGCCAGACTGCGCTGTTGAGCCTCCCAGAGGTGTCATGGGCCTAACTCAATGAAACACTGATGAAGGGAAGTGCCCACTTGACAACCTCAATGAAGTACTCGCGTTGGTACCCTGCTGGTTTGGTTAGTTAGTTTGGTGGATTTGTTAGGTTGGTAGGGGGGCGCGATGGTGCAGTGGGTTGGACCAGGTCCTGCTCTCTGGTGGGTCTGGGGTTCAAGTCCCGCTTGGGGTGCCTTGCGGTGGACTGGCGTCCCGTCCTGGGTGTGTCCCCTCCCCCTCTGGACTTACGCCCTGAGTTGCCGGGTAGGCTCCGGTTCCCCGCGACACAGTATGGGATAAGCGGTTCAGAAAGTGTGTGTGTGTGTGTGTTAGGTTGGTTTGTTTGGTGGGTTCGGTGTGTTGGTTTGGTGGATTTGTTTGGTTGGTTTCGTGGAGTCAGTGTGTTTGTTGAATGGGTTGATTTGGTGGCTTCAGTGTGTTGGGTTGGTGGGTTCAGTCTGTTTTGGTGGGTTTGTTGGTTTAGTGTGTTAGGTGTGTTGGTTGGTTTGGTGGGTTCGGTGGATTGGATTTGTTCATTTGTTGATGAAGGTAGCTAAGCTTCTTGGTCATGGGTCATGGAGATGTCTCTTGGCTACGCTGGATGTTCTCTGTGGCTTCGTTTTGGTTGGACTGGGTCTTTGCGTACAGCTATTGATAAATATGTGTAGCCCCCACGCAGTTTGTTTCCATGTGTGGTTGGATGTTTTGGGGTGAAAAATGGTTATATAAATATGCAGGGGGTTATGGTTTTGTAACGTGACGTTTTTTGTTGTTCCTGTATTGTGCGTTTTCTTTGGTGTTTGTTGGTGAGAGAGATGTCATTCAGGGACTGCCCAATCAGTGCTGGTGGGGAAAGTGCTTGCGACCTTGTGGGGCGGGATGTTCCAAGAGAGAAGGGGAAGAAGACGGAGTAGGAAGAGAGTTGGAACATCGCGTGGGGAGATTTTTTTTGAGACCGGGCGAGGAGAACAAGCGGTTTGGGTTCGTTCTCGCTTGGGTGTTTGGGTAAAAAAAAAAAAAACGGCGCGAGCAACACAACCAGCCGACGTGTAGTCAGTTAGGTTTGAGTAGTTTAAGGGAAAGAAGGGGAACGGAGCACGTGTGTGTGGGAGGCACCGCGTTGCACCTCGTTTTTTTGGAATTATGGGGCAGTGGAAGTGTTTAGGGTTTGGCCAGCGTGACTGGACTGCGGAGAGAGTGTCACCAGGACTCGCCATCATTGCTCCACATCCTCGCTGGAGAGAGGGTGGATGTGAGGACAGGTCACTGTCGGTTTCCTGCACCGCATGAAAACCGTGAGTAACGGTGGGAATTTCCCTCGGTGGTGGACAAGGAGCTCCAGACTAAAACGCGCCAATGAGACGACGGTACCAGAAACTGAGTCATACAAAAAAAAAAACGAGAAAAAACCTGGGCACAAAAAAAAGTGTTGGTGTGAATAATGTTTATTTGTGTGGACGTTTTCTATTAAATGTTGGTTGGGTTTATTTCACCTGAATGTTGTGACAGTCCCTGTGTGGGTGTGAATGTTTTTTTTTTTTGGGAAAGGAAAAGGGGCTGAGGTTGCTAAGTGTGATGCATGGGAAGTTTGTACTCACAGTAGTATAACAGTATAGCTGCACGACGCTAACTGGGCCTCTCCTCACCCTAGCGAGAGTCATACCCCGCAATTGGGGAAGCAACAGTACACGCATCCCAAAGTTGTGTTGTAGACACCACCGATTCACCTCCCATGCTAGTAATATTAAAAAAAACATCAGAATTGAGTGGGTGGGCTACACTTGGGGGCTCGCCTGGGATCCGTTTACTGTTTTCTGTATTTGTGAGTATATTTTTGTATGATTTGATGTCTGTTTGATGTGATTTTGTGATTTGATGTCTGGAAAGTTGTTGTAACATGGAGTCAAAGCAGATAGTCCAATGGTGTAATGACAAGGGTATTGATGTAAGAAAAGCTATCGTGCTTAGTGGGGTTTCTGTTGACATTACTGATGAGACTGCATACAAGGTGCTGGATGGGGTGGGAGTATTTGGTCATTGTAAAGTAAGGGGACGGTGTTTAGAACAGGCTGGAAAAAACCAACTAGTGTTAGCTGAAACCACAAATGACATGACTAAGGCTACCATACCTGAACAGTTAGCCGTTGGAGGTGAGTTGGGGCCCTGGGTAGTTAATGTCAGCGAGACCCGAGAATGTCCAATACTTGGTGAAAGAGGCAGTTTCCAGGCAAAATTCCTGTCATTCCTAACAAGTGAAGGGAAGACTTCAGCTGATGTCTCAGGCTGGTTTGGGCCTACTCCAGCGCCACTTGTTGCTCCAGACTTGAACACCAAACTCGTGAATGCCATCTCTTCACTTGTGGAGAAATGCCAAGCCACGCCTATGGACAGACTCGACTATTGTAAACTTTGCTTGTTCTCCGGTATGAAACCAACTCCACTGGAAGAGGAAGAGTATGATGCCTGGGCTGAGCAGACCACTCACATCCTGGATGAATGGCAGTGTTCAGGTATTGTCAAGAAGCAGAGGATAGTTGGGTCTCAAAGGGCCAGCAGCAGACATTGTCCGGTGCTTGAGAGTTAGTAACCCCTCTGTCACTGCTGATGATTACCTCAAAGCCCTGGAGGCAGCTTTTGGAACCACAGACAGTGCGGCTGATCTCATGGTAAGGTTCTGTGGTACATTCCAGCAGGAAGGTGAGAAACTATCAGCATACTTGTTCCGTCTAGACAAACTGTTGCACGCAGTTCATCGTAAAGGCGGGGCTGAGGTGGCCGACATGGATTGAATTCGCATTGAGCAGGTTGCACGAGGAGCTCTGTCTTGTTGCCATGCGCATCCGAACGACGTATAAGCTTAAACCTCCTCCAGGTTTCACTGAGTTGCCCCGTGATGTCCGAGAAGAAGAGGAGATGATCTCGGCAAGGCAAAGTGTGGGGAACGCTGCTCTTCCAGCAATGGTTAGGTGTGTGGGGTGCGCTACACCCTCCCCCGTACCAGTACAGCCTGAAAATGTTGCAGTACCTGTGGTGGTGGGGAATGGTCAGGAAATAGAACAGCTCAGGGAAGAGTTCAGAGGGCTAAAGACGGAGGTTGCCCAGCTGTTTTCTGCCTCTGTAGCTGCCTCTGATGGCATACCACAACAGACCACGCAGAATCTCAATCCGAAGAGTACAGGGAATTTGAATGCCTGCGGAAGGGAGAGTGCTCCCAAACCCCAGTATCGTGCTGGTGTTTTTTGCTATCGATGTTGTGAAGATGGGTATTTTCAACGAGAGTGTCCTAATTCCGTCTATTGAAACTAAGGCAGCCACCGGGAAACTTCCCAGGGGCCCAGTGAAGGAATGGCCTGCCGCCCCGGAGAAGAAACGTTCCACCAGGTGTGATATGCTACGACAAAGGGAGACTATATTGCCAGAGGGTTTAGTTGGACCCAGTGCTATTGTCTCGGTACAAATTGAGGGCATTTACGCTAAAGCTTTGCTCGATAGCGGTTCCCAGGTTACTCTACTGTATCGCTCCTTCTATGACCAGTATTTGAAGCACTTGCCTTTGACCCCTATCGAGTGCCTAGAGATTTGGGGCCTTAGTGTGGAGCAATATCCATATGATGGCTATCTGTGCGTGAAACTGGAGTTCACTGGAGATGTAGTAGGAGTAGTGGAGACCATAGAAACGCTTGTGCTTGTGTGTCCAGACCCGGTTGTGAAAGGGGAGGTTTCTGTGGTGATTGGTACAAACACCTCCATAGTTAGGAGGCTCTTCCAGTCTTGCATAAATCAAAAGGGGGGAAATTTCTTAGCTACCCTTGCTGTCCACCCAGTAATAAAAGAAGCGTATGAGAAGTTCCAGGAAGCTTCTGATGGCCTGGCTGAGGAAAGGCGAGGGACCGTCTGGTTCACGAGGAGCAAGCCTTTCACTCTGGCCCCAGGGGGTGTTGCTACAGTGATTGGCACTCCAAAGTTTCCTGGGCACCTGAATAGTCAGGCTGTGGTTATAGATCACCCAGAGGAGAGCCCTTTTCCGGAAGGGCTGCTGGTAATGCCTGTTGTAGAGGAGCCAGGAACTGTCCAGTGCCGTCACCTCGCAGTCACTTTGAGGAAAACGTGGAATGTCTATTGCGCACCTATTCCCAGTGGATGTGATGAATAAGGGCCTAGGAAGGGAGAAGACGATGCCACATACGTCTCAACTATCCCCCTCCTCCTTCAACTTTGGGGACTCTCCTGTGCCTATTGAGTGGAAGGTTAGACAGTGTCGGAAAATGATGGAGAGGAAAGAGGTCTTTTCTTGCAGTGAGTTTGATGTAGGGTGTGCTAAGAGTACGCAGCACCACATTTGAGTGACGAATGAAACGCCTTTCAGAGAGCGTTCCAGACGTTTACCGCCAGGGGATCTAGAGGATGTGAGGAAACATCTCCATGATCTGAAGGAGGCTGGAATCATCTCAGAATCTCGGAGCCCTTACGCTTCTCCGATAGTGGTGGTTCGGAAGAAAAACGGAACCATACGTATATGTGTGGACTACAGAACCCTGAACAGGAGAACAATTCCTGATCAGTACACAGTCCCTCGGGTGGAGGATGCTTTGGCCTGCCTGAGTGGTAGCCAGTGGTTCAGTGTGCTGGACCTCAGAAGTGGTTATTATCAGATCCCTTTGAGTGCAGCAGACAAGGAAAAGACCGCATTCATCTGTCCCGCGGAATTTTACCAGTTTGAGCGGATGCCACAAGGGATATGTGGGGCCCCAGCAACCTTCCAACAGGTCATGGAGCGGACTGTAGGAGGTATGAATCTTCTGGAATGCCTAGTGTATCTTGATGACATCATTGTATTTGGGCAAACGTTGGAGGAGCATGAGCAGCGCCTTCTAAAGGTGCTGGACAGACTAAAGGAGGAGGGACTGAAGTTGTCTTTGGACAAGTGTCAGTTCTGCTGCCCTTCGGTGACTTACCTTGGGCATGTTGTGTCCAGAGACGGCATCACTACAGATCCCTCGAAGGTTGACCCAGTGAAGTCGTGGCCACGCCCAGAGAGCATTACTGCTCTTCGCTCTTTTCTCGGGTTTTGTGGGTACTACAGACGGTTTGTGAAAGATTTCTCCAAGGTCTGTTATCCCCTAAATCAGCTGCTGCAGGGCTGCATCGTAGCTAGAGAACCAGGAAGAGTGGCAGGGGCTAAGACTGCCTCTCAAGATGGAAGGAAACCAACATCAGGTCTGTGTCCAAAGGAGTGGCACTACCCTTCAGAGCCGTTTGGTCCTAGGTGGGATGAGGACTGCAAGAAAGCTTTTGAAACATTAAAACAGAGTCTCACAGAGGCCCCGGTTTTGGCTATCGCTAATCCAGGACTGCCTTATGTGCTGCATGTTGAGGCTAGTAGAGAAGGTTTGGGGGGTGTCCTCTATTAGGATCAGGGAGCGGGCCTGCGCCCTGTGGCTTTTGTCAGCAGAAGCCTCTCCCCAGCAGAGAAAAATTACCCCACCCATAAGCTAGAGTTTTTGGCATTAAAGTGGGCGATTACCGACAAGCTGCATGATTACCTCTATGGAGCTAAGTTTGAGGTGCACACGGACAATAACCCATTGACTTATGTCCTGACCACAGCCAAGTTGGATACAGCAGGGCATCGATGGCTGGCGGAACTGGCCACATATGATTTCAGCCTGAAGTACCGCCCCAGGAAGCAGAATGTTGAGGCAGACGCCTTGTCACAGCGCTCACATGTCCATCCCGAGGCATCTCAGGGGAAGGGGGCCATGCCAGCTGACTCAGTCCAAGCTGTCTGCCAGATGTCCTCAGTCAGACCACCTCGCTATCGTCACTGCAGAGCTGTTGATCTCATGGGCTCATCAAAAGGGGCGGTACCTAAAGCCTATAGCAACTTGTCTTTCCTGAATATTCAGCAGCTGCCCCAACTGACTCCAACAGACCTCTCATATTCACATCAGAAAGACCCTTGCGTTGGCGAAGTGTGGCATGCGGTTAATCAGAAGAATGCCAAACGTGCCAACAAAGGGAGACATGCTGATATGTCTTTGCTGCTGAAAGAGTGGGACAAGTTACAGATTGTGAATTCCGTATTGTACAGGATGAGTAAGCCACCCAACAAGCCGCCTCGCCAGCAACTGTTGCTTCCCCAAGAGTTCAGAGAGACAGTACTCCAGTCTCTACATGACCAGTCGGGCCATCTTGGGTTCGAGAAGACCTATGGGCTGCTATGAGAGAGGTTTTATTGGCCTCGCATGAAGACACAGGTTGAAAGGTACTGTAAATGCTGTCTCAGGTGTATTCAGAGGAAGACACTGCCCAAGAGAGCTGGTGAGTTGTCGCATCTTCACAGTGATGGACCGATGGATTTCTTGACGATTGAGCCTGAATCCAGCAACCTCTGCAATGTGCTTGTGGTTACAGATCACTACACCCGTTATGCTCAAGCTTTTGCAACTAGGGATCAGAAGACGGAAACGGTCGCTAAGGTCCTGTGGGAGAAATACTTTGTCCACTATGGGCTACCCAAGAGGGTGCACTCCGATCAAGGTAGGGATTTCGACAGTCGGCTCATCCATGAGTTGTTGAGCATGCTCGGCATAAAGAAATCAAGAACTACACCTTACCATCCTCAGGGCGATCCCCAGCCGGAGCGGCTTAACCGAACTCTGCTTGATATGCGAGGGGTGCGGTGGCGCAGTGGGTTGGACCACGGTCCTACTCTCCAGTGGGTCTGGGGTTCGAGTCCCGCTTGGGGTGCCTTGCAACGGACTGGCGTCCCGTCCTGGGTGTGTCCCCTCCCCCTCCGGCCTTACGCCCTGTGTTACCGGGTAGGCTCCGGTTCCCCGTGACCCTGTATGGGACAAGCGGTTCTGAAAATGTGTGTGTGTGTGTGTGTGTGTGTGTGTGTGTGTGTGTGTGTGTGTGTGTGTGTGTGTGCTTGATATGCTCGGGACCCTTGACGCACCAGACAAAAGGAAATGGGGTAAACACATTAGCTATCTCGTACATGCGTACAACTGCACGCTGAATGAGTCAACCAGCTACTTGCCGTATTTCCTAATGTTTGGTCGAGAAGCCAGGTTGCCAATAGATGTGGCATTTGGAGCATCAGGTGACGGTACCTCCAACAAATCCTATACAAGATACGTCAAAAACATGAAGCGTGAGCTTCAAGCTGCATATCGGTTGGCTGAGAGTGTGTCTAAGAAGAGGAATGAAGAGAACAAGCGACAGTACGATCAGAGGGTCCATTACTGCCCTTTAGCCCCTGGTGACCGCGTCTTGATTCGAAATCTTGGACTACAAGGGAAGGCCAAGATTGTTGACCACCGGAAGGACACCCCTTATATTGTGGAGGATCAACTTCCTGGGTTGCCTGTGTTCAGATTGAAGCCAGAGGGTGAATTGGGCCCTGGGAAAGTACTGCACCGCAATCACATTCTGCCTATTGGGCAGGAGGTACGGTCTGAAAAGACTACAGAGACATCCAAATTTAAAAGGAGGGCTAGTAAGCGGCTCCAGGAAAAGAGAGATGAGAGTTGTGGTCGCTCTTGCTTGCCAGCGGTTGAACTGGAATGCGCAAGGGAGCCTGAGTCTGATTCAGAAGAAGAAGAAACGGGGGTCTGGTATGACTGTTATCCTCAGAGGAGGTCACCGGAGCCAGAGCCTCTGAGCAGTGAATCTGTTGAACTGTTTGACCTGGATTTGTGTCTGGATGTCCTCACAAATGGCTCAGACCTGGAAATGACTGCGGTTGAGGGGCCGGCAGTGATGGACGTGGATGGACCCACTGCAACTTGTAGGACGGGTGTCCAGGGAGATGAAGTGGAGTGTGGTGCTGGGGTACGGACAGCAGAAGAAGTGAGTGAGGGACTGGATAATGTTGCAGAGAGCTCGGCGGAGTCTGCGCGGCCTCAGCGACTGAGAAGGGCCCCTACCCGACTCACCTATGATAAGCTGGGGAGCCCCACTACAGTAGCTGTTAGCACACACAGAGCTACTTCAGTTAAGGTTGGTGAAGATCTTAGTAGTTTCTCTTCACCTCCTATCCGGAGATACACCAGCACTTTGTACAAGTGGATAGGTTGAAGGGAATGCGTATATTCTATTCTAATAAGATGTTGAAAGGATGGGATGTGATGTGGGTTGATTGTCATGAGGACATGACACATTTTGGTGGGGGGAGAGTGCTAGTACTCCCATGCTAGTAATATTAAAAAAACATCAGAATTGAGTGGGTGGGCTACATACGCATGGGGTATAACATCTTGTCCTGTGTATCTTGAATGTCTTGTCTAGTTAAACTAGTGACTGCTGTGAAAAAGGCAGCTGGCAAGAGGGGAAAGACCATGTGACAATATGGAAAGACGGCAGGAGGGAACAGACCCCATCCGGTGGCTGCTATGGGCTAGCAAGTTGCAATGGGTCCATCCACGTCCATCACTGCCGGCCCCTCAACCGCAGTCATTTCCAGGTCTGAGCCATTTGTGAGGACATCCAGACACAAATCCAGGTCAAACAGTTCAACAGATTCACTGCTCAGAGGCTCTGGCTCCGGTGACCTCCTCTGAGGATAACAGTCATACCAGACCCCCGTTTCTTCTTCTTCTGAATCAGACTCAGGCTCCCTTGCGCATTCCAGTTCAACCGCTGGCAAGCAAGAGCGACCACAACTCTCATCTCTCTTTTCCTGGAGCCGCTTACTAGCCCTCCTTTTAAATTTGGATGTCTCTGTAGTCTTTTCAGACCGTACCTCCTGCCCAATAGGCAGAATGTGATTGCGGTGCAGTACTTTCCCAGGGCCCAATTCACCCTCTGGCTTCAATCTGAACACAGGCAACCCAGGAAGTTGATCCTCCACAATATAAGGGGTGTCCTTCCGGTGGTCAACAATCTTGGCCTTCCCTTGTAGTCCAAGATTTCGAATCAAGACGCGGTCACCAGGGGCTAAAGGGCAGTAATGGACCCTCTGATCGTACTGTCGCTTGTTCTCTTCATTCCTCTTCTTAGACACACTCTCAGCCAACCGATATGCAGCTTGAAGCTCACGCTTCATGTTTTTGACGTATCTTGTATAGGATTTGTTGGAGGTACCGTCACCTGATGCTCCAAATGCCACATCTATTGGCAACCTGGCTTCTCGACCAAACATTAGGAAATACGGCGAGTAGCTGGTTGACTCATTCAGCGTGCAGTTGTACGCATGTACGAGATAGCTAATGTGTTTACCCCATTTCCTTTTGTCTGGTGCGTCAAGGGTCCCGAGCATATCAAGCACACACACACACACACACACACACACACACACACACACACACACACACACACACACACACACACACACACACACACACACACACACACATTTTCAGAACCGCTTGTCCCATACAGGGTCACGGGGAACCGGAGCCTACCCGGTAACACAGGGCGTAAGGCCGGAGGGGGAGGGGACACACCCAGGACGGGACGCCAGTCCGTTGCAAGGCACCCCAAGCGGGACTCGAACCCCAGACCCACTGGAGAGTAGGACCGTGGTCCAACCCACTGCGCCACCGCACCCCTCGCATATCAAGCAGAGTTCGGTTAAGCCGCTCCGGCTGGGGATCGCCCTGAGGATGGTAAGGTGTAGTTCTTGATTTCTTTATGCCGAGCATGCTCAACAACTCATGGATGAGCCGACTGTCGAAATCCCTACCTTGATCGGAGTGCACCCTCTTGGGTAGCCCATAGTGGACAAAGTATTTCTCCCACAGGACCTTAGCGACCGTTTCCGTCTTCTGATCCCTAGTTGCAAAAGCTTGAGCATAACGGGTGTAGTGATCTGTAACCACAAGCACATTGCAGAGGTTGCTGGATTCAGGCTCAATCGTCAAGAAATCCATCGGTCCATCACTGTGAAGATGCGACAACTCACCAGCTCTCTTGGGCAGTGTCTTCCTCTGAATACACCTGAGACAGCATTTACAGTACCTTTCAACCTGTGTCTTCATGCGAGGCCAATAAAACCTCTCTCATAGCAGCCCATAGGTCTTCTCGAACCCAAGATGGCCCGACTGGTCATGTAGAGACTGGAGTACTGTCTCTCTGAACTCTTGGGGAAGCAACAGTTGCTGGCGAGGCGGCTTGTTGGGTGGCTTACTCATCCTGTACAATACGGAATTCACAATCTGTAACTTGTCCCACTCTTTCAGCAGCAAAGACATATCAGCATGTCTCCCTTTGTTGGCACGTTTGGCATTCTTCTGATTAACCGCATGCCACACTTCGCCAACGCAAGGGTCTTTCTGATGTGAATATGAGAGGTCTGTTGGAGTCAGTTGGGGCAGCTGCTGAATATTCAGGAAAGACAAGTTGCTATAGGCTTTAGGTACCGCCCCTTTTGATGAGCCCATGAGATCAACAGCTCTGCAGTGACGATAGCGAGGTGGTCTGACTGAGGACATCTGGCAGACAGCTTGGACTGAGTCAGCTGGCATGGCCCCCTTCCCCTGAGATGCCTCGGGATGGACATGTGAGCGCTGTGACAAGGCGTCTGCCTCAACATTCTGCTTCCTGGGGCGGTACTTCAGGCTGAAATCATATGTGGCCAGTTCAGTGTGCTACATTGGTGTCAGAAGTAGGAGGGGAAGGATGATGAGAAACTGAATTCAGGAGCTGTGGAACACTGTGGAAGACGGAGAAGCAGGAATTGCCACGAAGAATGAAGCCAGAGGGGGAATAAAACTGCGACCACCAAAAGAAGAGCTCGCAGCACTGGGGGTCCAGGCTGAGAAGCTGTCAAGGAGCATGGGTGTCTAGGGGGATCCCAGGAAAGCGCACACTCTGGTGAAGACAGCGGAGAAAGAGCTGTCAGGTGCCCCTGAAGGCAGGTGAGCACCTGGCATGTGGGTCAGTGGGGTTTCCCTGTGCTCAGGGTAGAAGCGGCAAAAGGAGACAGCGAACCGCCGCCGAGTGTGGGTGTTTGGGAAAGTCCCCTTGCACCCATGGAGAAGAGCACTTTCCCGAAGAAGCTGGGCAACATACTAGATGGAGGTGAACAGCATACCCTGTCTATGCACAGGCAGGGCTTCGTAGCTGAGCTGAGCAAACCTTCAAATGCGAGATCAGTCACGTTTAAAGATGTTGTCAGTTATATGGAGAAAGTGCCCAGCTTGCTTGAAGCCTCGTCAAGCTTTTTTAAAAAAGGGTGATGCAGCAGAGCAAGCAAAAATGCTGTAAAAGCAGGAGTGCGGCACAACCAGAAGCAGCCAGTCTCATGAGCATCACGCCAGGCTCAGTGGCTGGGGCATGTTCGTTGAACATATTGGCTTGCCTGGTTCTCCGCCAAAAAGTGACCGAGCGACAGGAGGTACTTTGGGCGGGTGTTCACCACTGACAATGGAGCAAAGACAGAGCAGAGAGTCGACCCAATGTTCCTCTGTAAGCCAATCAGCTATGTGAAGCACAAGGTTGTCGGAGAAAACCACACTGGTGCCTCCAGGCCTGGTTACATGCGAGGGAAATAGCTGTGTGGGCCTAATTCAACAAAACATAAACAAAGGGAGGTGCTCACATGACAAACTCAATGAAATACCCAATTTGATACCCTGAGGTTGTGTTGGCTAGGGAATGAAGCTAAGCTTCTTGGTCCCAAGCCAGGAGATATATGTTGGCAATGTTAAATGTTGTTCTCTGTGGCTTCATAGTGAGGTTGGCTGGACTGGGTCCTTGTGTAAACCCCTTGTAATATACGCATTGGATGTAACATCTTCTCCTGTGTATCTTGAATGTTAAAGACATGAATACACATTTAGCTGCGTACTGTCGTTTTATTTAAAATTAATAGTTTGTGTGTGCATGGGAATGATTTTAGTAAGGCTTGGAACTGCTGTGCACGACGTCTCAAAAGAAATTCCTGCAGCTTATGGTGCTTTGATAGGAACTGCAGTTTCAGACTCCCTCCAGCAAATCCCATAGCAAGCCTCTTTTAGGCTGGGTCTTCATTGATGGGATGAAGGGTTACGAACAACATTGTCCTCATATTCCTCAAATTACTCAACTAATGGCATGTTGTCAGACCCTGCTGTTCTCACAAAACCTCTTCCAATGAGGATGGTGTGCAGTGCCATGACAATCTAACAGCTATGTTCATTTTAACGTTATGCATCCCCACCACAAATACTTCTGTCTGACTAACATGGCATAATCATGAAGAAATGTCATTGCTGCAGTACTTTGGTCTCCACCTGCAGAACATTCTTCTATCATCTCATGCTCACATAAATGCCTCTATTTGAGTTAATTCATTGAACATAGCATGGTTTTGCACAAAGGTTAAGAACTCAGGCATAAGGAGAGATTTTTTTTTATTATTATTATTTCCAGAGGGGAAAAAACAGAAAAGCTTTGCTAGTTAAAAATTATTTTCTTTTTCATAATGTTTGTCAGCAATAAGTTAAACATTTCTTGAAACTGATAAATGTGTGTAGCAGATGATATGGTTGAGGCTGTTGCAATTTTCATACTTCCGTGCTCTGCTATAGTACTGTTGATCATTGTACTTGCCATAAATTTGTACAGTAAGAATATCGTATGGTATTAATGGGTAAATAATTGTGAGGTTGCTTGACTAGCATTGCCAACTTGAACAAAACTGTCAGCTGTCATTGCCACCGGACAGAATTGAGTGATGGACTAAAGCGCACACTCATCTAAGGTTGCAAACAAGCAGTCAAAACCAAAGGGAAAAGCAAACAGGGAAATCCAGGGACAAGCATGGGTTGATTGAACTGCAAATGTCACCAAGGGGAAAACACAAGAATCGTAGTCAGCAGAAGTGTAGGCAGAGGTCAAAACCAGGAGAACAAGGAAGATCATAGCAAGGCACTGAGAAGACGCTTTGGTCACAGTGGTTCCACGCTGACTGGAGTCTGGTATGCCTACTTATATTGTGTCTGCATCATCAGCACCCCCCATGAACATTCCTCTGGACCATACCCTTCCCAGTCCACCAGATATTTAAGCTTCCCCCTCCATCAGCATGAGTCCAGCAGAGGCCGCACCTGTAGGTCATTGACTGAGGGCACCTGGTTGGGCGGCGGCTGCCAAGGAGAGATGGCCAGCTGAAATCCTGAAACACACTGGAATAGGGAAAACCCAGTGGACATGTGGGACAGGGTATTGTGGGCATATTCCACCCATGTAAGAAATCTCACCCACTGTTGTTGATACTGAGCACATTAGGCCCATAAAAAGAGAAGGGGTCCTGTTGCACCCATTCCACCTGGCCATTAGCCTGTGGGTGGTACACAGTGGACAAACTTAACGTGACTCCCAGAAGGACCACCAGACCGTGACATGAATTGTGAGTCTAGGTGTGACAAGATGTCCTCTGGCAGGCCATACAATCGGAAAACATTCTGGAATAACACCTCAGCCGTTTGCAGCGCGGATGGCAGCTTGGGTAAAGGGATCAGATGACAGACTTTTGATAAGTGGTCTATCAGAATGAGTATCAGTGTCTTACCATCTGATGGCAGAAGATTGGTCACAAAGTCCACTGCAACGTACAACCAAGGACAGGTGGGGATCAGCAGAGGCTCCAGCAGGTTAGCTGGCTTTTCATTGGGGTCCTTGCCTTGGCACAGGTGGGACGGGCCTTCTCGTATCTCTTTACGTCCTCTCTCACGGATGGCCACCAGAAGCACCCCTGCAGTCCAGGTGTCTGTCCAATGAGGCATCATGTGCCAATTGCAACAACGACAGTCGCAGTCTCTTGGAAGGCACATAGTGGCTTCCATCAGGACAGTCAGATGGGCCAGCCTCAGTCTCTTGGATGTTCCGCAGGTGTTGGAAGAATTGCCATCTGACTGGAGCAATCACACAGTTCTTGGGTAGGATTGTCTCTGGGTGGTCGGGCACAGGGTTTGGGTTGTGTACTCAGGACAGGGCATCTGCCTTGGTATTCTTAGAGCCAGGTCTGTAAGACACAGTGAACCTAAACGGAGTGAAAAACAATGCCCAACCATCCTCCTGGCATTGAGATGATGGGTCTTTTGAAGGTACTCAAAGTTCCGCTGGTCGGTCAAAACCAGGAAGAGGTGGAGTGCCCCTTCCAGACAACCACTCTTCCAATGCCAGCTTGATAGCCAGCAGTTCCCGGTTGCCGATGTCGTAATTCCATTCAGCCGGGGTCAATTTCCAGGAGAAGTAAGTGCATGAATAGAGTTTCGGAAGGTCTCCCTGTCTTTGGGACAGGGCAGCCCCTACCCCTACCAGAAAGATGTCCACCTCGATCACGAATGCTAGGGAGGGGTCGGGGTGACACAGGAAGGGGCCCAATGTGAAGCGGGTCTAGAGGTTCCTGAAGGTATGATCGGTGGCGTTGGTCCAGGGCCAACCGGGGTCCCTTACTGGCCGTGAGGGCCATGAGCAGGGGAGCGAGAGTGTTGAGCCCTCAGATGAACCTGTAGTAGAAACTTGCTAACCCCAAAAACTGCTGAAGGGCCTTCAGGGTAGTCAGTCTAGGCCATTCCAATACAGCCTTGCAAACATCACCAAGGAGAAAACACAAGAATCGTAGTCAGCAGAAGTGGAGGCAGAGGTCAAAACCAGGAAAACAAGGAAGTTCATTGTAAGGCACTGGGGAGATGCTTTGGTCACGTAGGGGAGGTTCTGCGCTGACCGGTGTAGCGTCCAGACAGGAGTCTGACACGGACGTGCGTTGCTGTTACATCCAAACACGGCCGAAAAGTAAAATGAACCCACATGCAGAGTGATATTAGAAGTGCGCTGTGCAAACTGTAAAGCACTTGGTGGAGGTGAAACAAGAAACGCAGGACAAAAAAATACATGGTGTGTTCACACAAAGGTGAACAGTGTAACGCAAATCTGTGAGTACGACTTCAAGCCAGAGGGGTGACAAAATACCGGACTGGAACGCTGGACCAGGACTGGAGAACAAGAGGCAGGAATTGACAGGACGGGCACTCAGGACTGGAACATAAACATCTATGGAACAAACTGAGGAAACAAGAGGCTACTAATTGCAAGGAGAGCACAATGAAAATGCTCATCAAGAATGCACAATCTCTCCTCCACCGCTTGCTCCTTTGATACCTCAGCAACTACGAGACTGTGAACAGGTGCTTGGTTCAGGGTCAGCGACAGGGAGTGGCACCTCCTCTGGCCTGTAGGGGTATTACCCCTGGGGGTCATGACAACCGGAGATCTGTATGCCTACTTATACCACGCCTGTGTCATGAGCTCCAGGTGCCGTTGATGAGCCGCTGGGTGAGGGCGTAACATCAGCTAAATGAAGGTTAATAATTATTAGATTATCTTTCTAAACTTATGATTCTAAACTTCGAGTAAGATAGAAATTAAAATGTAAACTACAGTATCTGAAATCTGTACAGATACAGTATTTTGATTGGTCTTTCACAATATGAACGCCATGTTTTTTCTTTTGAAAGTTCCACTGGTAAAATTTGCAGTGAAGGAGTCCTGCCAATGCGTACAATGCAGTTTTTTAATTTTTTCCTAAGGCATTTGTTTATTAATAAAATATGTGCTATATGTCTCCCATTCAGAGAGGGTCGTCTCCCTGCGCCTTCGGGTTAGAGAATGGTCTCTCACTGTCGTTTGTGCTTATGCGCCTAGCGGCAGTGTAGAGTACCCGGCCTTCTTGGAGTCCCTGGGGGGCGTGCTGGAAAGCGCTCCCACTGGGGACTCTGTCGTTCTACTGGGGGACTTTAACGCCCACGTGGGCAGCCACAGTGATACCTGGAGGGGCGTGATTGGCAGGAACGGCCTCCCTGATCTGAACCCGAGTGGTGAGTTGTTATTGGATTTCTGTGCTAGTCAAGCTTTGTCCATAACAAACACCATGTTCATGCATAAGGGTGTCCATCATTGCACTTGGTACCAGGACACCCTAGATCGGAGGTCGATGATCGACTTTGTAGTCGTTTCTTCTGATCTTCGGCCATATGTCTTGGACACTCGGGTGAAGAGAGGGGCTGAGCTATCAACTGATCACCACCTGATGGTGAGTTGGATTCGATGGCGGGGAAAAAGCAGGACAGACCTGGCAGGTCCAAACGCATAGTGAGGGTCTGTTGGGAACGTTTGGCGGAGGCCCCTGTCAGAGAGGTCTTCAACTCCCACCTCCGACAGAGCTTCAACCAGGTCCTGAGGGAGACTGGGGACATTGAGTCCGAATGGACTATGTTCCACACCTCCATTGTCGGGGCGGCGGTTCGGAGCTGTGGCCATAAAGTCTCCGACGCCTGTCGTGGCGGCAATCCCCGAACAAGGTGGTGGACACCGGAGGTAAGGGATGCCGTCAAGCTGAAGAAGGAGTTCTATCGGGCCTGGCTGGAGGAAGACTGTCGGTTGGCCTCAAAGAAATTCTGGCAAACCGTCCGACAACTCAGAAGGGGGAAGCAGTGTTCCGCCAACACTGTTTACAGTGGAAGCGGTGTGCTGCTGACCTCAACTGAGGATGTCCTCGGGCAGTGGAAGGAGTACTTTGAGGATCTCCTCAATCCCTCCGACACGCCTTCCGTAGAGGAAGCTGAGGCTGGGGACTCGGAGGGGGACTCGTCCATTACCCTGGCTGAAGTTGCTGAGGTAGTCAAAAAACTCCTCGGTGGCAAGGCTCCGCGGGTGGATGAGATCCGCCCCGAGTTTCTCAAGTCTCTGGATGTTGTGGGGCTGTCTTGGCTTACACACCTCTGCAGCATCGCGTGGAGTTCGGGAACGGTGCCTCTGGACTGGCAGACCGGGGTGGTGGTCCCTCTTTTTCAGAAGATTGTGTTCCAACTATAGGGGATCACACGCCTTAGCCTCCCTGGGAAAGTCTATGCCGGGGTACTGGAGAGGAGAATCCGACCGAACCTCGGATTCAGGAGGAGCAATGCGGTTTTCGTCCTGGCCGTGGAACACTGGACCAGCTCTATACCCTCACTAGGGTGTTGGAGGGTTCGTGGGAGTTTGCCCAACCAATCCATATGTGTTTTGTGGATGTGGAGAAGGCATTCGACCGTGTCCCTTGTGGCATCCTGTGGGGGGTGCTTCGGGATTATGGGGTTCGGGGCTCGCTGCTACGGGCTGTTCGTTCCCTGTATGACCGGAGCATGAGCTTGGTTCGCATTGCCGGCAGTAAGTCAGACCTGTTCCTGGTGTATGTTGGACTCCGCCAGGGCTGCCCTTTGTCACCGATTCTGTTCATTATCTTCATGGACAGAATTTCTAGGCGCAGCCAGAGAACGGAGGGTGTCTGTTTTGGTGGCCGCAGGATCTCGTCTCTGCTTTTTGCGGATGATGTGGTCCTGTTGGCTTCATCGAATCAAGACTTACAGCGTGCACTGGAGAGGTTTGCAGCCGAGTGCGAAGTGGCAGGGATGAGAATCAGCACCTCCAAATCCGAGGCCATGGTTCTCAGTCGGAAAAAGGTGGATTGACCCCTCCGGGTTAGGAGGTAGTTGCTCCCTCAAGTGGAAGAGTTTAAGTATCTCGGGGTCTTGTTCACAAGTGAGGGAAAAATGGAGCGGCAGGTTGACAGACGGATCGGTGCGCCGTCCGCAGTAATGCGGTCATTGTACTGGTCTGTTGTGGTGAAGAGGGAGCTGAGTCGTAAGGCAAAGCTCTCAATTTACCGATCAATCTACGTTCCTACCCTCACCTATGGTCATGAACTCTGGATCATGACCGAAAGAATGAGATCGCGGATACAAGCAGCAGAAATGAGTTTCCTCCGCAGAGTGGCTGGGCGCACCCTTAGGGATAGGGTGAGGAGCTCAGTCAGCCGGGAGGAGCTCGGAGTAGAGCCGCTGCTCCTCCGCATTGAGAGGAGCCAGTTGAGGTGGCTCAGGCATCTGTTCCGGATGCCTCCTGGATGCCTTCTTGGTGAATGTTCCGGGCATGTCCCACTGGGAGGAGGCCTCGGGGCAGACCCAGGACACGTTGGAGAGACTACGTCTCCCGGCTGGCCTGGGAATGCCTTAGGGTTCCCCCAGAGGAGCTGGAGGAGGTGTGCGGGGAGAGCGAAGTCTGGGGGGCTCTCCTTGGACTGCTGCCCCCACGACCCGGTCCCGGATAAGTGGAGGAAGATGGATGGATGGATGGATGGATGGATGGATGTCTCCCATTCATAAAATATGATGGAGAACAATACACTACATTTTCTTCCATAATGAGATTTCACTACGAGGTGTTGTACTGTTCAAAGTAAAGAGTGAGATACTACTCATGGACAGCATAAGAATATACAACAAAGAATGCCAAGTCCATAAAGTGTCTTTTAATCAATGGGCTTATACTGTTATTTGAAATTGGATTTGAACACTGACATTGTAATGGTGCTCATCCTGTTATGAATGAAGCGTATCTGTTGTGAATAAAAACATCAACAGCTGAGTACGGGAAAGAAAAACCTCACAGTCCTAGGAGGTTTTCAGAAAAATTAACCCCTGGGGGGTCAAGGCACCAGCGGCTGCCTACCCTTCCTATGGCCATTCCAGTGTGTTATAACAAACTTGTACCACTACCAGTGAAAGGAAAGTTCAAAGATGGCCAGATTTGAATCGGCATCAATGGTTTTCAGAAACCCAATCGGGCAGACACCACTTCACAGGCACTTCATGGCTAGCTTATGTGATGGATCAAACAAGCATTATAACATCATAAACAAAGAGAAAGAAAGAATGATGAGTCCAACTAATAAAGGGACCAGGCTGACCAGAAGAAATGGTTATATGAATAAAATAACCAATAATTAAAGTTAATTTAGTTAAGTTAGTCATACATTTACAGGTGAGGATGAAACATGGTGACACAGTATTGGACTAGGTGGAAAAGGTGCTAATGCAGGTTTGTGATGCTGAGTGAAGAGATTACTTTTGAAAAGGTGGCAGAAGGTCAGAAGACTAGTAGAGCACCTTGGGTTGAGTGGAAGCTCATTTCATAGGTTCCAAGCAAGAGAGAGAATGAGTGATCCTTCACTGTGTACCTGGAAAGATGGACAGAAAGAAGGCAGGGAGAGTTTCAGTGGAGCTACACCCAGGACAGTAGGGGGAAATGAGAGATTGGAGTTCTTGTGAAGCCTGGTCTTGTTGGAACCTGTATCCTGTGACTCGGGTTTTAAACTGGATCCGGGCATGATGGAGAGTTGTTGACAGACAAACAGAGGACTAGTGTGTCTATAAAACTGAATTTTGTGCACTAAATGAGTAGCAGCACTTTGGACTATTTGGGGAGAATTGGATGATAGATGCAGGAAGGCCAAACAAAATGGAATTGTGATAATCAAGCCTGAGGAGAACTAGGTCCTGGAGAAGGACAAGCAGCAGTTGTTGAGGAAACGGCACATTTTGAAGATAGGTCTAGGTCAGTGAAATAGCATGATTATCACAGCTGAGAGGTTTGAGTCAATGTATCTGCAAGAGCTAACTTAACCAAAGCCACCCTAGGAGAAAGAATACTATAAATACTGACATTGCAGTATGAGAGGCTAGTACGTTTAAGAATTGAAGGTTAAAATCGAGGAGAGGCATGTAGGGGGAAGGGTAACATCTGGGAAGGTGTACAATAAAGTCCTTGGAACAAAGTCTTAATGTCTCAGCTTTGGTTCCAAAGAACTGGAATTCACCTTCAAAAGACCTGAATCTAACTGTCAGCCAAAAAGTCTGACATATTAAGTCTGGGGTGTCAGTAATTTTGTCAGGGCCATTTCTTTTTATTTTCTGCTTTATAGAAAATAAATTGATAGATTTATTATTCAGCTATACAGTAAACTCTGAAACAAAAATGAAGGTTCTGCAATATTATAAGTGAAATGAAGAACTGTGGAGACAATATACTTGCCCATCCATTTTCATTAACTGCTTGTCCAGGTCAGAGTCACGGAGTGTCCATTTCATATTATGTTTGATATCATTCGTAATTATGTTATTATGAACAATGTGTACACTACACAATAAAACAGAAAATAAAATGTTGAGAGTTCCCAAAAGTGGATAGTAAAGGTATTACTTGAATATGTACAGATGGAAGGGGGTGCGGTGGCGCAGTGGGTTGGGCCGCAGTCCTGCTGTCCGGTGGGTCTGGGGTTCGAGTCCCGCTTGGGGTACCTTGCGACGGACTGGCGTCCCGTCCTGGGTGTGTCCCCTCCCCCTCCGGCCTTACGCCCTGTGTTGCCGGGTAGGCTCTGGTTCCCCGTGACCCCGTATGGGACAAGCGGTTCTGAAAATGTGTGTGTGTGTGTGTGTGTGTGTGTACAGATGGAGGTGTTTAAGGGTTCCTCTAAACCAGAATGATTTTTCCATGCTCTTCTAGGGCACTTGATGCATTTGAAGAGTTTTGCATGTTACTTATTCAAGAGTATTTTAGGATTGAGGCAAATGTTAAACATCTCCTTTGTAATGATTTCAATGTTGTCTACAGGGTTTGGCTACTGCATGTTGCAAAGCTTTATTCTGGGTCATGTTAAATATGTAAACCAAAGACATCACATGTAGTCATTAATACAGGATTTAGGAGCACATCACAGACATGAGCTTTGTATGCTTTTAGGCAGGGCTATATATTCTCTACTCCACCTATTGTTCATTCTGTACACACAGACCAACAAGGCAGAACAGAGTAAATGCTTTAGAGAACTTGTTGAAATCTGACAGTAATATGCATCCCAGGAGGGACTTGAGTTATAGCCAAGAGTGATTTCCAAAACTGATCCTGGAAATTTACAAATTCTGTCACAGTCAAACAATATGCATATGTTCTTTTCAAGTGGGGGGCACGATGGTGAAACGGGCTTGGCCAGGTCCTGCTCTCTGGTGGGTCTGGCGTTCAAGCTCTGCTTGGGGTGCATTACGACAGACTGGCATCCTGCTTGGGGTGCTTTGCGGCGGACTGGCATCCCGTTATGGGTGTGTCTCCTCCCCCTCCAGCCTTGCACCTTTCAGGACAAGCGGTTTCTGACAATGTGTGTGTGTGTGTGTGTGTAATTTCAAGTGATAATATTACTGTAATACATGTAATGCATGCCCATAAATGACAGATCTCACGGGCATGCAGACATTCTAAAAGCAAGTGTCCAATTTCATGTATAATAAACTGACAGCAAAATACTCTGCAAATTCTATAATTTCCTGTTTTGATATTTTTAACACATCCTGCACAAAGGCGCAGCAACACCAGTACAGAGATTCTTTCACCTTTCGGTACACCTTTCGAGTTAATTATTACCATTATATTTAGCTACATGGCATTGTATTTTTATTAGCATCATATAAATTTCTTCCCACTCAGCATGAGCCAGATGAAAGCTGAGAATAAATAGCTGGATAGTTGGGGTCCTTTGCTTTCTGTGGATGGATGGAGGGTGTTCAGAGCACTTATTGAACTCTTACACCCTTCACTATGCCTTGAAAAGCTTTGGCCCGGCCCTATTTGGTTCACATCTCTCTCTGACCAAAGGACAGCTTCCTGAGGGTGTAGGCGACCTCGAGGAGGCTTTCTTTAATGGGCCAAAGCAGCATTGCCTCCCCCAGCACTAATCCTCCTCCACAGCCAGCACAGCGTAAATCTCTTTATAGCTTCACCAAGGGCCTTATTTATGCTCTCCAAGGGGCTTTGTTCTCCTTTAAGAGTCTGTGTCTTAATATAAACCAGATATTTAGAAAAAGTCCTTCTGTTGGGGACTGAGATAAGAGGAAATTTATGCTGAAGGGCAGGCCTGGGGAGTCATGCTTGGTGCCTTTGATGAACTGGTACATGTAAGCATATGGTGTCCTCCGTGCACATAGTCCCTGGTTAACAACAAAATTTAGAAGCAAAGCAGATTGACCATTTGTCACAGCATTTCTACTCTGAAACAAATTATATCAGGTGGGAAAAAGTGATGAGTTGCTTACCTACATTTGTCAACACTTAGGTCACAGGGCTTTCTGTGGTGTGGTGAACTGAAGGGGCAAACTCGAGCGAAGGTTCATACTGGGACTACATTGAGTAAAACGAAATGATTATGAACCTCTCATCCCTCAGAAGGTTGTAGTTAACAATTACCATGTTAGGTGTGTATGTGTGGGTTTTTAAACATTATTTCACCTCAATGGATGTAAAGATAAAATTCATTCTTAGTGATGCAGAGTGACCGATTTTGTCTTCTGGCATAGTGTAAAGGGATATAACAGTATCTAAGGATTAGAAAAGTTTTGTTATGGCAGCTGCTGGAAAATGAACTGAGCTTCCATTGCCATTTTATTAATAAACTCAAACAGAAAATGTACTGATAGGTGCATAAATGTTGGTGTTGTGTTATTCCATGTAATAGAGCCATTTTGGCTTGACTCTTACCATATTTGACTATTTTGCTTTTCCATAAGTCCCCAGGTGATTTTTTGCTGTACTGTGGGAGTTACCATCTTTGTTTGTTCATCTTCATTAACGTCCTTTCTCGGCAGGCACATGATGATCTGGAGTCAGTCCCAGAAAGAAGAGGATGCAAAACACATTAAACCCTTGATGAAACCTCAGTCCTTCACTGGGCATTCATACATGCAGAACACATCTGCTCACGCAGTCACACACTTAGGGGAAATGTCAGGAGTTCAAATAAACTGCATGTCTTTGGATTGTGCAAGGAAACCAAAAGTTCCATCCATCCATCCATCCCTTTTAAATAAATATTTTAGGCTGATTGGGAAAAATATAAAGTATGTTTGTAAACTAGTCCCATGATATACAAATATGTTCTGGTTTTTTTTTGGGGGGGGGGGTTACAGTACTGAAAAGAAATGAAACTTACTAAATAACTGTATCCCAAAGAAAACATGTTTACATTAATATAGCAACATGGCATGATTCCTATATTTCTATGTACAGTTGTCAATATTTAAGAAAATAATAACTGTTTATAAAAACTTGGTCATTCTTCTTGCTGTTTATAAGTACAAAACATAAAAAATCTATCATGACTTTATCCGTTCATATATTATAAGAAGAATACAAAACACATTTTGCTGTGCATTTAGCCTGGATTCTTTAAGAAACTCTGCAACTACAGAAATAACAGAGGAAGCTCAAGCGCTGGCGAGCTATTGAAAGAAGATAATTCCAAGGTCTCCTGAAGTGCTCTCACATTACGGAATAAAGGTTTTAAGATGCTGACATCATAATGAGCAAAGACTAGCATCCAACATATTCACCAATGACTGATGAGGCAGATTCATTTCTGTTTGGGGGTACCTTGAATTTTATTTGTTTCAAAAGCAAGATAAATATAAATGTTGTGGGAGAAAGCCAAAAATTTTAGACAGAAATCAAATAAGCAAATAATTCCTCAGTAAAACACAAAAACCTCATTGGAAAATGGTAGTGTGAATACTGAATAAAAATAAATAAGATAAAATACAGATGGAAACAAAAATACAAAAATAATGTATCATTTTTATTTTGACAGATTCATGACCTCTTTGCTGTTTTGTCATTGTCCTTACCATTCTACTGCATGCTTAGCATAAAAACAAATCTTTTTGATTTTTATTTGTATGGAAATAAAAACTCTGTTGCTCAGTACAGATAACCAATTAACAGGAAAAAAATGGGCAGTTTGAGAGCTACCTATTCATTATAGAAATGTGCAAAAGTGCAAGAAGAAGGTAAAGTGAATGAGAAATTACACTAATTAGCATTCATGTTTCAGACATATAATATTTTACACATATTTTACAGACATTAACATACAGTAGAATTATGTAATACAATAAAAATGTTGCTTAATATACCATGAGAAATGAACATAAATGACATTAATTCTCTGGAATTCCACAAAAGAATGGGATTCTAAAAAGTAAAAACAATAAGAAGTTTTGCCACCTTTTACCTTCTGGTGGCAAAATCAAATTATTCTACATTTCATTGTGAAATTCTCATGTTGTCACTGGCATCCGTATACCTGAGAACACAACGTCACGCAAAAACACGACCAACAACACGACCAACAACACGACGACCGTGACCCCCTCCCTTGACAAGCCTGGGATGCAGTATGAAGTGCCAGCTCCGACACACCTGGCTGTGGAACTTCCAACTGAGAAACATTCTCCTCATCTATCTTCCGAGGCTGACTGTTCTGCTCTGTGCTTTGGGTGCAATTCCGTGTGATACAAATAAAGTGAATTAAATAAGTATCAGCAATTGAGTCTGCTATCTTAATCCTCCACACTCGTCATGACACATGTAATAACAGCAAGTAATAAATCCAGGAAAAACTGATAAAGACAGTGAGTCCTGTGGCAAGCTTTTATTTCAATGTTCATTTAATCCATACTTAAAAACATAATCGGATTTCTACAAGAAAGTACCCATGGCAAGAAAGCACCAGAGTTGGAACGCATGGTGAAACACCACAAGTTCCCTAAAACACCAAATTCCGGTTTGAGATCCATATATTCTTAATGGGCTCATTATGTGCAGTCAAAAGCACTTAGTTCAGACCTTTAACAACAGGTGAACTTACCCAGTTTGACTGGCACTAAATCTGTCTTATTTTACTGCTTAACTGATTCCTCTTATCTTGGACACATTAGACTCTGCTGCAGCTCCTCTCCAGAATTCATTCACCACCTTTAAATAAATGCTTTTTATAATCATTATAAAACCTAACAAACAAAGGAACACATCCCCTTTGCTTTTCTTGTGATCCATACAACAACTAAAATATTTAAATCATACAAAATAATGACACTCTGAGAAACTCTTGTTGACCTGAGCAGACTGAAGCTTGATTGAAATGTAACCTTTACCGATCCATATTTTTGACAGAAATTTTTAGAAAGGATAAAATATGTTTTCATTCAATATGCATAATGCTTTAGGGGTTGCATGTGGTTGGCTATAAAGTTCCCTTAAGTGTGCTGGAAAGACTAATCTTTCTAGGATATCAGTAAAAGCTGTATTATCAGTATGCTGTTGGATGAACTACCCATGGGCACACCATCACTGACCTGCATTGACCTATATCTTTTGTGTATGAAGCACTTTTCCAAATGGAAAGGATTATGGACAGCACATATTTTTTGTGATCCATGCTTTTAATGGGCAGAATATGGCAAAATAGGGCTCATGGGCAAAATACAATTTAAAAAATTTGTGCATGACATGAAAAAGTGATCAGTTTAATTTTGTTTAAATTGTTATTGAATTCAACATTGATAGGTGTCTCTTGTGAGGATTTGCGTTACTAAGATTTTATATTCAGCTTGTAATGCTATGAATTTGAACTGTTCAGAAAATGTGTGTGTGTGTGTGTGTGTGTATATATTTAGTGCTAAGAATATGAAAGTGTCAGATACCTGAAGTGAATTTTATTTGTTGACAGTTTGAATTCAGTTGCCTGCCATGCTGTACATCAAACTAGCCCTGGTCTGAAGCACTAAATATGTAGTGCTGTAATTTGGAGAAAAAGAAAGCTCTTTTTGTGGAGGAGTTGCTCAACACAGGATTCCAGCTCTTAATGGTTCTGAACTGAATCCAGGCACATAACAAAGCAAACAGTATATAATTTTTACAGTAAAAAGGAAAGAAAGCTATTAACGTTAATGTAATTTTAATGCAACATACCCCTTGTTTTATATGTTCCTGAGAATCCCCGAGGGGTTGTTCTCTGAAAGCCGAGTTTACAGTCAATACAGCTATAATCCCAGAGTCACAGAGGAATACCACACAGTAAATCCATCCACAGGATTCAAGGAAAAAATGGCGTCATTCACAACTCATTCATGAGCTGGCCCACACTGCATACGAGATCTCTTGAGGGGAGCTCAGCTGTGAAATGTGAAGATTTATTCATAACTTAGCTGGTAGATTTTGTCTAGACATACCTCTCACACATTTCTCTTGCTTCCTTAAAAATATGCTAAGGAATGACAGCCTCATGTGGACAATAATTTCAGGGTCTATTTAACTACAGCTGCAGGAAAAAAGTTTGGAGTTACCTATAGGTAGATGAAAGAACAGCTTTCTGCCTGTATTTGTCATAATAGCAAAAGATATACTTGTAATTGAAAAAACATACACACACACGTTTTCTGAACCACTTGTCCCATACGGGGTCACGGGGAACTGGAGCCTAACCCGGCAACTCAGGGCGCAAGGCTGAAGGGGGAGGGGACACACCCAGGACAGGACGCCAGTCTGTCGCAAGGCACCCTAAGCGGGACTCGAACCCCAGACCCACTGGAGAGCAGGACCCGGTACAACCCACTGCGCCACCGCACCCCCCACCCAAAATATATTTTTTCAATTTTTATGAAAAGGTATCATGACTTGCAAAATAGATATTGTGTCTTTTGGATATAATTTAATGTATACAGTGTGCATGTTTGTGTGTGATTACAGTATGAAACCTATAAAGCATTCATATATGTGAGAAACTGTTAATTGTTTTGCTCCAAATGTCCACTAGTCGCGATGGGTATGATGGACCTGCCTAGAAATAGTTGGCTAAATCTATTATTAGACTCCCTGCTGAACTCTTACCGTGTAGAGAGAAAAAAATCCTCAAATGGGCTGTTTCTGGATTGTGACATTATTGTTTTTACTGTGTAGGGGTGTGGTGGTGCAGTGGGTTGGGCCACAGTCCTGCTCTCTGGTGGGTCTGGGGTTCGAGTCCTGCTTGGGGTGCCTTGCGATGGACTGGCGTCCCGTCCTGGGTGTGTCCCCTCCCCCTCTGGCCTTACGCCCTGTGTTACCGGGTAGGCTCTGGTTCCCCGCGACCCCGTATGGGACAAGCGGTTCTGAAAATGTGTGTGTGTGTGTGTGTGTGTGTGTGTGTGTGTGTGTGTGTGTGTGTGTGTGTGTTTTTTTTTTTACTGTAGCAGACCTTGGGATTCATTATATACTTTCCTGCTACATAGTGCATTACATTGTGCAGGACAATTTTACTAGTTATACTGAGTGTTTTTATTATCGATAAAGTCCGAAATGTTATTTGTATAGGGGGGTGCGGTGGCGCAGTGGGTTGGACCACAGTCCTGCTCTCTGGTGGGTCTGGGGTTCGAGTCCCGCTTGGGGTGCCTTGCAATGGACTGGCGTCCCGTCCTGGGTGTGTCCCCTCCCCCTCCGGCCTTACGCCCTGTGTTGCCGGGTAGGCTCCGGTTCCCCCGCGACCCCGTATGGGACAAGCGGTTCTGAAAGTGTGTGTGTGTTATTTGTATAAACTGCTTGTGGAACTTGGTCTTCAGTTTTCATGTGCTGCTTACTAACTTTTTACAATTCTGCTGATGTATTTATAAATCTATTAGAGTCCTGATATTTAGACTGTGGTTAACTATAAATAGGGATAACACCCCTTTCTGTGTACTATTAATAAGGAAACCATTTTGCATTTTAGTTCAAGTAGATCTTGTTGCAGTGGCTAAAGTGTAGCAGCTGCCTTGTGGTGTAAAGAGTTAGGGTATAAAAGGGAAGGCAGTCTACCTCAAGCAGTCCACTGAGGAAGGCCACCATTAGTGCGAGTCTCGCTGTTCATGTTGTTTTTTTTTTTTCTGTATTGTAACAAAAAATGTCTGTCATTGAATTTTCAGTGGAAACTGGGCAAACTGCCTTCACTGGCAGATTTAGCCACTACTGCTAGAAGGATAATGATATATTTTCCTCTGTCTGCTCCTTCATTCTGATTTGATATCTCCATGGGCCTCTGGAACTGACACTTCACTATAAATAAGGCTGATTTCATCCTTTCCTTGTTTTTATACACCTCATCCATGTGACACAGATGGAGGGACAGGCCTGTTCCTCTCTCCCTAATGAGAAGATTCAGTTGTTTTTCTCCATCATCCTTGTCTGTACTTATTTGAGTTCCATGCCGTTTTGTTACTGCCCCAGCTACACTCTTGGTGGTTTTCCTTCAGCACTCTTCTGCTCCCTTGGCCACTTCTTGGAAGAGTTCTAATAAGGCTGGCAACCATACTGACCTTGTCTTTTCAGAAATTGTGGGTTTCTTGCCCTCTCTGTTATGCCACTTCATGTATCTGATCATTTCTTTATCTCCTTCCACCCTTTCATCACCACTTCTACCCCACGTTCCTCCTCTGTACCCTCTGTTATGTTCTGTCATAATGTAAAATCTCTCCTGCCCCTTCCTTTTCCCACTTCATTAACCTACGTCACATACACTGCAAAATTCTCAGATTTGTTCATAGATAATGCTCACAGGTCTTCATTTGAACCCTGGCCCTCTCTGTACTCTGATTTCAAGACCAACATGTCCCACCTCCAGCTAATGGTTATTGGATATTGTTCTGGAAATGGTGGAAATCTAAAAAGTTTGACCGACTTAGTCATTTATAAGGAGCTTTTTGCATCCTTTCACTCTACTGTTTAATCAGCATAAGCTAATTTGTTCTATAATAAACTAGTCTGCAGTGAACAACCCACACAAACTTTTCACCACTTTTTTTTTCCCTTCTCTCTCCTCCTTCTTTCTCCTCCCTCATTGCTAAAAATTTTGTATCATTCGTTAGAGAAAATGTAAATTCCATTAGGAGAAGTTCTCCACATCCACATCCCATATTTGTGCTGGGACTCATACTTTCATTCCCTGCATTTAAACTACTTCCTGAAGGTGAAAACGCTGACCTTTCGGTGTCAGTGCAACCCACCTCTTGGTCCATTGATCCCATTCTTTCCCCTGTCTTGCATTCCATTTATGCACAGCTCATTTTTTAAATTTCTTCCCTCTTTAACTCCTTGATGGATATGAATCTGGATTTGAGGTGAGCCATTCCACGGGGACTGCTTTCACAGCAGTGTCAGAAACTCTTTAGTTGGCAAAAATTGTTTTTCACTCCTTGGTCCACACTCTTCCTGACTTCTTAGTTGTATGTGACACTGTTAACAGCTGGACCCTATTTTCCTATAAAGAACATCTTAGAATCTAATGATCGCCACTGAAGTGCATTGAGTCTTACCTACTGGATTCATGGTACAAGGTTGCTTGGTGTGGCTCCCTCTCTTCCCCTCAGGCTCTCTCAACTGATGCTCCACAGGGCTCAGCACTGTGCCCTCTATTCTGTATCTGCAGTGCTTACCCTGACTTTGTCATAGTTTCCCAGTTCTTTTCTTTTCCTCCAACATCCATAAATCCATTTCCACTTCATCCTGCCACTCAGACATCTCTGCTTGGATGGTATCAGATGAACAAAGTACTTTGACAATTGTATGCTTGCATCAAGGGCTGGAGCAGGAATCACTTTCAGCTGATGAATTAGATGCTGCAGACTGGCCCTTAGCAATACTGAAAAGTAACACATTATAACTGATAACTAAAACAGGCTATTCCATGTGGCAAATGAAACAACAATGCATTACAAAAATAAATTAAAAATAAGACCAATGAAAAGGCTACAATTCAAAAAATTTTGCCTGGTCTGATGAGTCTTGATTTCTGCTGTGACATTCAGATGGTAGGGTCAGAATTTGGTGTAAACAACATGAAAGCATGGATCCATCCTGCCTTGTATCAATGGTTCAGGCTGGTGGTGGTGGTGGTGGTGGTGGTGTAATGTTGTGGAGGATATTTTTGTGGCACACTTTGGGCCTCTTAGTACCAATTGAGCATCATTTAAATGCCACAGCCTACCCGAGTACTGAGTATTGTTGCTGACCATGTCCATCCCTTTATGACCACAGTGTACCCATGTTCTGATGGCTACTTCCAGCAGGATAACGCGCCATGCCACAAAACTCAAATCATCTCAAACTGGTTTCTTGAACATGACAATGAGTTCACTATACTCAAATGGCCTCCACAGTCACCCTAGCTCCATCACATAGAGCACCTTTGGGATGTGATGGAACGGGAGATTCGCCTCATGGATGTGCACCCGACAAATTTACAGCAGTTACATGATGCTATTATGTCAGTCTGGACCAAAATCTCTGAGGAATGTTTCCAGCACCTTTTTGAATCTATGCCATGAAGAATTAAGGCAGTTCTAAAGGCAAAAGGGGGTCCAATCCGGTACTAGCAAGGTATACCTAAAAAAGTGGCCGGTGAGTGTACATAGTTCTCTCAGTAGGTCACCGGTCTTGCCACATTGTTTGTCATGTAGTCATTGCCCAAGAACATAAGACTTTCTGTTGATATGAGCATAAATGTTTTGAAAATCCTCTTGCATTTGAGGGATTGTTTACAGCGTTAAGTGTAGAGAATTGGTAAATGTACTACTACATGAGGAGGGTGCGGTGGCGCAGTGGCGCAGTGGGTTGGACCACAGTCCTGCTCTCCAGTGGGTCTGGGGTTCAAATCCCGCTTGGGGTGCCTTGCGGCGGACTGGCGTCCCGTCCTGGGTGTATCCCCTTCCCCCTCCGGCCTTACGCCCTGTGTTACCGGGTGGGCTCTGGTTCCCCGTGACCCCGTCTGGGACAAGCGGTTCTGAAAATGTGTGTGTGCGTGTGTGCGTGTGTGAGGGGGTGTGTGTGTGTACTACTACATGAATCTAAATGAAGAGGGCTTAATGTGTTACTGTGTATCTCATTTCTATATGCACTTGTGATAACACCGTGGACAGCTGAAGTTGTCTTGTCAATTTATGCAATCATTCTGTAACATGATAATATTGTCATTCTGTTATACTTCTGCTTTCAGGTATAAGTATAACAAGAAACTGCATTCTATGCATTTTTATTAATTTACTGTTCAAAATTCTGTCTGACTCAATGAGCTGACTATGCAAAACTGGACATCAAGAGTCCTTTTAGGGTTCTAGTTGGTGCCGTGGTGTCATATTCCACATGTAGCGATCACTCATTTACATCAACATGTGTATTTACTGATTCAGCAGATGTGTTTTTCCACAGCAATGTTTTGGAAAAATTCCAAATGCATTTCACCAGCTGACAGAGATGCAGTTACAGTTACAATTCTCCATGTACTGTTACTTAACACTGTTTTTACCTGTGCACATTACAAAAATATCTGCATATGAAATTGACAGGGAGTAAAAAATATTTTTGGAACACAAAACCACCCATGCAGCTTTCTTGCTAAGGGAAGATATGGAAGTGACTTACCATCACCTTCCTCATCTTCTGAGCGCCAAGTCAGAGAGTACATTCAAAGCTTGCACCGTCTGAGTAAGATTCAAATGCACAGGTGAGCAAACAATTCATTTTGAATTGTCTGGAACTGGTGTTGCCGGCCACATCAATATGGTGCAATTTATTGAAATTAAAATAGCGGAGGTTTCACTGAGGTTTTTAGAAACCTCCGTGAAAAATGGAAACAGAAGGATGTTTACTCTGCCCGGAATAGGGTCACTGGGACCTACCCCTGGAGCCAGACCTGGGGGTAGTGTTCCTAGGCTAGCGCCTGGTGGCCAGGCAGCCCAAAAAGGCATTGTGGGGGGGCTTGAGTGATCTAGGGATCTTCAGAGCTATGTCGTTGGGAGCATTATGCTCCTGGTAGGGTCTCCCAAGGTGAACAGGTCTGGAGTGAAGATCCAGACTAACACAATCCGAAAAACCCCTATTGACAATGGGAACAAAAGAACGTTTACCCTGCCCGGAATAGGGTCACTGCGACCTACCCCTGGAGCCTGGCCTCGTGGTAGTGTTCCTAGGCGAGCGTCTGGTGGCCGGGCAGCCCACGTAACCCGGCCGGGTTCAGCCCGAAAAGGCATCGTGGGGGGGGCCATGTGGGCCCACCACCTGCAAGGTCCAGCATGGGGGTCCGGTGCTATGTATACCTGGCAGTGGTTGGGGGCAGGGTGGCGCATGATGTCACGACTCCTCGCGACGAAAACTGGCTCTTGGTATGTGCAATGTCACCTCACTTGGGGGAAGGAGCCGGAACTGGTGCGGGAGGTTGAGAAATACCAACTAGATATAGTTGGGCTCACCTCCACTCACAGTGTTGGCTCTGGAACCAAACTCCTCGATAAGGGGTGGTCCCTCTCCTACTCAGGAGTTGCACAAGGTGAGAGGCGCCGGGAGGGGGTGGGGATACTCACAAGTACCCGGCTGGCTGCCATCCAGTTGGAGTTTGCCCCAGTGGACGAGAAGGTCGCCTCGATGCAACTTAGGGTCGCAGAGAGGAAAACTTTGACTGTTGTGTGTGCTTATGCACCAAACGGCAGTTCAGAATATTCGGCCTTCTTGGAGAAGGTGGGAGGGGTTCTGGACGGGGCCCCACCTACAGACTCCATTGTCCTGTTGGGGGACTTCAGCACTCACGTTGGCAATGACTGGGAAATCTGGTGGGGGGTGATTGGGAAGAACGGCCTGCCCGATATAAATCGAAATGGTGAAATGTTATTGGACTTCTGTGCTAGTCATGGTTTGTCTATAACAAACACCATGTTCGAACACAAGGATGCTCATAAGTGTACTTGGTACCAGAGCTCCTTAGGCCAAAGGTCAATGATCGACTTCGTAGTTGTTTCTTCTGACTTGAGGCCACATGTTTTGGACACTCAGGTGAAGAGAGGTGCTGAGCTGTCAACTAATCACCATCTGGTGGTGAGTTGGATCAGACGGCGGGGAAAACTGATGGACAGATTCGGTAGGCCTAGACGTTTAATGAAGGTGTGCTGGGAACGACTGTCAGAGGACCTCATCCAGAATGATTTTAACTCACACCTCCGGAAGAGCTTCTCCCATGTCCTGGAAGGGGTAGGGAATGGACCCTGTTCAAAACCTCCATTGTGGAAGCAGCCAGGCACAGCTGTGGCCAAAAGCTTGTTGGTGCCAGCCAGGGCAGCAACCCGAGAACCTGCTGGTGGACACCGGTGGTGAGGGAAGCCGTCAAGCTGAAGAAGGAGGCCTTTAGGGCCTGGTTGGCTCTGGGGACTCCTGACTCAGCAGACAGGTACCGGCAGGTGAAAAAAGCAGCAGCGGCTGCGGTTGCAGAAGCAAAATCCCGGGCACGGGAGGAGTTTGGAGAGGCCATGGAAAACGACTATCGGTCGGCTTCAAAGAGGTTCTGGAGAATCATCCGGCAGCTCAGAAGGGGTCGGAGGTGTTTCGCCCAGGCTGTGCTCAGCAAGGGTGGAGAAACTCTGACCTCCGATGAGGATATTGTCGGGAGGTGGAAGGAGCACTTTGAAGAACTCTTAAACCCGAGTGATATGCCTCCATTACAGGAGTCAGGGCCAGAGGGTTTCGGGCTGTCAGAGTCCATTTCCCAGGTGGAAGTCACTGAGGTAGTTGGTAAGCTCGACAGTGGCAAAGCACCGGGGCTGGATGAGTTCCGCCCGGAAATGCTTAAGGCCCTGGATGTTGCAGGGCTGTCATGGTTGACATGCCTCTGCAATGTTGCATGGACCTCGGGGACAGTGCCCTTGGATTGGCAAACTGGGGTGGTGGTCCCTATCTTTGAGAAAGGGGACCAGAGAGTGTGTGCTAACTATCATCACAGTTCTCAGCCTCCCTGGGAAAGTCTATGCCGGGGTGCTGGAGAGGAGGCTCCGGCCGATAGTTGAACCTCAGATTGAAGAGGAACAATGCGGATTCCGCCTGGCCGTGGAACAGGGGACCAGCTTTTTACGCTCTCACAGATCATTGAAGGGGCATGGGAATTTGCTAATCCAGTCTACATGTGTTTTGTGGACTTGGAGAAGCCCTATGACCGTGTTCTCCAGGAAATTCTGTGGGACGTGCTTCGGGAGTATGGGGTACCGGGGCCACTACTGCGGGCCATTCGGTCCTTGTACATACGGAGCAAAAGCTGTGTCCGCATACTCGGCATTAAGTCAAGCCTGTTCAGTGTGGGTGTTGGACTCCGCCACGGTTGTGCCTTGTCTCCACTCCTGTTTGTGGTTTTCATGGACAGGATATCAAGGCGCAGTCGATGTCAGGAGGGCATTCTGTGTGGGAGTCGGAAGGTGACGTCTCTGCTTTTTGCAGATCATGTTGTCCTTTTGGCACCGTCACATGGCTGCCTCCAGCATGCACTGGAACGGTTTGCACCCGAGTGTGAAGTGGTGGGGATGAGGATCAGCACCTCAAAGTCTGAGTCCATGGTTCTCTCACGGAAAAGGATGGTATGCCCCCTCCAGGTAAGGGGAGAGTTTTTGTCCCAGGTGGAGGAGTTCAAGTATCTTGGGGTTTTTTTCACGAGTGAGGGAAGAAGGGAGCATGAGATTGGCCACAGACTGGGAGCAGCGACAGCAGTAATGCGGTCGCTGTACCGGACTGTAGTGGTGAAGGGGGAGCTGAGCCATAAGGTGAAGCTCTCTATTTACCGGTCGATCTACATCCCTACCCTCACCTATGGTCATCAACTCTGGGTGATGACCGAAAGAATAAGATTGCGGATACAAGCAGCCGAAATGAGTTTTCTCCGCAGGGTGCTGGGACTCACTCTCCGTGACAGGGTGAGGAGTTCGGACATCCAGGAGGAGCTCAGAGTAGAGCCACTACTCCTTCACATTGAGAGGAGCCAGTTGAGGTGGTTCGGGCATCTGATAAGGATGCCCCCTGGACGCCTCCCTCTGGAGGTATACCAGGCACGGCCAACTGTGAGATTCAATCCCTCCAGCAGGTCCTGGGCCGACCTCGGGGCCTCGTCCCAGTTGGCCCATGTTGAGCTGGAGGAAGCTGGGGGGACAGGGGCAGCTGGGCCTCTCTCCCTGCTGCCACCGCGACCCTTTTAGGTTAAGCGGGACAGAAGATGGATGGATGGATGGATGGATGGATATCCCTCTAATACGGGATACCAGCAACGTGGTCAGTAGTCAGGCTATACCATGGCTATGGCTGTATCATATCCCCTTATTTTTGCAAATTAATTGTTAACATGAATCAGAATCAATCAGAAATTTAAATTGCAAAAAAACTCCAACCAGTTGAAGCACAAACAATTTTAGTCATGCAACATAAGAGCTTTTAGGGTTCTGTGTGTACAGTTAGAAAAGAAGCAGAGAATTACTTTGCTTTTGGAAAAAAAAGTAGACTATAATTACAGGTATGCGCCACTTAATGACGGGGTTACATTCTGTGAAACCAGTCGCAGTTCGACTTCATCGTTGAGCGAACACCATGGGGTGTACAGCACTGTCTTACATTACGGAACATTAAGTAGAAAGAGTACACTCTAAAATAACAATAAAAACTACTGTACAGTAAATACATTAACCAGTAACAGAGTTGTTTATCATCATTATCATGTATTATATACTATACATAAATCGTACTGTTTGGCAGCACAGTTGGTTTGTTTACAAAACACACTTAAAACATGTGAGCGATGCATTGCATTACGACCTATATGACGGCTACGAGGAATTTTTCAGTCCATTATATTTTTATGGGACCACCATCATATATGCAGTCCGTCGCTGCCCGAAACATAGTAAAGCGATGCATACCTGTTATTAAAAACATTACTTGTTTGGAGATAACAAGGAAAGGAAACATTGAGCTTTTTTAAACTTGTTCCATTGACCAAAACACAAAACTTTGCACATACCATTTCATTTGTATTCTTCATCTAACATAAAGCTGACTGAACCAGACCTTTCTCAGAGCAGTGTATCTGCACTGTACAGGAGGGATCTTGCTGTGTTTACGGGAGTATAAACTACACTCGAACACGAATAAAGGTAAGACGCGATGGATAATGTTTTCTCTTTCTTTACTGAACCACGTGCAGGAACAACTCTTCTACACTTTCTGTACATATTGCCTGGCCAACCAAACTCTAACCCATGGTACTATTAAGAGTGGCCTATTAACACTTAGCCCTGAGTTTTCACAATATTCAATACACAACAACTCCTCCTCTCTAGACAAAGAAACCTAAGCCAACCAATACCACTGTCACTGAAAATTACACCTGATACCAACAAACAACCCATAACAATGACATAACTGCAAGTCCCTTTGCATGACGTCTTCGCCTTGGCAGTATTCCAAACCCTATAAAGTAAGACAGTCTGGCAGTTTCCGTGTACGGGTAGGGTAACGTTTCTCCTCACAAGTTGGGATAGGTGTTTGTGGCACTTGCTGTGAAGACATCGCGGCGTCTTGTGGTGTAGTTGTGTCGCTGCCATCGGAAGGGGCAACAGTAGACGTGAACGGCACATTTCCTGGAACACCTCCCAAAGGAATATCTGTCTTTCTCAACTGATCAATATGCCATCTCCAGGTGGTGTCTGGTCCAATCTCTACTGTGTAAGAAAGTGGTCCTGTTCTTTCTTTTACCTTCGCAGGCATCCAATTGTGATCCCCGCGGTAGTCCCTAGCGAGCACACTCTCACCAATTTCCAACTCTTGTACCGGTCCGTCTCTTTGCAACTGTTTCAATTGGTTGTCCTGCACAACCCTCTTCACATTCAGTCGCAACAGGTCAAGCCTTGAACGTAAAGGTCTTCCCAAGAGCAACAAAGCTGGCGTTCGATTCGTGGTAGCATGTGTTGCGTTATGATACGCAAACAAAAACCTTTGCGATTTATGGGTTAATGTAATGGTTAATGCCACGGAACAGCAGGCCATTCCCAAGGGTGCAACGGTACAGGTTTTGGCATATTTTGACACTGTTGGCATCCTGGGCAATGCATGGTGAGCTGCTCAATCTGCTGATTGATTCCTGGCCACCACGCAAAACTTCTAGCAAGTGATTTCATCTTCACCACTCCTAGGTGACTAGCATGAAGCTCTTCCAAGACTCGAGCTTGCAACTTCAAAGGTATAATGATCCTTAATCCCCACATGAGACAACCTCCATTCAGCGTCACTTCATCTCGGCGCTGATAGAAACTGTCTCTTCTGTTCTTCATTCCAGCCAGTCTGAGTAGCTGTGTAAACTCGGGACAACATTGGATCTCTCCTGGTTTCCCTCTGAATCATTTCAGCTGTAACAGGGGAACTTTCAAGCTGAGCGAGAGTAAAAACATCCAAGGGAGTGCTTCCTTTTGCCGGATTTGCATCATCATCACCGCCTAATGGTAGCTGTGATAGTCCATCAGCATTTGCATGGCTGTGAGTTCTTTTGAACTCAATCTGGTGTCTATGTCCTCCCAAAAACAACGCCCACTGCTGCATTCGCGCTGCTGCTGTCAGTGGAATGCCTTTCCGTGGATTAAAAATGGAAACCAATGGTTGGTGATCAGTAACCAAAGTAAATTCGTTTCCATACAAATACCGATTGAATCGTTTCACACCCCACACTAGACTCAAAGCCTCTTTATCAATTTGTGCATAATTTCTTTCTGCAGCATTGAGAGAGTGTGATGCAAAAGCTATGGGGCGTTCAGTACCATCACCCATGACATGCGATAACACCGCTCCAATATCGTATAGTGAAGCATCACAGGCTAGCTTGACGGGTTTGTGTGGATCAAAATGGGTCAACACTGTTTCTGATACCACCAGTTTCTTCGCTTCCTGAAACGCTCATTCACACTGTTTTGTCCACATCCATTTCTGTGCTGCTCACAATAACATATTCAGGGGGTGGAGAACAGTGGGGAGGTTTGCCAAAAACCGGTTATAATAATTAACAAATCCAAGGAACGACCTCTATTGTGAGATATCTTTTGGTCGTGGGGCCTCTGTGACAGCCCTTATCTTGTCATGACACTTGTGCAAGCCGTTTGCATCAATTTTGTGTCCACAATATGTAATAGTACTCCTAAAAAACTCACACTTATCACGCCTTGCATGCAGTCCATAACCTCTTAGTCTCTGTAGGACATGTGTCAAGTTCTCCAAATGACTGTTATCATTCTCTCCAGTGACTATAATATCATCAAGGTAGCACTGTGTACCTGGACATCCTTGAAGTACCTGCTCCATCGCTCGTTGCCATAATGCTGGCGCTAAAGCAACACCAAAAACCAGTCTATTGTATCGATACAAGCCTTTGTGAGTGTTAATGGTCAGGAACACCTTTGAGTCTTCCTCCATTTCCATCTGCAAATATGCTTCTGCCAGATCTATTTTACTGAAAAACTGTCCTCCTGATAATGAAGCAAAAATATCCTCTATTCTTGGTAGTGGATATTGTTCTGCTTGCAGTTCAGAGTTGATGGAGACTTTAAAATCCCTGCACAGTCTTACAGTTCCATTCTTCTTGGCAACAGGAACAATTGGTGTTGCCCAGGGGCTCCAGTCAACTTTGGACGTATTCCTTCAGCTTCTAACCGATCCAGCTGTGTTTCCACTTTCTGACGAATAGCATAGGGAACTGGGCGTGCTTTGTGAAATTCGGGTGCTGCGCCCTCATTCAGGGTTATTTTCCCTTTAATATGCTACAGCGTTCCTATTCCTGGTTGGAATACCACTGCAGCATCATCCAACACCTTTTTCAGTTTCTCTTGGGTGCCTGGCAAAACAGGAACTGAGATTTGTAGACTTTTTATGGATTTCCAGTCCAGCTGTAACTTTCTCAACCAGTCATGTCTCCAAAGTGCTGGTCGTTCCATCGGAACTATGTACAGATCTAGTTCGCGCTGTTGATCATTGTATCTTACAGTCATTGGCATCACACCCAGAGGAACTATGGGCTCACCAGTATATTTTTTCAATTTAACAGGTGATGGCTTTAGTTTTGCTTTTGTGAAATGTCTTTCAAACTCAGTCTGTGACTTGACAGATACGGCAGAGCCTGTGTCCAGCTCCATTCGGATTGTCTTTCCATTCACTCATGGTGTTAGCCAGATCGCTTGTTTCCAGTCACCTTTCAGACTGTAGATTTCCAGAGTTGCCAACCCTGTGTCGCTTTCGTCATCAGATTTTTGAGCAACAGCATGCACATCTCTACTTTTCTTTCTCTGAGCCTTGTACTGTTTGTTCTTCTCATGGTGTGAAATATCAGAATGACAAGCTCTTTGTATGTGTCCAACTTTGTTGCATTTTCTGCACGTTTCAGTTTTGAATCTGCACTGGTTTGCTTTGTGCCCGCCCTTGCCACAACAGTAGCACAGTTCTGGATTTTGCACTGTCCCTTTTAATTTACACACAGTGGTCACTTTGTTCACCGACATTTTCACTGCAGATCACAACTAAACAGCATCTCTGGCAGCTGTTTCCATGGTGACCGCAATTTCAACTGCACGTTTGAATGTGAGATCCGACTCTGTAAGCAATCTTTTCTGGATACTCTCTTGTAAAATACCACAGACTAGACGATCTCTCAGCGCATCATTCAGTCCATCTCCAAACTGACAGTGTTCTGACAGCTTCTTTAATTCAGCCACATAAACTGCGATAGACTCCCCTTCATTTTGGTTACGTTTATGAAACCTAAAACGTTCTGCTATAAGCAGCGGTTTTGGCGTTAAATGATCCCGCAGTGTTTGCACAATATTATTAAAGCTGATGTCTGCAGGCTTTGTGGGGGCAGTGAGAGTTCTCAGCAAAGCATACGCTTTTCCACCCATCACACTTAACAGCACCGACACCCGCTTGTTGTCGGCAATGCCGTTGGCTTTGAAATACTGTTTGATTCGCTCACAGTACATCATCCAATCATCCGTAGCACTGTCAAACGCATCAATTTGTCTGATATATCCAGCCATCTTTCTTATATGTTATTTCACTTACAGGTCTGTATTGCGCTTCCCCCTCTGAGTAGGATCCGTCACACTTCTTGTCCATCTCCCAGGAAAGAAAACGTCCATTCACAAAAAAAAAACTAGGAGAAACTTCAGGGCAATATCCGAAAAATCTTCATCACCAACTGTTGTGTTTACAGGTGTATAAACTACACTCGAACACAAATAAAGATAAGATGCGATGAATAATGTTTTCTCGTTCTTTACTGAACCACGTGCAGGAACAATTCTTCTACACTTTCTGTACATATTGCCTGGCTAACCAAACTCTAACCCATGGTACTATTATTAAGAGTGGCCTATTAGCACTTAGCCCTGAGTTTTCACAATATTCAATACACAACAGATCTGTATAAAGATAAACACTGGCCTGCTCCTTAGATGTGGAAAGGAATTCAGCAGTTCTGAGTGCTACAGTCACACATCCATTCATACAGCAGGGCAGTGCAATGCAACACATCGTCACATACACACTCATACTATGGGAACTTCCTATTTCTCACATCACCTGAAAGACATGTCTTTTTTGACTGAGAAAACAGTATCAACACTTGCATGCATCACCCAAGCAAAGTTAAACTTAAAATTAAAAAAAAAACTGAGAAAACTTCATTTTGTCTATCAAGTCCATCCCCACCCTCTGCCATTGCAAGTCTTTCACAAAAACACTGATGCAAAGACTCATCCACACTGCGCAAAATAAATTTGTTTAATATGTGTAGTGTGCCTTCCTTGCCTTTGGAAGGTAAACAAAGCACGTAAAAACATTTCTTGTCAATTTTATGTGGCTCATTTTTCTGGAACCTTCTCCTGGCTGTCAAACTCGGTTGACTCAAGGAGGGCCTCCACGTGCAGGGTTTCCAGACAATGGCCACATTTTACAGCCTCTCCTCTGAAGACCACTGGTGTTCAGTGTCATGCACTGCTTTGTGGAATCTGCTTATGTGAGAACAACATGAATATGACACTCCCATTCGACAAATTTGTTGAACTCTTCGTGAAACATTACCACAGCCAGTGGTAATCCTTTATAACCCTTTTAATCTGTCAGCCATATATTCCGTCATCAGTCAGAACAACGCTTATTGACAGCAAAAGCGTGTCAAAATTTTATGCTATACACCAGCAAGTCATGAAGGAAGCCAGAACTTATGGTTGGTTTATTCATAGCATACTCCAAGATATGATCACAGCTCACCTGAAACAGGGTGTACGGTGTGTTCAAGGAAGAGTGAAAGGGACTTGTTGTGTCCCACCCTTATATGGTAGGTTAACCTGTCCAGTTTTTCATCTAGCTCTATGGCTTCAAGTAGCTGTCTGCATGCAACAGCAGCCACAACCTGGCAAACCACTTCAAAAGATGGGCAAAACCAGGTGAGGGTAACAGATGGGTCCCACCCTCAGTAAATGAGGACATCCTGTCTTACCATGCAAAGAAAGCATTTGCAGAAGAAAAGGTGGAAGACATCAGGAAGATCCAATGACCAGAAAGCCGGTGCCAATGTACCCCAGTCATGGGAAAATGACCCCACTGCCTTGTGGGTATCTCCAGAAAGACAGAAGGCCTGTTGCCCATGACCGAGCCTCCAACCCGTGATTCAGAAAGTATCCTCTCCTTTCACTTCTCAGCATCATCTGGCAAGGTAAATGCCCTGAGTGTCTATGATCCAATGCTGTTCTCCCCTCAGGAAATTAAAGACCGGTTCTATAAAGATCTCGACACTGCCATTAGCAGGGTACCAGAGTCCAAGCAACCCTTCCTGCTGGGAGCACCTCAGTGCAAGAGTTGGTAGAGATCACAGCTCATGGCCAGACTGTCTGGAACACTTTGACATTGGCAGGATAAATGAAAATGGCCAGAGGCTGCTAGAAGTTTGCTCCTACCACAAGCTCTGCATCACCAACTTGCTCTTCCAGACAAAGCACTGCTACAGGATTTCCTGAGGACACCAGAAAGTCATGAAGTAAGTCAATTATTGTGATCATCCTTACACAAGCTGCCCTCAACAGCTTTCACAGTGCCAGTTTTACATTTGCATTTATTCATTTAGCAGATGCTTTTCTCCAAAGTGACATGCATCACACAGAAAATACAATATGTGCATTACATTAGCAGGAAGAGAGACTTAGATGCAGACTTGTGATTCTTAAGAGCAGTTAATTTGTTTCTTTCCATCATATAAACCAATGTTCATCACACGATTAGCTGCATAAAACTATCATAAAATCCACTGTTCCTGATCACCTTTCTTGTTGTTTTTTTTTTGGAGATAGGAATAAAAAGGAGATACATATAAACATTAACACAATTTTGATACCAACCACTGAAACTATGTTCTGCAAAGTCCAACTGTGACCAAGAAAGATCAACCACTTAGGTGGACAGGTCAGCTGTATAAACACAGCTAGGGCAGATAAACTAGAACTTTACCCACAGCCCGTGGAGTCACTGGAACAGGCGTTAGAAAAAAATATAGCCATATCCTTGGAGGAGAGATGACATGTCATGTGGGATTTCATCTACAACACATGATATCCTTTGGGAAAAGGAGAGAAGAAACCAAGATTGGTTTAAATCCCACCTTTTCGAGTTTGAACTTGTCAAAGAGAAGAGAGGAGTCCTTGTCAGTTAAAAGAATGATCCCTCAGCTCAGAAGCTTGCTGCACTGAACAGCAAGGAACAACATCAAAAGAACAGCTAGACACTGTGCCAGTGATTACTGGCAGAACCTGTGCAGAACCCGTACAGAAACATCCAAGCCTATGCCAACATGGTAGCATGCAAAGCATGAACAAGGGGATGAACAAGATCATCGACCCCACCACTAGCACTCACCAAAGTCAAAGGATGGCCAAATTATCAGTGACCGTGCCAAGCAGATGCAGTGATGGGCTGAACATTACCAAGACCTCTGCTCCACAGAGAATGTGGTCATAAACACTGCACTAAACAGCATTCCCTCCCTACCCGTCATGGAAGAGCTTGACTTACCCCAGCTGCGAATAACCTTAGCAAGGCCATAGACTTGCTTGCACATTGTAAAGGCACTAGGAAAAGACAGAATGCCAGCTGAGGTGATCTGGTGTGGGAAGTCAGTACTCCTCAGTTATTTCCATGAGCTATTCTTCTAGTACTGGGAAGTGGGATCATTCCCCCAAGACATGGATGGTGCAACCATTGTGATGTTATACAAGAACAAAGAAACTCTTATTTGTGGTTTTCAGGGACAGGATATCAAGGCACAGCCGAGATCAGGAGGGAATTCTATGTTGGGGTCGGAAGGCGATGTCTCTGCTTTTTGCGGATGATGTTGTCCTTTTGGCACAGTCACATAGATGCCTCCAGCATGCACTGGAATGGCTTGCAGCTGAGTGTGAAGTGGTTGGCATGAGGATCAACACCTCAAAGTCTGAGCCCATGGTTCTCTCACGGAAAAGGATAGCATGCCCCCTTCAGGTAAGGGGAGAAAATTTGCCCCAGGTGGAGGAGTTTAAGTATCTTGAGGTCTTGTTCACAAGTGAGGGGAGAAGGGAGTGTGAGATTGGCTGCAGACTGGGAGCAGCGGCAGAAGTAATGCAGTCGCTGTACCAAACTGTATTGGTTGAAGGGGGAGCTGAGCCATAAGGCAAAGCTCTTTATTTACCGGTCTATGTCCCTACCCTCACCTAAGGTCATGAACTCTGGGTAATGACTGAAAGAATAAAATAGCGTATAGAAGCAGCTGAAATGAGTTTTCTCTGCAGGGTGGTGGGACTCACTCTTCGTGACAGGGTGAGGAGTTCGGCCATCCGGGAGGAGCTCAGAGTGGAGCCGCTACTCCTCTGCATTGAGAGAAGCCAATTGAGGTGGTTCAGGCATCTGGTATGGATGCTACCTGGGCGCCTCCCTTTGGAGGCATACCAGGCACGGCTAAATGGGACAAGACCCTGAGGTTGGCTCAGTACCCGCTGGAGAGATTATATCTCTCAGTTTGCATGGGAGTGGCTGGGGATCCTCCGTGTTAAGCTGGAGGATGTTGTCAGGGAGAGGGACATCTGGGGTTCTCTGATCTCCCTATGTTCACCGTGACCCCAGAAGGATAAACGGCCAAGAAAATGTATGGATAGAAGGATGGACAAGAACAAGTGAGGCCCCACTGACTAACAATTACAGTGGCATATCCCTGCTCAGTAACGTTGGCAAGGCATTCGTCTAAGTGGTTCTGAAGAGGCTGCAGACACTAGCCGAACGGGTGTACCCTCAAGTCCCTGTGTGGTTTCAGTGCAGTGAGATCCACCATCGACATGATCTCCTCACTCAGTTACAAAAAAAGCCAAAAACAGAGGCAGCCCCTGTACATTTCATTCATTGATCTGACTAAGGCCTTTGACCTGCTCAATAGACAGGGCCTCTTCAAACTGCTGGAGAAGTTGGGTAACCTTTCATAACATCATGCAGGGGACAGTGCAGTTTCACAGCTCATCATCAGACCCATTCCCAGTCTTCAGTGGCATGATACTGTGTCCTCACTTCGACACTTCTTGGGATTGTGTTCTGCCTTGTATTATCTTATGCCTGTGGTGGTGCAGTGGGTTGGACTGGGTCCTTCTCTCCAGTGGGTCTGGGGTTCGAGTCCCACTTGGGGTGCCTTGCGGTGGACTGGCGTCCCATCCTGAGTGTGTCCCTTCCCTCTCCAGCCTTACGCCCTGAGTTGCCAGTTAGGCTCTGGTTCCTCGCAACCCCGTATGGGACAAGTGGTTCAGAAAGTGTGTGTATATATATATATATCTTATGCCTTCAGGTCATCCGATGATGAAGTGTACCTACATACCAGGTCTGACGGCAAGCTCTTCAGCCTCACATGTCTCAAATGAAAGACCAAAGTGAGTCACATCCTGATAAGGGAGAAACTCTTTGCCAATGATGGTGCCTTGGCATTACAGTCACAAGCTGAGCATCCGAATCTGGTCAGTTAATTCACTTAGGGTTGTAAAGCATTTGGACACTGAAGAACACTGAGAACATGGGCCAGGACGTGAGTAAAGTCCCCAGCATTAGCATCAGCAATTACATGCTCGAGCCCTGGACCAGCCACACACTGGACACCAGCTAAATTCTCTGTCACCACACAAAGAGAGACCTGAAATAAAAAATTAAAATATTGAAACCTTATTGTAAATGCATTTGTCTCAAAACCCTTTGAAATGATGTCCTTTTATTTGTGAGCATGTACCTGATTTAGAGATAAAAAGGTCCAAAGTGACAGGTAAGAGTGTGGGTGTCAGTGTAACATTCAATGCACTGTAAAATCACCCTTGTACATTTGACATATTGCCTCAGTACCATAGATGCTGCCAGGCAATAAATAAGATACAGATAAATATTTCGCTTTCAAAACCAAATGGTCAGATTGTGAACCATACAGATGTAACAGCCAAGGTAGAGATGAGAACTCATTTTGATGCATAAATTGTACTTTAGCTGAGATGTATGTCGCTTTAGACAAAAGCTTCTGCTAAATGAATAAATGTCAATTTTGTAAACTCCACTAGAAAATAGAAGAACTCATTCTGTAAACATAAACACACACACACACACACACACACACACACACACACACACACACATTTCCTAAACCGCTTGTCCCATACAGGGTCGCAGGGAACCGGAGCCTACCCAGCAACACAGGGCGTAAGGCCGGAGGGGGAGGGGACACACCCAGGACGGGACGCCAGTCCATTGCAAGGCACCCCAAGCGGGACTCGAACCCCAGACCTACTGGAGAGCAGGACCCGGTCCGCACCACCGCGCCCCCCATCTCATTTTGTAAACTCCACTGCAAAATAAATTATTAACTGGATATAGCTTTTATAATGTTTAAATATAGACAAGAACACCTTTTATGCTTGCTATTGTTCTCCTGAGTCCAAAATAAATTATATGAATCCCAGATAATGACTTTCTTACTTTTACATTGTGGATCGTGTACTTGAGCCTTTGTGTAGTCTTGACCCAGTGTGCTTCCCTGTGGGGAGAGTTCACAGGCACAGCTCGGTTTTCTTCATTTCCTTGACTCAGTTCGGAGAGCAATTCAAGAGAACATGCTCTCTCGGTGATGTGCTTCTATGATTCCTATTTTTCTCAAAGTCTGTTTCCTTCTTTTCCTTCACCTTTATTAAAACAGCAGATATACTCGCAAAACACATCATCACAATCAAAACCAATAAGCAAAATTAAATAATTACTCAATATAATGGAAAATACAAATTGACAGAAACAACCTTTATGTAGCTACTTACGTGATGTATGCCGATTGCTATGGTCGAATGTGACAAATTAATGGTACTCCAAAATTACATATCTGCATCCAAAATTCTCCTTCTGTTGATGTATTACACTCAATGTATTTTTGCAATGTATACACAGAGAAAAAGATTTGTAAAAGTTTTGTAAACTTTGTCTCAAAGGAAAAAAATATGTTCAAAAGTATTCACGTTTGCTCAATAATAAATATTAGTAAGAATGTAAAGACAAAGAAGACAACAGCGCAGTCAGTTACCTATTTTCTTGTATACTGTTGGTTCCTGAAATGTTATTAACCCTCACGCCTCTGGGAACAAGCGGAGCGGTAACACCTGCGGCTAAGTGATGACACCGGGATAAAAGGAGCTCCAAATCCAAGCCATGATACGGATTCTTGCAATCGCCTTAATGGTCTTGTAGTTTCAGCGTTCTTCTCATGCTCTTTGCATCCTGCCTGGTTACCTAGCTCTCGATTCTTGACCTTAGCCTTTTTTCATCGACTATCGAGTTTGCCTTGCCCACATTGTAACATTCTTGCCCTGAAGACCTTCAGCTGTCCCTGACCCACAAGTTTTGCCTTGTCTCACAAACCCAGTCACAAAATAAAACTCGCACTTGGGTCCAACACTCATCTGTCTCCAGTCCGTCTGTCATGGCTATGACAGAAGAATCTGCCGCTTTCGTGGACCCAGCAGAGTTGGAGTGCTTGCACAAAGAGGTATCCGCACATGGAGCCCTGCTCGGCTCCCACGACCAGACCCTGAGGTGGTGGCACCTGTAAGGTGGCAGTTCCAGCAGGACCTGCAGACTGCCCAACAAAAGGACCCCGGACCTGCGGAAAGACCAGAAGGGAAGGAATACGTTCCAGTCCGACTCCGACCGTCCCTACTACAGTGGGCTCATGACTCCCTGGCAACAGGACACCCGGGCCACTGAAGGACCCTGTCCCCGCTCCAAGACCTGTATTGGTGGCCGTCCATGAGGGAGGATGTGCAGGAGTACATAGAGATGTGTGAGGTATGTGCCCAGGCCTGGACCCCCACTCAAAAGCCTGCAGATCTGCTCGAGCCTCTCCCAGTCCCAGCTAGGCCCCGGTCGCATGTGTCCATAGATTTCTTGGTGGACCTCCCACCGTCCGACGGTAACACCATCATTCTCACGGTCCTCGACCGGTTCTCAAAGGCCTGCTGCTTGATCCCCTTACCATAGCTGTTTCACCAGGTCTTTTGTCTGTATGGCCTTTCAGAGGACATTGTCTCCGACCGAGGCCCACAGTTCACCTCACAGCTCTGGAAGGCCTTCTGGCGGAAGCTAGGAGTTATGGTAAGCTTGACAACAGGGTATCATCCACAAGCTAACAGACAGGTCAAGAGACTCCATCAGGAGCTGGGCCAGTTTTTGAGGTCTTACTGCAGCCGGAGACAACAGCAATGGGCCCAATATCTGTCCTGGGCTGAGTATGCACACAACTCCTGGCCTCACTCCTCCACTGGTATCATGCCTTTCCAGTGTGTTTTAGGATACCAGCCTCCTCTATTCCCCAGGCATCTGGAACACACAGAAATTCTAGCTGTCAACGCCTGGTATCAGAAGAGTGAGGAGACCTAAAGAGCGATTACAGCCTGGCTACGCTGCAGTGTCCAAAGGTACAAGCACCAGGCAGATCACCACCAGAGGCCCGTCACCTTCCATCCCGGCCAGTGGGTATATTGGAGGCACAGGCCTGCTCATCTCTCCCCAGTGGGAATATTCTGTTCTCTCTCTTCACCCACATGATCTGTCTTCCTTTGAATGGCATGCTGTCTCTATCGCTGCCCCAATCACTCTTGTTGTGGTTGTCCTTTATCACTCTCCTGGCCCTCTTAGCCGCTTCCTGGATGACCTTGACATCTTGTTGAGCTCTTTGCCAGGAGACAACTCTCCGCTGATACTCCTGAGTGACTTCAACCTGCATGTCGATGACATTCATACAAGCAGCCTTCTGTTGCTCCTACAGTCCTTTGATCTCTCCCTGTCCCAATCGGCTGCTACTCACGAAGCGGGTAACTGTCTTGACCTTGTATCTTCCCGCAACTGTGGCTGTCCCGTTCTCTCTGACATGTCTGCATGTTTCTGACCACTTCTTCATTTCCTTTCAACCCTCCCTCACCACTAACTCTTCATCTCTTCCTGCAGCCATTGTCACCTTTCGCCACAACTTAAAATTTCTCTCACCTTCCTGCTTTGTTTCTGCTACTCTAGTCGCTCTTCCTTCTGCTCCACAATTCTCAGATCTATCTACAGATGATGCCACTAACACTTTCCTCTCTGCCCTGTCTTCCAACCTTGACTCTCTCTGCCCTCTGTCTTCTAGACCAGCACGCCCCATTGCTACCTCATGGCTGTCTGATACGTTACGTGCTAACAGGACCAAACTGCGAGGGGCAGAGCAAAGATGGTGTAAATCCAAAACTCTACCGGACCTGGATGCTTACCAGTCGCTCTCAGCTGCTTTTCAGTCTGCTTTCTCTTCAGCTAAAACCTCCTTCTTCCACAACAAAATACAGTCTGCATCCAAAAAAACCACACAGTCTCTTTGCCACCTCCTCCTCCCTCTTCTCTCACGGCTGAAGACTTTGCTTTGTTTTTCAAAGAGCCACCACCTGCTCGCTTGATCCGATCCTGCCATCACTCCTTCAGAACATTTCCCTGCAACTCTCCTCCTTTATCTCTTCTATCATCAACTCCTCACTCTCCTCTAGCTGTTTCCCAACTGCCTTCAAAACTGCTCTAATTTCACCTCTGTTAAAAAAATCCTCCCTGGACCCAAATCTGGCTAAAAATTACAGACCGGTCTCTCTCCTCTCCTTCCTGTCCAAAACCCCTGAGCAGGCAGCCTGTGATCAACTGTCCGATTTCCTCACCCGGAACCATCTCTTTGATGGTTATCACTCTGGTTTCAAAGTTGGTCACTCCACTGAGACCGCCCTTCTGGCGGTATTTGATGGTCTCCAAGCCACTAGAGCCATTTCCCTCTCCTCGGTCTTCATTCTCCTCGATCTCTCTGCAGCATTCGCCACTGTAAATCACCGGATTCTACTCTCCTCTCTTAACCAGCTTGGGATCAAAGGTGTGGCACTCAGATGGTTTGAGTCCTACCTCTCTGACAGATCCTTTTAAGTGGTCTGGCGGAGCTCTCGTTCTTCTCCTCTGCCTCTCTCAACCGGTGTTCTGCAGGGCTCGGTATTGGGTCCTCTTCTTTTCTCCATCTACACCTCCTCCCCCGGTCCGATCATAGCCTCCCATGGATTCAAATACCACTGCTATGCTGATGATACCCAGCTCTTCCTCTCCTTTCCACCTGGTGCGTCAGACATCTCTTCACGCATTGCTGCCTGCCTGTCAGACATCTCTTCATAGATGTATGATCACCACCTCCAACTCAACTTCTCCAAAACAGAGATTCTTTACCTCCCAGCTGACCTGTCCTCCTGTAACGACCTCTTGATCAAACTGGACAACTCACTCATTTCACCTAGCTCCTTTGCTAAGAGTCTGGGAGTAACGATTGATGCGAGTCTCTCATTCTTTCAACATATTGAAGCCAGAACGTGGTCCTGCAGATACATCCTGCATAATATTCGTAAGATCCATCCCTACCTCACTACTGACTCCACCCAACTACTTGTCCAGGCCATGGTGATTTCCCATCTGGACTACTGCAACTGTCTTCTGTGTGGCCTTCCTGCTAATGCCATCAAACCTCTGCAGCTTCTACAGAATGCTGCTGTACGAGTTGTGTTTGATTTGTCAAAGTGCTCCCATGTATCTCCTCTACTCATATCTCTGCACTGGCTTCCTATAGCTGCCCGTATCAAATTCAAAACCCTGGTTACTGTGTTCAAATGCATCAATAGAACTGCTCACGGCTATTTACAGGACTTGATCAACCAAGACACCCTAGCCAGGCCCCGTCGCTCATCTGCTTTTGCTCTCTTGGTGGTCCCGCGCACGAAAGGCAAAGCTTGGAGGTTCTCGGTTCTGGATCCGTTGTGGTGAAATGACCTTCCCCTGTCACTCAACTGCGGAAACTCTGTCTGTTTTCAAGAAGGGTCTGAAAATCCACCTTTTCCAGATCCACTTCGCCCAAGATCTCTTCAGATCATCTATGGTGTAACTGTTCACGCATTGTAACTCCAGAAGCATCCCCAGATACAACCTTTATTCAGCCATTACTCTGGTATTGTACTGCTCATTTGTGTATCTTATAATATTTAATAAAAAATATTTTAAAAAAAGAAAAAAATTGGTGTCGGTATCTGGATTTGTCTGTGTCTTATGCACCTTGTGGTAGGAAGAAAAGACTCAGTTCAGCAGGACAGTCAGATTGCAGAAAAGTCCATTTATTTGTGCGCGCACATGGGTGAGCCTCCCAGAGAGAGTCACACTGGGGAGTCACACCGGGACAAGCAGAATACAGATATTTATACAGTCTAGGGTGGAGTTAGTCAATTTCAGCTAATATAAATGTCAGCTCAGCCTTGTGCCTTGTTCTTCTTGTAGACGCGTGGGTAGGCTAACTCCTTTCGATCCCACGGAAACAGTTTCTTCATGTGATGTTGCCACCTTATCTTTGCACAGTAGCAGACCAGGTGCACTTATTAGTGCGGCCTTACATCTTCAAAACTGGGTGTATTACACATTCTTCCACGCAATTATTACACACAATCCGTTATCCATAGTTTAAAGGTGAATGAAGAGCCTTACAAAAAGTAAAATGAACAACTGATGAAATTTTTGCTCACAATCTACTCGAATGATGAACCTCAGTGCAGCAAGTGGTATGGAACAAATTAAGTTTGCTTGAGACTTTCATGTCTGCAGCTATGTCTCCTTTTCTCAGTGTAATGCACAAATTGTACTTTTGCTGAGATGTACGTCGCTTTGAACAAAAGCGTCTGCTAAATGAATAAATGTAAATGTAAATGTAATAAGGGGGTATGGTGGTGCAGTGGGTTGGACCACAGTCCTGCTCTCCGGTGGGTCTGGGGTTCGAGTCCTGCTTGGGGTGCCTTGCGACGGACTGGCATCCCGTCCTGGGTGTGTCCCCTCCCCCTCCAGCCTTACGCCCTGTGTTACCGGGTAGGCTCCGGTTCCCCACAACCCCGTATGGGACAAGTGGTTCTGAAAATGTGTGTGTGTGTGTGTGTGTGTGTGTGTAAACGTAACAACCAACGCAGGACAAAGAAACACACAGTGTATTTGTGCAAAGGTGAAATGTGAATCTGTGAGTACTGTTGTCTACTGTTAAATATTGTTGGACTTGAACACTGAGGTGTGACAAAATACCAGACTGGAACACTGGACCAGGACTGGAAGACAAGAGGCAGGAGTAGACAGGACAGGCACTCGGGACTGGAACATAAACACCTATGGAACAAACAGAAAACAGGGAACTGCTGATCACAAGGAGAGTACACTAGAAAACACTTATTAGGAATCCGCCATCTGTCCTCCGCCACTTGCTCATTTTATACTTCAGCAACTATGAGATTGTGAACAGGTGCATGGGTCTGGGCTAGTGGCACAGAGTGGCTCGTGCTCTGGCCAGTAGGGGTATTATTCCCGTGTGTCGTGACATACAGTTCTGTCAGTCATTATGCCACACTGTCTACCCTGCAATTTCACAAAGCCCAGGCCATTGCAAAGCAATGTAGCAAAGCAACTAATTTCCATATTTTACCCTAATTTCGATTTGCACATTTCTCTCACTGCAGCGGAGCCATTTCTACAACCTTCTAACTGGAAGAGGAAGTTCAGTGATATCTGGCATTTTGGATTACTGACCACATGAGATACACTGGGTCCTCATGTTACGAATGTTAAGTTTACAACTTTGAAGATACAAACAAGTTTTTCTGCTTATTTATTAACCATTAAACTGTAGTGCTCTCCCCCCAAACAAGACGTGTGGCACCATCCTACCCTCTGACTTGGATTTGGAGACACATCTGTCCATCAATGTCAAGACAGGGCAGCTGGACGTAATTCACAAAGCCAGAAAGAAGGGATCTCCTTCAAATGGCGGCATGGTGGCACAATGAGTAGCACTGCTGTCTGACAGCACCTGGGTAGTGCAAGAATATCCCTACTCAGTCTGTGTGGAGTTTGCATGTGTGCCCCATGTCTGCATGGGTTTCCTCCAGGTGCTCTGGTTTCTTCCCACAGTCTAAAGACATGCTGTTCAGGTTCACCTATAGTGTGTGAGTGATGGTGAGAGTGTGTTCCACTGATGTATGGATGACTGAAACATTGTAAGTAGTGTACAGTAATAGCAGTGTAAGTCACCTTGGTGAATAAGGTATGGGCTGATAACACCACAGATGGAACTTGCTTTGCAGAAAACTGTCAGCTAAATGAACAAATCTAAGTTCAAAAGGAGCTCCCTGAAGGTCATTTCAGAGCTTGTTCATGGAATAAGAACTGTTTGTGTCATTCTGATAGTGCTCCCCTTCTTATTTTCTCTTTGATTCACTTCATTTGTTTTTTGTTTATGTCACTTGTATACTGCTTCAGCACCTGTTTGGTTGTTTGTTTTCTTTCTGTGGATAATATAAAAGTAGTGTAGTTAGGAAGGTGGAAGAAGACATTGTTTTGGGTTTTGGCTCTTCTTTGATTCCAGGTTTGAGATAGAAAGTAGCTTATCTAAAAGGGTTAGTTAGGGTTAAGTTTGTTAGGCTTTTTCTTTGTTTTTAATACCCTTGCAATTTGTTCAATTTGTAAGGTTTATAAGTTGGCTCTTTATTTTATACACTTCTATTTTTTACTCCTTCACAAGAACATTGAACACACATTCCTGTTTGTGTATACGATTTGTTGTCCTGTCAATTATAACCCTTAAATTGCTGCAAAAACTTGATTAAACCCCTCTACACCCCTAAACAACTTTGGAATCGTGACAACAAGACTGCAAAAATCAGGTGTGCCTTCATGACCCCATTAACTTGGTTTATTGAATTACTTTTTCACACGAATGACTCCATATTTCTCTACTTTCCACAACAAGGAAATCAAAGAAAAACAGCACTAGTGTGGCTCTTTCTCTCTCAGGCTCCATTCATGTACTACTAAAACTAACTGAAAGATCTAACACACTAAAAAAAGCTGTAAACATACAGAAAGCAGAAAAATTGATAATTTTTTTTTTTACAGCACAGTAAATGTACTACAAGAAGAAGGTAAACTAGACAAAATAGCGCCGCACTTGTCAAAGTATGAAGGTTCTCAAACACATAAGGAAGAAAGCATCCAGGAACTAGAGCAGAGAACGCGTAACTGGCTGTAGTTCATCAAGGAACATACATGACAAGGTGACATCATTATTGGGCTATTATTATTTCTACTGACAGCTTTTACTAGATTCTATAGCTCCAAAGTATGCTGAAGGACAACAGCATATGGTAGTTGACAATATAATTGATTGGCAAACTGATTCACTCACTGCCTCCTTATTCACCCATCTCAGAATGAGTCACTCTTCTGCATCTGATTCCTCTTCTACTTTGGCCTTTAGACTAACCAGCTCCACGTGCCACAGAGACAAGTAGCGGTACATCTAAAGTTCACTAAATCTCATGAAGTTACATTCTGTGCACTTAAATGATGTGGCAGTTGTGTATAATTTTCCCAACAGGAAATCTCAATGCAGGAGGGCTTCAGAAGTGATTGTGATTTTATCTATGCCATGTTTTCGTCCGGATGTAGAAGACGGACTCAATTGCAGAGTACACAGGAGTGTATTGAGGGACAGGACAGGAACCGAGGTCAGGGACAGGCATGGGTCTTCATACTGCAAACGTCATTTACCAGGAAATCCAGAATCGTGGTCGGTGAATACAGGCGATAGGTCAAACACGGATCAGAACACAGAAAGGTGGAGGTCACGGGAGAAGGAGTCGGGCAGGTAGACTGGGAACAAGGATGAGAGCAAGGAGCGGGCTGACTCAATCAAGTGAGCTATGTCAGCAAATAAGGTTCCACATCCTTCTCTGTTTGCTTTTGCCTTATATCCTGCCAGGTCCAGGTGTATCTGATTATGGTGATGGCTTGAGTGTGGCAATCTATGCTTGCGTTGCATTTATATTTTCTATCAATTTTTCAGAAATAGACTAGTATAAACCAGAGGCCCAACAAGAAGATTGACTATTTTTTAACTGTAAAGTTTTTCTGGCTTAAACCTAAAATCAGTTCCCTTCACTATGATCACACCTGTCACGTCCCTCGCAGCCAGCACATTGGCAACACCTGCCGTTTCCTAATGGAAACAAGTATAAAGAGGGACGCCGAGGCTGCCTGGATGCAGAACCTTGTTTTGCAACCCTTGGTTCTTCTTGGGTAGTGTTATAGTGAACCTTTTCTGAAATCAAACTTTGCCTTTGTATTTCCTGACCATGTTCTTTGTCTAGCCCTCTGTACTATGTTCTTACCCAAGGGATGTGGGGTAGGTCCGGTCCAATGGCAACTTCTCCAAGACCTACAAGAAGCCCAGGATAGTGAGCCTGAACCTCCTGGGAAACTTGCAGGATGAGTTTATGTGCCTAGTTCCTTCTGCACAGCAGTGATGAAATGGGCACATGAGGCCCCAGAGGCAGGGCATCCCGGTATCCGGCGCACCCCTTCTCTGTTACAGGGACGATTCCTTTGGCCTTCGGTGTCCGATCTCGGGACTTCGTCCAGGCCTGCGCTCAGACCCGAACCCTGCCCAAAGAGGCAGCAGGTCTCCTGGAACCCCTGCCTACACCGACCAGACCCTGCACCCATGTTACTCTGGACTTCCTAGTTGACCTGCCAGCCTCCGAGGGTAAGACAGTCATACTCTCTGTTATAGATCGCTTCTTCAAGGCCTACAGACTAGTGCCTCTTCCAAAGTTGCCCACTGCTTTTGAGGTCGCTGAGATCCTATTCGAGCATGTCTTTAAGCTGTACGGACTTCCCGAAGATATTGTTTCAGATCAGGGACCCCAGTTCACCTCCCAAGTATGGAAGGCCTTTTGGAGGCAGCTCGGAGAAATGGTTAGCCTTACCTCTGGGTACCACCCGCAGGCCAACGGCCAAGTTGAACGCCTGCATCAGGATATAGCGAGGTATCTCCGAGCCTACTGTTCCCAGCGGCCACACCAATGGGCTCGCTACCTGGCGTGGGCAGAGTATGCCCACAACGCCACACAGCATACGTCCACCGGTATCTTGCCCTTCCAATATGTTTTAGGTTACCAGCCTGTTCTGTTCCCTAGAGAAACTCCAGAGTCCTGTCCCGGCCGTGGAAACTTCTCACAGTGAGAGCGCCCGCCTGTGGAGGATGGTCCGGAACCACCTGCTCCGCAGAACAGAACGATATAATTTTTTTTCTTATCATGATGGTGCCACGAACGGCCGCCTCGGTGTGGAGCGCCACAGTTGTTTTACTGTTTTTGTTAGTTTGCCCTGTCTTTAGTTATACTCCGACGATCAGTTTTACCAGGGAAGAACTGCTGAACATTCGGCAGTACACACCACCCGACATTTTACCAGTTTTCAATTATTCTGACGTTTTGTTGGACATTATAGTCGGAGGTGCAGCGGCGCTGCGCAAGCGTGGAAAGCGAGCCGGTGCGCTTGTCAAGCTCCGAAAGCACGACTTTAGAACAGCGCTGCCTAGTATCCATCTGGTGAACCTCCGCTCCTTACCCAACAAAATGGACGGACTTTTCCTCCTGTCCCAAAGAAACAAGGACTTTTTAAACTCTGCTGCTCTGTGCTTCACGGAAACCTGGCTGAATGAAGCCATCCTGGACAGTGCGCTACATCTGCCGGGCTTCCAGTTGTTCAGAGCGGATCACGACGCGGAATCAGCAGGGACATCACGTGGCGGTGGGACATGCTTCTACATCAGCGAAAGGTGGTGTACAGATGTAACAGCGTTGAAGAAGACGTGCTGTCCCGATCTAGAAGTGCTCTTCATCAACTGTAAGCCTTTCTACTTGCCGCGGGAGTTTTCCTCGTTCATTCTCATAAGTGTTTATATTCCACCGCAAGTGTGTGTGAACGCAGTGCTGCAACAGCTGGCCAATCAGATCACAGACACAGAGCAACAACACCCGGACTATGTTATAATCGTTGTCAGGGACTTTAATAAAGCAAATCTCTCCCGTGAACTGCCAAAATACAGACAGCACGTTACATGTCCTACCACAGACAGTAATATACTGGACCACTGTTACACCACAAGAATAAAGGATGCATATCACTCTGTCCCACGGACAGCTTTGGGGCTCTCTGATCACTGCCTGGTTCATCTTATACCGACCTACAGGCAGAAACTGCAATCAGCTAAACCTGTAATAAGAACTGTTAAAAGATGGACTGGGGAAGCAGAGCAGGACTTACAAGCCTGCTTCGAGTGCACTGATTGGAGTGTTTTTGAGGCTGCTGCTACTGATCTGGATGAGCTCACAGACTCTGTAACATCATATATCAGTTTCTGCGAGGATATGTGAATCCCTACCAGGACTCGTTTAACATACAACAATGACAAACCGTGGTTCACTGCAAAACTCAGACAGCTTCGTCAGGCCAAAGAAGACGCCTACAAGAACAGGGACGGAGTCTTGTATAAACAGGCCAAAAACACACTGGCAAAAGAGATCAGAGTGGCTAAGAGAAACTACTCTGAAATGCTGAAGAAACAGTTTTCAGCCAACGATCCTGTGTCAGTGTGGAAAGGCACGAAAGACATCACAAATTACAAGACACCACCCCCCGGCACCGTGTCAACTCAACAACTAGCCGACGAGTTGAATGAATTTTATTGCAGGTTTGATAAACCCTGTCTCACACCCCACACCCATTCAGACCCTCTCTCCACGAATGAATTAACACCTCCAGCAACCCCCACCTTCCCCCCTCCTGCACCTTTGATCTGTGAAGAGGAGGTGCGTCGGGTCTTTCTCAGACAGAAGACAAGGAAAGCACCAGGCCCAGACGATGTCTCACCGGCCTGCCTAAAAACCTGTGCTGACCAGCTGGCCCCTATCTTCATAAAGATCTTCAACAGATCACTGGAGATGTGCGAAGTTCCTTCCTGTTTCAAATGCTCCACCATCATCCCCATCCCAAAGAAACCCAAAATCACAGGACTTAATGACTACAGACCTGTCGCCCTAACGTCTGTGGTCATGAAGTCACTTGAAAAACTGGTGTTGGACTACCTGAAAGACATCACTGGACCCTTGCTGGACCCCCTGCAGTTTGCTTACCGAGCAAACAGGTCTTTGGATGATGCAGTCAACATGGGACTGCACTACATTCTGCAACATCTGGACAAACCAGGGACTTATGCGAGAATCCTGTTCGTGGACTTCAGCTCAGCCTTCAACACCATCATCCCACACCTCCTCCTGTCCAAATTAACCCAACTCTCCGTGCCCACCTCCATCTGTCAGTGGATCACCAACTTTCTGACAGACAGGCAGCAGATAGTGAGGCTAGGAAAATTCTCATCCGAAACTCGTACAATCAGTACTGGAGCCCCCCAGGGATGTGTGCTCTCCCCACTGCTCTTCTCCCTGTACACCAACGACTGCACCGCAAAAGACCCCTCTGTCAAACTCCTGAAGTTTGCAGACGACACCACACTCATCGGCCTCATCCGGAATGGCGACGAGTCTGCTTATAGACAGGAGGTCCAAGAGCTGGCTGTCTGGTGCACTTATAACAACCTGGAGCTGAACACGCTCAAAACAGTGGAGATGATCGTAGACTTCAGGAGAAACACCTCAGCATTATCCCCACTCACCATCATGAACAGCACTGTGGCAACAGTGGAGTCATTCAGGTTCCTGGGCACCACCATCTCACAGGACCTGAAGTGGGAGCCCCACATAGACTCCATTGTGAAGAAGGCCCAGCAGAGGTTGTACTTCCTTCGTTAGCTGAGGAAGTTCAACCTGCCACAGGAGCTACTGCTGCAATTCTACTCTGCAGTCATTGAGTCCGTCCTCTGCACCTCTATGACTGTCTGGTTCGGCTCAGCTACGAAGTCAGACATCAGAATACTGCAGCGGATAGTTCGAACTGCTGGAAGAATCATCGGCACATCCCCCCCAGCTCTCCAAGAACTGCACTCGTCCAGAGTCAGTAAAAGAGCTAGCAAAATCATTCTAGACCCCTCACATCCAGGCCACTTCCTCTTCGAACCCTTGCCATCTGGCCGGCGCTACAGAGCACTGAGCACCAGGACAACCAGGCATAAGAAAAGTTTCTTTCCTCAGGCCATCTACCTCATGAACACCTAAATCTCTCCCCTAGAGAGTAAACCGTGCAATACATAATGCTATTTTTATTTATATTTATAACTATTTATCACATTTCTCTTACACTCCCTTGCATTTGTATCTAGTGACTATTTTTGTATATTGGGTACTTTATATTTTTAAATATCTTTTATCCCTTGCTCACATACTCTATCTTTTCACCTGTCTTGTCACTGTCATTCTGTCTGTGCTGTGGTAGTTCCTGTCACCAAGACAAATTCCTTGTATGTGCGAACATACTTGGCAATAAAGCTCGTTCTGATTCTGATTCTGATAAAGGTATTTCAAAAAAGTAGTGGGATTAGACACCAAGTGAGAAAGTCTTTAATTACAGTTAACTGTGTCCTTTGACTTGCATTCAAAAGTTAATGTATTTTTTTGATGCTTCTGCTGTTCTATCTTTTAGACTACAAATACAAAACTCCATATTAATAACACTTGTAATCACTACAAGAAGAAAAATTCCTGTTTCCTCCATCTAGATGTTTCCATTCCAGTTGTCTGATAATTATACTCTCAGGAAACTATGTCAGTGGATCCTCCAAGTGAACCTTTAGGCTGTCTGAACACTTTTAAAGGAGAACTAAAAAATGTAATCTGTCAAATGGGTAACACATGACTATACAATTTGCTTGTAATTTGAATTTGTCCTGGATGAGCAAATGTGTAGATCTCATGGTCCATGATAGCAAGCAGCCAGTTCCTCTAGGAAGTTCTCTTTGTTTTTGCAGTTACTTCTGTAGGTGCACAAGGGCCGAGCAGAAACAGGACAAATGAGGAAGCTATGGCATACCAAAGAAATCAGAAGATGGATGGTAGCATAGTGGTTAGGATTACTCCCCTTAGACCCAAAGGTTGTAGGATCAATTCCCACCTCTTGTTGTAGTACCCTTGAGCAAGCTGTTTATCCTCAATTGCTCTTGTAAAATTACCAAGATAAGTAAATAATTAAAAAGTTGTAATAACTATAACCCCCCTTTACATTGTAAGTTGCTTTGGAGAAAATCAGCTAAATAACTAAACATAATGATGGTGTCCTTATGGCCATGCTGGCTTGTCTTCATCTGAAAGACAGTCACTCTATGCCAACTGCTTCCTCTGAGCCTGTGTCATCTTGCACTAATGTGCAATTTCATTTTTCCTTTGTCCCTTCCTTACATCATCTGTGTTTTAGTGCGATTGAGTAATATCTTCTCTTGCTGTTTGGTAGATGTGCATATCTAAAATATTTGCATTTTGCTGTTTGTCATTAAGTTTCCATTTGGCCAGAGCAAACTGATGGTCTTCAAAGAGTGTAATACTTGACAAAAGAGAGACATTTATAACTCCATCTATACAACCTAGATGCATTTTCATAATGTTAAAAAACATGCAGCTTTGTAATGCCATTGACCCACTGGATTTTATTAGGAAAAATAGGTCAGCGGTTATAATTTTTGCATTTGGAGCCATTAAATATATAGTGTTTAAGATATTGCGCTTAGTAAATTTGGGATTTTACAAATAGATCAATAAAAGTCTAGTGTTCTCGTCAAGGTGTAACAACCACAGACTAAACACCAAGCTAAACTCCATTCAAGATAAAGAGACGAGTCGTCGTTGTATTTTTTGAGACTTTGCTGATGACTCCTTTACCAAGACATGGAGTGAAAACTGTGACCAAAATACAAAAAAAATAAAGAAAATCAGTTTACAAAAATAGTCTGTATCATTATATTACATAACAAAACATTATATAGATGTGGCAAACATTAACATAACCACACATCTTACATGTACATGTTTGTTTGTAAAAACATTCTTAGAACGTAAATTGTTCTATATTTTTATGAAATAATTCTTAATATCCTATCTTAAGACTCTAAATGATGAAATCCAGTCACTTATGACATTGATTTCTCAGTCCTTAGCTGTGGATGCGATCAGATCCTTGTGCTGCTGACCATGTGGCTTCCTTGCCTTTCCTGGTCTGACAAACAGGAAGCGATGCGCTTGATTTTTGAATGAAATTTTTCGACAAACAAAAACATTACAAAACTCTAAAAATTAACTAATAATGTCTTCTAGACATGACAAAAAGCCTTTCTGTTTCTTTGTGTGTATACACTAATCAGACAAAACATTAAAACCACCTGCCTAATATTGTGTAATTCCCCCTCCTGCCACCAAAACAGCCCTGACCCATTGAGGCATGGACTCCGCAAGACCTCTGAAGGTGTCATGTGGTATATGGCACCAAGATGCTAGCAGTAGATCCTTTAAGTCTTCTAAGTTGCAAGGTGGGGCCTCCATGGATCAGACTTGTTTTTCTAGCACATCCAACAGATGCTTGATCAAATTTAGATCTGGGGAATTTGGAGGCCAAGTCAACACCTTGAACTCTTTGTAATGTTCTTCAAACAATTCCTGAACAATTTTTGCAGTGTGGCAGGACCACTGCCATCAGGGAATATCATTGCCTTAAAGGGGTGTACGTGGTCTGCAACAGTCTTTAGGTAGCTTGTATATGTCAAAGTAACATCCATATGTATGCCAAGACCCAAGGTTTCCTAGCAGAACATTGCCCAGAACATCACACCGCCTCTGCCAGCTTGCCTTTTTTCCCCATAGTGCATCTTGCTGCCATCTCATCCGGTAAACAACACACACGCATCCAGCTGTCCATGTGATCTAAAAGAAAACTTGATTCATCAGACCAGGCAACCTTCTTCTTTTGCTCCATGGTCCAGTTCTGATGGTCATGTGCCCATTGCAGGTACTTTCAGCAGTGGACAGGGGTCAGCATGGGCACTCTGACCAGTCTGTGGCTACACAGCAAGCTGTGATGCATTGTGTGTTGTGACACCTTTCTGTCTTGACCAGCATTAAGGTTTTCAGCAATTTGTGCTACAGTAGCTCTTCTGTGGAATCGGACCAGACAGCCTAGCTTTCGCTCTCCATGTGCATCAATAAGCCTTGGGTGCCTATTACCCTGTCGTTGGTTAACTGGTTGTCCTTCTTTGGACCACTTTTGGTAGGTACTAATCACTGCATACTGGAAACCCCCGCAGAAGACATGCCAGTTTGGAGATGCTCTGAGCCAGTTGTCCAGCTATCACAATTTGGCCTTTGTCAGAGTTGCTCAGATCCTTATGTTTGCCCATTTTTCGTGCTTCCAACACATCAAATTCAAAAACTGACTGTTCATTCGCTGCCTAATATATCCCACCGTTTGACAGGTGCCATTGTATCAAGATAATCAATGTTATTCACTTCACCTGTCAGTGGTTTTAATGTTGTGGCTGATCTGTCACGTCCCACAAGGTCACTGCCCCTCCTGGTCAGAGGCGGTGCCACTCAGTGCCACTAGGTAACACCCACGGAACCTCACAGTCTCATAGGACACGGAGGTATAAAAGGAGCCAGCGGAGCAGAACCAATTGTGGATTCTTAATCAGCCATTTTATTGTGCTCTCTTGGCGATTAGTAGTCTCTTGTTCCCTCAGTCTGTTTCCTAGATGTTCATGTTCCAGTCCCGAGTGCCCGTCCTGTCAGTTCCTGCATCTTGTTCTCCAGTCCTGGTCCAGTGTTCCAGTCTGGTATTTCGTCACGTCTCGGGGTTGGGGTCATACTCACAGAGTAGCGTTTCACTGTTCACCGTAGTTCAAACACCGTGTGTGTTTCCTGGTCTCGTGTTTCCTGTTTCACTTCCACCGGGTGTCTTACAGTACGCACAGTGCACTTTTAACATCACCCTGCACATGAGGTCATTTTACGTTTCATCCGTGTTTGGACGTAATAGCAACGCGCGTCCATGTCGGACTCCCGTCCGGACGCTACATGATCGGTATAAACTCCACAGGGTACACACTTTTCAGTGTTAAAGTCAGCTGCACATAAACATCCATGACACTATCCATGTCAAAAAACTTATATTTTACTTACTGATATTTATAGGAAATGCAGCAAAAAAATTTATAAATAACAAATAAATAAAATAAATGATCATTCTCTAATACAAACAAAAATTATAACTGGTTTAAAGTAATGATGAGGGCACATAATACATTGTCAAAAGCCCACAATGATTCTTCTGTCAGCCTACTATGCTGAGAGATCTAGTCAAAATATGTGAGATCACCCATGTTACTGGAATATTCCTGATGACAGCAAGGTAATTCCCTGTTGATCTGCTCCTATTCATTGCTACGAAGCACTGCAGGGCAAATATGTGGAAGAATGTAGTAAAATACCTGTTACCAAATATCAAAAGCTTGAACTACCAACTACCAACATTATAATTACTTGTTAAACACTGGCTTGCAAATTGTTACTTTCTAGAATGCCCCGGAGGGGTGGGCAACCACTGGCCCATGGACCCCCAGAGGTTTTTTTTCTCCCTCAACCTTCTTGGGAGTTTTTGTTCCTTTCCCTGGTGGCCAGTAGGTATACTTGTAGCTCTATAATAAGTTCTTCATCATGGTAGCCATTAGTTGACTGTCTTCTTTGTTTGTATCAATTTTTCTTGCTGTATGCCTTTGTTAAAGCGCTCTGTGTCACTGTGTGAGAAGAGCGCTCATAAAAAATAAAAATAAAAATAATAATAATAAATAACTAATGGGATGAAGAATTTTTTACATTTACTTCCCTTTTATAGTGGAAATGATTATGGGCCATCAAAATGTTTTGGTTGTAAGAGCCAATTGTTCTAACAGTCAGAGGGGTGAATACTTTCTACATCCATTCTATATTTATTGCAATTGCAAAGAACTTTTTTGTGCACAAAAATGTGAAAAAAAATAATCGAGATAAGATTCCAACAATAAAATCATCCAAAGTTTTAATGAGCAATCTTTTCTAATTTCCTATCTAACTGGAAACTTTTCACTTCAAGCCATGGAGAAAAATAAAAATTTTGATGTCCAACAACTGCCAGCCATGCTTATGAAGATAATACAGCTTCTGCTATGTGTCTGACTCTACATGGAATCTACTGAGAGATTCTGTCTTGAAACCCCTGGTGCTGGCCCATATTTCACTGTGTTTGACAGTACACCAGCCAATGGGTGAGGAGGTGTACAGCAAGTCCAGGTTTCAGAGAAACAGTGGTAAAAACTTGCAGCCAGTCCTTCAGCCCTAGCACCCAGCACTACCCAGTCTCAGTTCTCAAGACAGCAAATATACTTTCTTGACAAAACGTACAACATTACACTTGGCACAAGGCAATTTCACAAAAGGTTGTTACATACCAAGATGTTCAGTGAGTGACCAGGCATTAGGCAGCAAGGGGTGGACTTTCAGAGTTTTAAGTATAAAACACAATGCAGCAATTGCTTTGTAAATACAAAACAGGACATTTCATGTACACCACTTATGCACTCATATTTTTCATACACTACCTATCTCCCTTTGTTGTCTTATATATCTTAGATATCTTTGACCACACCTAGTCCTTAATGCTGGAAACTCTTGACTGAAATTCAGTATAGTTCTTTTGGTCCCTTTTTGTGTGCTGGTGCTTTCTTCTTTAAACTGAGCCCTTGTGAAAACTGGGTTTTGTTTATATTTTTTTTTTTTGTAATTTTAGATAGCTGTGTATTTCCAAAAACATCCACATGACCCACTGACGGTGTTTTTTCCAAAGCTACATTTTTCAAGAAAATTGTGGAGCAAACAACCGGTCAAGTTTATGGGTCTCTGACAGATTTGTTTAGAAAAAACCTGTTCTTAGCAGCAATGTCTGCCACGACCTCAGGGAAAT